>NC_090185.1:25302925-25902925 GCF_024679245.1 Pseudorasbora parva
AGCGCTCACAGCGAGGCGTTTTCAGCAGAGCGCCTAGCGTTTTCTGCTGGCTAAAAACGCTTTGGTGGACACACAGCCTAAGAGTTCCTTTCTCTAGAACTAAGGGGCCAAACCCAATCCCTAAATAAAACAACCACACACCATATTCCCTCCTCCACCAAACTTTACACTTGGCACAATGCAGCTAGGCAAGTACCGTTCTCCTGGCAACCGGCAAACCCAGATTTCTCCATTGGATTGCCAGACAGAGAAACGTGTTTCGTCAATCCTGAGAACACGTCTTACTGTGACCGTATGCTTTACACCATTGCATCCAACGCTTTGCATTGCACTTGGGGATTTAAGGCTTGGATGCAGCTGATCAGCCATTAAAACCCTTTCCATGAAGCTCTCTATGCACTGTTCTTGAGCTAATCGGAATGTCACATGAAGTTTGGAGGTCTGTAGCTATTGACTCTGCAGAAAGTTGGTGACTTCTGCGCACTGTGCGCCTCAACGTGCGCTGACCCCGCTCTGTGATTTTACATGGCCTACCACTTCAGGGCTGAGTTGCTGTTGTTCCCAGTTGCTTTCACTTTTATAATACCACTGAACAGTCAGTTTACAACTAAACAGTTGACCGTGGAATATTTAGTAGTGAAGAAATTTCACGAATTGGGTGCACAGATATGCAATATTATCAATAATATATATGTATTATAAATAAACTAACCTACTTAAGTAATATATGTAAATATTCATTATTTATATCAAATTATATATATATATATATATATATATATATATATATATATATATATATATATATATATATATATATATATATATATATATATATATATAAAAATTATTATTATTTGTTACATTGGTCACTGTGACATTTAGCACTGCCTTATGGTACCATATATTTTTATGAGTGTAGTTTCAATTTTATTGTACAATTAAAATCATCATCAAAATGATGTGGTTATATACTTCAGTAAAAACGAGGTGAGAGGCCTTTCTTTTTCTGATAAAAATCTGTGGCAATAACACTGAGGTCACAGAATCTGCACCCAAACAAACCACCATTTCCGACTATCATTCAAAATGTAAAAAAAAAAATACCTTCCATATTTGTTTAGCCAATTTTTTTGGCAAATTTTTACTTGCTTTCAAGTGACTAATCAGAGTTCTATTAAAACACCCTGTTTAAAATTCGACATATCGCCTGAAATCAGAGCGGAAATGTGCAAATAGACCAAGATGGTTTTATTAATCTATTGCATTTCAAGGTTAAAATTTGGCATGATTGCTAGTTAAAACTATTTCTTTTTGCTCCCCCACTTGTATTTCTATGTCTTCCATTGTAGGCCTACATGACAATAAAGCTTGCCAACTGATGGATCATTACTTGATGCGTTGCTTTATCCAGTCCAAACGTACTTCTCAAAATAATCTGTGTGCAATTATATGAAAACCTTATGTATGATATAATGTTAACATTTGAAGCTTAAAATGCAATAAGGTGTTCTCACGCTTCCGCTTCAAAACCGTTGAAAAGCACCTACATGGACATGATGGAAAAAAAGCCAAAGGGCGTGGGATGTTCGGATTCAGTAGATATTTCCTGGCTGTGACAGTGCTAACGCTTTGTTTTGTGTAGTGTTAGATGAGTGAAGCGAGTGTGTGTGTGGTTTGTTGACCTTCTGTGGCTGTCATCAATGAACAGTAAGAACAAGGGGACGACCGAGATGAGAGTCCAGACTGAGAGCAAGTGTTGTCGGGCATTGTTGGGAGAGTAAACAGCACCCGGAGCCTGGGAAAGGGCTGGGATGTGTGCCACGGCATTTCTGAGTCATACTGTCCGCTTATCGTGTTTGTTTCGTGTTTCTACCTACGATGTGTTTGCATTAACATTCCTGCACTGTACCCCTGCAGCATGACGGCCGCGGCACGCATGTTCCCAGCGAAAGGAATGTCAACTCCTGTCCTATCGGATCTGTCCTGTCCGTGTTTAATTAAACCCCATATGTTTTCTTCGGTTTTCTCCTCGTCTTCTCTGGCAGAGGTTGAGAAAAAAAGAGAAAACAAGCTGCTGGATCCATTAGCGGGTCAAGCAACAGTCATTGTTCATTGCTTCCTATATGCTTCTATTTTCAAGAGCTTCGTGGAACAATAGTACTCGCGGTTCTGTCAGGTGTTTGTGGACGCCACGAAAAACCAAAACAAAGCACATGAGAGGCCAACAAAACACAGTTTGACACTTTCTAAATGACAACATGGGAAATCGCACCTAGAGTCGAATCAGAATTGAAAGACGTCTCAATTGTATAACATTATGGTTGCGTGTGTTTGGAACGTCAAAAGCGGATAATGAGGATTGTATCATGCTCAATAATAAATGGATGAGGTATATTTGGAACGTTTTAAAAGGGTGATGTTTTGGAAAATCAACTTTCCCTGAGCTTTTGATATATATATAATAGGTCATCATGGTGATATAATAATATTCTGAAGGTTTCAGAGCTGAAAACTTCCTTGTTAGTCAAAGAAAAGCTTTAATAGACACCAGGCCCAGCAAAGGATCGATTTCAGAGTATGCCCCACCTTGACGTCATTGTGTGGTGAAGCACCGCCTCAACAGAAAAAGAACAATGTCTGATTCTGTAGCCCCGCCCACCGTCTTGTGCCACTAACATGACATAGGCCTACATAGTGCTAAACCGCATCAAATTTCTATCTAAGCAGTTAACATACCATATAAGCTTCCTTTGGATTCTAATATTACGAATGCATGGATGAACTTTATTTTTAATGAGTATCTAGCTCACGTGGGGAAGACATTGCCTGTCTGTTCCTTCATTTAACCACAAATTCGTTTGTAAACAAGAAACTGGATTTGAAGACAGGATGCGATTACCTGAATGAATGAAGCAACACACTTATGTGTACATTTTTTTTTATATACGTGACAGTATTGCATTGTTACAGATAGTATTGATTATGTGTACGTATCTAACTGAACTTACCTTAGCGCGCTGTCAAAGGTGTTGTTGGTTTATTGTGATTCGGGATCAGACTCGGACATGTATGGGCCAGGGCACGCAAAGGCCAGCGTCCCAGGGCTTTGTGTTTTCTAGACGGGCTACCAAAACGTCTTAAATAGTGAAATAGCATTCCTTGATGTGCGTTGTTCACTCTCTTGACTTGATATTTAAAGGGCGTGCGGTGTGTTGTGTACGGTTCACGGTTATATTCATCGATTGGGCGGGCCAAGTAACATTAACAAAAAAATAACATTCCAATCAATCGCGGGTGGACAAACGATGACTCGTGTTTGTTTAAAAAATACATTGTGAGAACCATGTGGGCGTCTGGGTGTTTAATTCCAGTTAATTCCAATTCCCCATTTACCACAGGGCAGCTGAAGCTCATTAAATATGCAAATCTTATCCAATCCTAGCTGCGGGCATTTACTTCCAAGTTTTCAGTGCGACATGTCCATTAAAACTGAGCGTTTCTTGAGAGAGCCTCAAAACAAGGGCAGAAAATAGCTTATTACTTATTCATTATGATGTTTTTGAATGTAAAAATCATGTCATACGTTAACCTCAGCCAACAGTATGAAAAAATGTCATGACCCCTTGAATACTTGGAGGCATTCTGAGGAGACATATTGAGCTTTGGTGTTCGTGTGGGAAATTCAGGTTCGACTCGGGCTCACATTTCCAGTTACGATATATATATATATATATATATATATATATATATATATATATATATATATATATATATATATATATATATATATATATATATATATATATATATATATATATATATATATATATATATAAAATATATACATTTAAATAAAATATATATAATTTTATTTAAATGTTTTTATTTAAAGTAAAAAATCAAGCATTTCTCCCTCAAACTTAACAGGCGAAATCTTTTCAATTTGCTGAAAATGGCCATGTTTGTTTTAAATCATAACTGAATGTCTCAAATGTACAAAATTATGGTTGTAAATATATATAAAAAAATTATGGAATGTCAAAAGGGGACAATGAGTATCACAGTAAGAATGAGAATTAAGGCAAAAATTATATTTGACAAGCAAATATTTAAGTATTCATTTTTACATTTGGTGGATTTTGAGCTGACACATTTGGTCCTCATGTGGGAAATCTAGGTTCGAATCCAGCTCACATTTGGCAGTTGCATTTGAGCTTAGTGAATTTGATGAATAAAATTATGTTTTTGCCATTATATTCAAAAATATAAATATTTTTAACTTTTCTTTTACTGAAGCTCACACTGTGCAAAATAAAAAAAATGTTTTATGTAATTTGCTGGTCATTGACCACTCAGCTTATTTTATTTATTACCAATCAAAACATTTTTTTTTTCATATTTATGTAGGATGTATTTATGTTTTGTTTGTGGTTTACATTTGAAATGCTGAATATTTTAATAACTTTAACATTTGAAGCCGTTTTGAGCTGACACATTGAGCTTTGGTGCTCATGTGGGAAATCTAGGTTCGAATCCGGCTCACATTTCAGAGTTGTGCTTGCGCTTAATGAATTTGATGAATAAAACAACATTTTAGTGCAATAATTGTTTTTGCTTTTTTAAATATATAAAATATATTCATACTATTATGTTTTGTAATAATTTTATATATATATATATTGTAAATAAATAATTTATTTGTACTTTTAACAGTCATTTATTTGTAATAATTAGCCGTCAAACTCAACAGGCCAAATCCTTTTCAATTTGCTGAACAGCACCATGTTTGTTTTAAATCATAGCTGAATGAGCTCCTCTGACAGGCCGCCCCGTCGCCTCTACCTGACCCCTGCGCAGGGCAATAGCCCTCCGTTCACCCACCCCTCGCCTAGCAGAGCAGAACGGAAAACCTGAGCCGACGGAGCACGAAAGCCATCTCACATCCTCACAATAGCCCGATCTGGCACTCCGCTAATGACTCAGAACTGATAGGAAGCTACTAGAAGCCTCTTAAGGCTCCTCCATTCACATCAGGGAAACATTAAGATATTCCTTTTTTGTTGCCTCCCAAGGACTTGCGCAGCCCTAGAAGGGCAATTATCACCCTGCCAATATTGTAAATCCATTCTGTCATTTTCAATGATATCTGCTTGTGTCAACTGTAAGGTCTAATAAAAGCTAATTGCACATAACAGCCCAGGATCAATATATCAGGCAGGGAAGGTGGCAAGACATGCCCTCTTATAAGGCATCAGGAGTCGGACGCAACACGCATTTGTGCATTATTTGGCTCCTCGTTAGCACTTCATGTTGATTGTATTGAGAATCTATTAAGGCACACAAAAGCTGCTTTTAAAAAGAGTTCATAAAACGGATAGTTCCGCCTGTGGATTCAAGCGAAATCTTCTGGTGAAAGTAATTGGCACTTATCAAATTTGATTAAATAACATTTAATAATATCTTAACTTATAGCCAGTTTTAGCTGAAAGTTACATTGTAACAGCATAAAATTTTGTTTAGTTAATTTTGTTTTATTAGCATTTCATTCAACACCGAACACTATATTTATTGTATCCATATATATATATTTTTAATTTAATTTAAATGTATTTACCAATCCATTACATTTTATTCATGCCCCAGTCTGTGTTTTGTTTGATCCATTTAAAGTCTCTATTTAGCTAAAAAAAAATAGATATTGTATATATTTCTAAAGGGAAATTAGTGGAATTAAATTCACATAAAATAATAACTTGTATAGAGAGTTCATCTTCTTGTAACATATTTCTTAATCAAAGCAAAAGTAAGCCGTAATCTTAATCTTTCCATCAAGGAATGATTGGTGTCTAACCTGCTGAAATGTTTGCTGACCTTTTCCTGAGAGACAAGCAGCGGTAAGACTTTCTGTAGCACTCAGACCCATTTAGTCATCCTCTTTTTGTCTGCTTCCTCTATCATCAAGGGTCACTATTGTGCCAGCTCAGGTACCGACTAATGCAGAGCAAATACTTCTACCTAACCATTAACACAGGCCCACTGTTTGAACAGCGCGACACACTGGAATGGCATTTATGATGGTGGGCCGTTTTGATAGGAAAGAATCTTCATCAATTAGCCCTCTACACTCTTCCCAGGATAGATTGTGTGTGTATGTGTGTGTGTGTGTGTGTGTGTGTGTGTGTGTGTGTGTGTGTGCTTGTTTGTTAGACAGAAAGAGATACAGTTTACCCTGCGTTTAATGGCACTCTAACTTGAGAGCCGATCATTAACCCATTAGAATAACATGTCTCTGGCTGGGAGCTTCTTTGAGACGGGAAAGCCCTGGGAGATTTGCGTCATAGCGCTTACTGTAAACCTCCGAGACGCAGGGGAGATGTTGAGAGACATCATAATGTCTCGTGTTTTGTCTCTGGGCAGAGCATTGCTCATTACCAGAGGTGTTAACAGCTTTAAGTTATGAGGGTATGTGCTTATGCACTATAGGGAAATCCAACATTTAGCAAAAAAGTTAACTATAGGATACATAAGAGTTGACTATTCTGGATTCAAGTTTAGCTTAATTAACAGCATTTATGGCACAATAATGAATACAACAGCAACAAAAAAGGTTAAAAATAATAATAATCAAGGTTACGGTTACTAACAATGAAAGGGGCCCATTTTTGGAGGATTTAAATGCATTAATATGAAGGTTATGATTTTAAAAGCACTTATTAAGTGTATTATTTGAGCTATATAAAGCTGTTCAAATCAATATTTTACAGTAGTTTTAAGACTGCAAGAGAGTTACAAGCTATTAAGCCTATTTTCAAGTGTGACTTTAATTCTCATAATTGTGACTATATTTAACAGTTGACACTTCAAATTTTGACATTAATAATGTACAAAAGAGTCAATTTTTTGCATGCAAAAAAAGTTGCTGTCTTAAATTTTTAAGTACAATCAACTTGGATGTTTAAGTCATTTCAACTTAAATTACATTAAACCGACTTAAAATGAGTTGAATCTTTTATAACTTGTATAACTAACTAAATACTGCTTGTAATGTATGTTATTAGATATTATAGTGAGTTAAACCGGTCTATTAAAGGATTATAATGGGTTCAATACACTGTAAAGAAAAAAAATGCTGCCTAAAGGTTTTAAGTACAAACGACTTGGATGTTTAAGTAATTTAAATGACATTAAACTGACTTAAAAAATCTTGTATCTGTAAAAATCTTGTTAAAATCTAATTTGTTGAATGTTATATACGTTATTTATATAAGTTAACTTATATAAGTTGAAAATTGCTGCACTTATTTTGATGAGTTATATATATATATATTATATATGTTGTCATAACTTATGTTGTCTTTTTTTCAAATAAATGCTGTTCTTTTAAACTTTTTATTAATCAAAGAATTCACAAAACAAAAGTATTAAGCAGAACTGTTTTCAACATTGATAATAATAATAAATGTTAATAATCAGCATTATGCCAAAAGTGTTGTCGATACGGTCAAAATTATCTGATCAATAAGTTATGACATGTTTTTAAATTGCTTGTTTAAAATACTTTTTTTGCTATATAAGATTCAACTTATTTTTTAAGTCAGTTTAAATTGAAATGACTTAAATGTCAAAGTTAATTTTACTTAAAAATGTTAGGCAGCAACTTTTTGTTTCTTTACAGTGTTGAACCTATTATATTGATGTAATATACCTGTTTAACTCACTATAACACCTAATAACATACATTACAAGCAGATTAAATGATTTGAATCTCCATTTAAACATTACGTGCCATGGAATATGGACTTGTAAACAAAAGATAGTCATTTTCCAATTGGCTCTGACAGAAACCTCAAATGCTTATTTAAAGTAAAGCGTATCATGTTCTCAAGTCTTCATTCTGAAGAGCCGCACTATTGACATCATGTCATTAAGGTCCGTGAGATTGTATTTGTTTTGGCTCAAACGGGCAAAGCATTGCGTTGAAGATTGCTCTTATTTCTTCCTTCTCTGTACAGCCTCTTCTTCCTGTTTGGCAGCCGATCCGTTCGATCTGGAAGGTTTCCCGAATCAAACATGCGTCTTCAATTTGGGCCTACGAAGAAAACAATCACATTTTTCCCCACCCTCAGATTCAATTCCTGACAGCAGATTGAGATGTGGTCGCCCCAAAGAAGTCTGGGTTTGACGGAAGTTTGGACGGAGTAATACACGGGACCTGAATGTAAATTGGGCTTAAAGGGAGATGCTTGGCAGACTCGGGTAACCTGGTCCAAAACGTTGTATATTTTTGGAGCAGCGCGGCTGGTGGGAACAGATTGAGGTAACGTGAGGTGGACCACCCATGTCCTTTCTGTCCAAGAGAGCTGCACCACCGTTAATTAGAGCCATTCTCCGAGGTGAATGCTGTGGCCGGGACACCTGTGAACTCAAAAGTGGGCCGTCGCACTTGCAAAACGGCCCCTGATTCATGTTATGAGCACCAGCGGCCAATAAAAAATCACTTCCAGCTCCTGCAGACACATAGAAATCCTGCACATATATTACTGCACACCAAGAAAAACTGTTGTTGACACATTAAAGAGTTGAATATTTTAATAGTCCCTTCAAAGGTGCTCGTCGCCATAATGTGCGAAAATAAATGTTGTTTCTTGCAAAATCCAGGCTTCCATGTCTTCGGTGCGACCCTGATGAAACATGAAATATTTTACTGGAATCCAACTGGATATAAATGGGAGTTCAATCTCTCTCCGCAGTGGTCCGGGGGCCTTTACAGGGACTTTGAGGTGTTTTGCCTCATGTGGATACCAATAAATCTGTCACCCGCAGAGATTCGTCTCCCGCCCTCTGTAGGGAACAAATTGTGGCGTTCAGGGAGGGTTGAGGGGGGGAGAAGTGACCTGCCAGAGCGCTCCATTTATCACAGGGACAAAACGCTCCCGATTCTTTCTGCTGACCGCCAGGAACCTTCTGTGAAGCACATACAGGAGATTTCTGAATATTTTCATCGAATCAATTCACCTATTAACAAGTGACGTCAAAATCTCAATTTAATGCATCCTTGCTGAATAAAAGTATCAATTTCTTAAAGGTGGGGGGGGGCACTCAGTTTTTGTCAATCTCATGTCAATCTTACAGTACCTATAGAGTAGTATTGCATCAAACATATCTCCGAAAAGTCTTTAGTTTTATTATATTTATAAAAGTAAGAAAGGCTGTACCGAGTCTTTCCAGAAAAAAAAAAAACGAGCAGCTGGAGGCGTATTGTGTGGGCGGAGCTAAAGAATAATGAGCACGTAGGTATTGCGTTGAGAGCGTCTTTAAGCTCTGACATTCTTAATCGTGGAGGGAAAAAACATTATCCTAAGTTAACCATTAAGATCAATCAGATTTAGCCATACATATATGATCCAAAATCAAATCTAGAGGCTGAAATTGAAAAGGAGATGGACTACTGTACACAATTTAATGTTAGCAGTAACAAGCAGAACATCAGACTAGTGCGTGTTTACACAGAAAAACAGTGGAATAGTAGCGCATTTGAATGATAGCTGACAAAAATTTCAAGCAGTTTTACTCACCACCTGCTTTTAACACGACCGTGAACCTTAATTGCTGGAACCGCTCCATCTTTCAGCATTAGACGAGCTACAAATACGGAGTTCAACTGTACTTTGTTTATGGTAAATGGACTGCATTTATATAGCGTTTTTAACAGACCCTATGGTCTTCCAAAGCGCTTTACATATTTGCCTCACATTCACCCATTCATACACCGACGGCGATGTCAGCCATCCTGGCGGTAGCTGGCACCATCCAGCTCATCGGGAGCAGCTGGGGTTAGGTGTCTTGCTCATGGACAATTCGACACTTGGTCAGGTGGAACCGAGGAATGAACCACCAACCTTTCGGTTTGTAGACAACCTACATGAACCACTGAGCCACTGCCGCCCATATTATAAAGCATCGTTGCTGAAATGCAGGAAACAAACAAAAAAGTCCCGTTAACACTGTTTTTTTTTGGAAGCTGTCACAACTGTCTAAGGAAGAATCTATGTAAAATTGTGCCAAATCAATCACTTTGCTGTAACTTATACTGCATAGTGCATACATTTTTTGAACATGACTCCAAACTTTTTATAACGTTGTAATCACAATCGAAATGGTAATTGTGAAATATAAAGTCACAATTTCAAAATACAGTTGAAATTATGAGACAAAGTCTCAAGTATAAGTCATAATTACAAAAAAGGTGAAAAACAGACTTTAAGGCCCTTTCACACTGAGCGTGAGATGAATCGCAGAGGAATGGACTTTTCACACCGAACATAAAACAACTGATCGATCACCTTCTGCTAATTCATGCCTGCACGATGGGTGGTGCCGGCCAAGATTGTATTTACGCATTTAAGATAAATTTGGTACCGCACCTGAAACAAAAACTGTGACTTTAAAAAATGTAAACTTACAATCGATTCCCATTTTCTCTTCCGTACAATCAACTTGTTAAAGGGTTACTTCAGCGATTAGCATATGGCTTTGTATCAGAAGAAACCCTGGAGTATATTCAAATGATCATGCTCTCCCCTCTCATATCCCCCTGAGACGAGAGATTTATGCATTTTATTTCTGGAAAAATTTCTCCGGTGACGCAAATATCCTCATTTGCATCATCGGTAAAATGTTAAGCCAAAGGCTAAAGACTACAGCCAGCAGAGGGAGCCATTTCCGCATGTCTTCAAACCGCGCATGGGGGATGGGGTCGCGGAGCAAAGTGAGTGTTTTATCTTCTCAAGTTAATTCCTATGAAAGTTAATCTTCCAAAGGCATGAACTGAAAATACACCAGACTGAACACGTGCTGAGAACTACTGCCGCGAGCGGGGACGCGTTTTCCTCAGCTCTCATCACGAGAGCTCATTCAGCTCATTCAGGATGAGTGTAATCCGACTCCTGCTGCGTTTGTGCTGACACTTTCTCAGCGGCTAAATCACAATATATTGAACAGACACTTTCATTTTTTAATTGTAGTGTCTGTTCTCTAACTGAACTGATTTTATGAAGATGAACGCGGTGGTGGGAAAGTGATTCAGTAGCGGTGGCTTTGGGAGTGGCCTCACAGGGCAGCGAAGCATTCTGGGAATTGTAGTCTTTCATCCCCATGAGACAAAAATACATTTTCTGTTTTTTCTCAGTCTAGAAAGCACCAAATTCAAAAATAATTCCACATTTCTACTACATTAATGACCCAATTTAAATACAGATTCATCTTCCCAGCGCTGAAGTATCCCTTTAAGTACACAAATCATGGTGTTTAGTAAAAAGCATTGAATACATAACTGCAAAGTAGTGTTTTTACATTGAAATATGTTGAAACTTGCCAGTCACAAAGACAACCTACTGATATATAGAGCGTAGGAGGTCCCAAAAGCAACACAGCATATTTGTTCAATATTGACTCTCATTCAAATCAGCCATTCTGACACAAACATATTGACCTGTTCATTTGGGTCAGCATATTATACCTGATGAAATATTCAATCACATTATTCATAGTACTGTCAGACATACCTTATTATGCACACCAGCTGGACTGGTAAAACATCATCATTGACAAATAAACCAACAAAACCCTAAAGCAAAACCCGCTCTCATTGGTTAATAAGGATGGGCTGCTTGTGCGCTGGCGAATTGCACGTCTTGCAGGGTATGATTGATTGGCCATCCACCAATGGCAGTCAATAAAGGGCGTATAAAGGAAATAAACAAAACTCATTCTCAATGGCAGGAATTTGGGAAGATAGATCATGGTAACAGCCAATAATAAATGGATCATGCTTCTATGTTTTTAAAACCCCTGGCAGATGTATTGAATGGGAAACCTTGTGTGGGAGAAAATAGACTTTTATTGATCAGAAACAAGCGGTGCGGGGGAAAAAAGACATGAAAGGAAAGGAATTGGAAGCAAGCTGCTAATGCTGAGCAACCAAGGCTTTCTTGTGCAAGGTGTATGCAGCGTCTATAATCTTATTATCTTATTTAACCAACGCATTATTTTGAATTTTATATGAAAAGACCATCTTACACAATCCTCTTGACATTGAGATGGATATCAGTGTCAGGATAATGTGGAAAATGCTGTGTGTTTAGTTAGTTCATTTGCAGATTAGATGAATCCGAACACGTCTTCCACGCAACGTTCTTTGTGAATTCCCAAATAATCCCATATTTCTTTCCCTCCTCATGAGAACGGCTGCACGCAACCTGACCGATCTCGACCAAACCTCTGGTTCTGGCCCAAATGAAACATCCAGGTCCCGAATAAAAAGCTGGCTTGCGATGGTGTGGTCTCAAAATACTTTGTCTGTGGCCAGACAATTAAGGACTTAGGTGTGGCAGAAGGGAAGAATGTGGAAATCGGATCTTTGCAGAGAGCACGGCCCCACACCCTGTAGTCTTGGCTTCCTGCGAATGCCACATGCACCCGTGCGGACTAGCGAGACTCCATGAGGGTTGTCCTCCATTGTGTTCGGCTCTCTGCTGAGAGATCTAAGGAGACCGGGGCCAGGCTCTTCCCCCTCCGTAACCCGTGGGACACCAATGGGAACCTATCCATCAAAGGCAGTGACATCTGACCCTTGTTTTGGGAAGAGCTGCTTTCAGTTGCTCTGGATCCTGGCATAGGCGGGTATACTGTATGCGATGCGGTGGAACCTAAAATTGTGTTTGCGTGTCAAATGTGTAACTTGGTAAAAGTGTAGTAAAAAGGACGCAGACACGGACGGTGCCCAGAAAACACTGGACAAGATAAATGGCTCCAAACAGGAAAAGGTACAGCCTGTTCAGCTGTACATGACCCCCAAGGGTCACACTGATATCCTCCCTTTAAAATCTTTGACTGCACACTCAAACCTCCTGTGATCACACAACACGGCAGTTACAGATGGTCAGTGCCAGGTTTTAGAGGTTAAAAAAAAGTAAAACAAAGTCACTAATCATAATGTGTAAAAAATATTCATAAATGTATATATTTGTATACAATATCAATTTGATGTCTCACTCCAGTGTTTATGCTGTCAATACAATCTGTAATGATTTTGTGTGATATATATATATATATATATATATATATATATATATATATATATATATATATAAAACTTTTTAGTTATTTATTTATATGTAATATTACATTATGCATTATTGATATATTTCCACTATTTTATTTTTTAAGTTATCAATTCATATTTCTGTATAATACTTTTTATTTATTTTGTCGTATACATATATCTATTATAGTTAATAACATTGTTATTACATATTTTTATTATTATATACATGCACACACACACACACACACACACACACACACACACACACACACACACACACACACACACACACACACACACACACACACAAAATAAAATAGTATAATATAGAATTTAAGTTTATATATATACACATATAAAATGTATTAATTTATTACAATGTAAATATTTAATTAACAATGCAAATTCAAAGCAAGATTTTGTTTCTGAGAATATCACAGGTGAAATTCTTTACTGGATCCAAGTAACTTTTTTGTGCAACCAAATGGCAGTGGAAATCAGATCTATTGGGCAGAAGAAAGAAGAACAAATTGAATCATCCTTCAAAAGGTATGACATCAAGTGACGTCCAAGAAATAGGCAGTGCAGTAATAGGCCCTTTACCTTGACTCTCACAGACTCTAGAAGTACAGGTACACGGCTCAAAGTGCTTTCTTTCGGGTTCTCTCCTTCTCATCAAGGCTCTATAGTCTCCAGTCAGACCTCTTTTGATTGATGAGGACCATAGAGCAGCACCCTGTTCCCAAAGACACTTTGCCCCTTTCATCTTCAGATCTATATTGAAACTCAGATTTCCTCGATTTGATAAAAAATGTTAATTTATTTGATTTTTCATTCAATGAAAATGAGTTTTTAAAGAATAACAAACATTCTGTTTTTTTTACGAGGCCTTTTCTTTCCAAACTCACCTGGCTTCAATGCACTGATTTTTCCAGCCGAGGCAAACCTAGCCAGACTGTAATGGCCTGCATTAATGGAAACTGGAGCGGAAACTAAGGAGGTGGTGGGTCATGGGATTTCCTGACATGACTGTATCAATACGTTTAACATGTTCCTCTTCCATGTTTTACAATCAGACCGCAGGCCCCCTCCGGCCTGCCAAGCCCTTCCCACATAAAACAAGTCAGCATGTCCGTTCTCTGGAGCTTGGAAAGACATTGATGAATCTTCTGAGAGCAGGATGCCATCACAGTCTGCTCTCCACCCCTTGAAGAAGCCCTCCTCTTATCCTGGGACTATCAGTGCTGGGTCTGCAGGCCACATTCCACCTGACTGCGCAAGCTGTTCATTTCAGTCAACATTAAAAATACCTTTCCTTTATTATTTGTTTTCATTTTTTATTTTAATTATATTTAATAATATTAATACATGATGCATTATTATATTTCCACTAATCCATTATTATTATCTAAATAGTGGAATTATAATAATAATAATAATAATAGAATCAACATTTAAAAGTAATATTTATTGATTGATTATTTATTATAAATTATTGATTATTTTTATTTATCTTATAGTTAATAATATTGTTATTACATATTATGAATTATAATAATAATAATAATAATAATAATATATGTTCACTATTACATATTAGCTTTATTTATATTATATTTGATTAATAATACGTTATTGCATAGTATATTATTATTGTTATTATTATTATTATTATTATTATTATTATTATTATTATTATTATAATATTTCCATCATTATGATTTTTTAATTACCAGTATATATAAATTAACTAAAAATCAGACTAGTGGAAATATAATAGTAATCATCATTTAATGAATCATCATTAAAAGTAGCCTTAGTAATAAATTACTTTATTATTTCTTATTTATAATGTCTTAGAAAATATTTGTTATTTCTTATTTTAATTTATATTATATTTAATATTATATATTATAATAAATATTACATATTTATATTATATACTTTTGAATTACATATGAAATAATTCAATATCTAAATAGTGGAAAATTAAATGAATAATAATAATAAAATCACCATTAAAATTAATTTCTTTATTATTTATTATATTTTCTTATAATTTATTACTTTATTTAAATAATATTTATAATATTATGTTATTAGAAATGTATTAATATCATTTAATTTTGAATTACATATTAATAAAATATCGAAATAGTGGAAATATAATTATAATAATAGAATCAAAAATATAAGTTCTATTTTTTTTATTATTTATAATTTATTGTAAATTATTAATTTTATTTAAATGATATTTATTAATATTCTGTTATCACTTACTTATTATTTAATTTTGATTCACATATTCATTCATTAAAAATCTAAATAGTGGAAAATAATAATAATAATAATAATAATAATTATAGACTCAATTTTTTAAAATTCATATTTATTTATTATTTTTATTTATTATTTTTATTTATATTATATTTAATGATATTTTATTACATACATTATTGTATTATTATTACTACTTAGTAAATTATTATTATTAAATGTATTATTATACACTCACTCTAAAGGATTATTAGGAACACTTGTTCAATTTCTCATTAATGTAATTATCTAATCAACCAATCACATGGCAGTTGCTTCAATGCATTCAGGGGTGTGGTCCTGGTCAAGACAATCTCCTGAACTCCAAACTGAATGTCAGAATGGGAAAAAAAGGTGATTTAAGCAATTTTGAGCATGGCATGGTTGTTGGTGCCAGGCAGGCCGGTCTGAGAATTTCACAATCTGCTCAGTTACTGGGATTTTCACACACAACCATTTCTAGGGTTTACAAAGAATGGTGTGAAAAGGGAAAAACATCCAGTATGCGGCAGTCCTGTGGGCAAAAATGCCTTGTTGATGCTAGAGGTCAGAAGAGAATGGGTTGACTGATTCAAGCTGATAGAAGAGCAACTTTGACTGAAATAACCACTCGTTACAACCGAGGTATGCAGCAAAGCATTTGTGAAGCCACAACAACCTTGAGGCGGATGGGCTACAACAGCAGAAGACCCCACCGGGTACCACTCATCACCACAAATAGGAAAAAGAGGCTACAATTTGCACAACCTCACCAAAATTGGACAGTTGAAGACTGGAAAAATGTTGCCTGGTCTGATGAGTCTCAATTTCTGTTGAGACATTCAGATGGTAGAGTCAGAGTTTGGCGTGAACAGAATGAGAACATGGATCCATCATGCCTTATTACCACTGTGCAGGCTGGTGGTGGTGGTGTAATGGTGTGGGGATGTTTTCTTGGCACACTTTAGGCCCCTTAGTGCCAATTGGGCATCATTTAAATGCCCCAGCCTATCTGAGCATTGTTTCTGACCATGTCCATCCCTTTATGACCACCATGTACCCATCCTCTGATGGCTACTTCCAGCAGGATAATGCACCATGTCACAAAGCTTGAATCATTTCAAATTGGTTTCTTAAACATGATAATGAGTTCACTGTACTAAAATGGCACCCACAGTCACCAGATCTCAACCCAATAGAGCATCTTTGGGATGTGGTGGAGCCGGAGCTTCGTGCCCTGGATGTGCATCCCACAAATGTCCATCAACTGCAAGATGCTATCCTATCAATATGGGCCAACATTTCTAAAGAATGCTTTCAGTACCTTTTTGAATCAATGCCATGTGGAATTAAGGCAGTTCTGAAGGCGAAAGGGGTCAAACACAGTATTAGTATGGTGTTCCTAATAATCCTTTAGGTGAGTGTATGTAAATTAAGTAAACATCTAAATAGTAGAAATATAATAATATTTTTCATTAACAATAAATTTTTTAAAAAAAGGAATAATGTACACCAAGGGCTGTTGGCCTGTCCTTTTTCGGAAAATATACACAAGTATACAAATTCAAATCAAGTATTCCAGACAGACTTGTAAAATATAGGATTTGTGTTATATATCTAGATATAAGTATATTAATTTTATAAATAACTACATCCACTATATTATGAATATACTATATTTATTAGTCCCATAATATATTTACGTCATACACCACTGCATTTCTAACTGCATCTGTAGTACAACTGAAATTCAGAAATTTTTATTTTTGTCAGCTCAAGTTGAGTTTAACGGGAAAAGGAGTCAGAATCTCTTGGGCAGAGGGATTTAAACTGGTCTGTTTTCCTCAGGAAATATCTGTGGAGCAAACCAACAGGGCAAACAACTGTGTTTGCTGGAGATATTTATGATGAGAGCTGAAGCAATGCTTCCTTCGAGGAGATGTGCTCCTTGTAAAATCAAAAAGGGCTGGGGTAGTTTTCCGATAAAAATAACCTTTGTGTGACGTTGTGTCAACGTTTGAAATGGTTACCAGTGTGGAGTCCACAAGGAATATTTTCCTTCATTCATTGTTTCTAGATAAAACTAATGAATCATTTCAGACTCCTGGATGATCAAGAGCCGTCACGGACAAGTTGCTTAGCAAAACACTGCCACTTACAATAACAAAGACATGTATATTTTGCACGGTTCTGTCCATACAGTATGTGCTGTAGTTTATTAACTTCTCCTTCTGCAAAAATATAGAAGTGGAAATTAATCTGCACTGGTCTAGCTGTGGCTTGGGAAAAAGTGCATATGCCACAGTTTGGAGAACCTGGCATGGCGCTGCTCCATGCCTCCCTTCCTTTCCAAGAGGGCTAGTGAAATAAATGCAGAAAAAGCCGCGATGAGAAACTCCAGATTCAGTCGTGTTGACCACACAGGGATTTGGGGATTACGTCTTGATTACCATGTTTCAAACATCATCTTGTGGTGGAGAGCGACATTAATCAGAACTGAGGAATAACACATTTAGAGACAACAAGACAGACTTGGCAGGAGAGTCGCTTTCAAAATAAAGGTTTTAAAAAACGCATGTGAAGGAGTGCTGAGGCAGATGTTCTTGTACGGTATATTTAGGGTGTCCCGTTACCCTCGAGCAAAAGTGGAGGAACAAGCTTAGCTTATAGAAGAGAAACTTTTCTGGATCTTTGTGAAGAAATCCTCGCCTTAACAGGTGAATGCTCAGATTCAATAGGAAACAGCAGCAGGTAAAAATCAAATGAGGTCAAAGAAGAAGGCAAGCCCTCCCGGTTCTTCGCTTCTGTCGGCTACAGGAAGAGATAGGAAGCCCAGGAACAGGCTTGATCGATGTCGTGGAGTGCAGAGAGGAAGAAACAACATGGAGGGGTGCAGAGGGCTTGGCTATTTTTGCACCGTCGTACGGAAATGAGCCATAGTCCAAAGAGGAAGCAGATAGGCCAGAACGTGTCGCATAGCAACCATAAGCAGGAAAGAAGCTTGTGTTTGTAGACATCTGATGGCGTTACACTTACGTGCAGAAACATTGGCATTCAAGAATCAAAGTCAGTCTTGTCTTTATTATATATCACTTCACTTTTGACATACCAGAACTGATATCAATGCTTTGCCCTGAGAATATTTGACCTTACAGTACACTATAAAAAATGATATGATCAATAAGTTATGACATGTTTTTTACAGTGTTTTAACTCATCAAAATAAGTTAACCATTTTCAACTGTTTTTGTAAGTTATACAAGATTCAACTCCATTTTAAGTCAGTTTAGTGTAGGGGTGACCCCTAACAGTCGAAGATTCGATGCATCGATATGCAGGACCGGATTCGACCACTGATCTCATGGTTGAATCTTCGCGGGTGTTATGAAACAAGGATCATACCATTTTGGCAATATGGGGGTGCTCAATATTAGTGTTATAAAGACGTGTCGCGGGACTCGCGGCGATGAGCGATCGCCCCTTTAAGAGCAATGAGCTTCGCACCGGATGTGCCGCGCCTTTAAAATTCGAACACATATACACCGACGACGGCATTCGACGCCTGTCTGCGGCGATTAAATGTATATGTATTGATTTCACCCTGTGCTAGATACACTCATCATGCAGCTCGTCTGTCAGAAGTCGATTCAAAATTGAGCTCGCATGTATATAATGTTCACGTCTGCCTGGTGTGAGATCCTGAGACACGGGCACGGCGCTGAGCTTCAGTCCGGTGTGTGACCCCCTTTAGGCACAACCGGCTTAAGAACGTGCATATAAACGCACTCAAAGTGTTCTTTTCCTCTCTAGGCAGGTATTTTTTTTTAGGTTCATTTATCAAAATGTTCTTTTATATATTTGTGTGGTGTTCTGTGTTTCGATCGCGGCTTTTAAATGTTATGAGAGAACGGTTAATTTACGAATGTGTAGTGTAGCCTAGTTTTGATCACTTTATTAAAAGTGCTGGCTGTGTGCCGTGTGTAAAGTAAAATAAAATAGTCTTAGCCTCCTTCTGATTAGTGTCCTGCCCTTCCCAACCCGTTTATACCGTTTATTTTTTTCCGGTCTATGGTTTACACACACACAGATGATTCGACTATCGGTCGATCATAGAGAGATTTGAACATTCTGATTCGAATGTGTAAATCCTTAGTCGGGGACACCCCTAGTTTAGTGTAATTTAAGTTGAATTGACTTAAAAATCCAAGTTGATTGTACTTAAAAAACTTACGGCAGCAACTTTTTCATCAGTAATTGTTTCATAAAAAATGTATAATTACTAATGATAATTAAAAATATTTTTTGTATTATTAAATTAATATTAAAATGAATAATAATTATTTATAATTTGATTTCTTAATTATAATTTTTTTATGTAAATGTTAATTTTACATTTGACATTAAATAAATAAGTAAATGATAGTTTATTTTATTAGTTAATATATATGAATGAATTCAGATGTATATGAATATATGAATACTAATATAATAATAATAATAATAATAATAATAATAATAATAATAATAATAATAATAATAATAATAATAATAATATAAAAGTAATAATCTATTATAATTTTTGAATTATGCTTTAATATTTAGCTTAATAGTCTGACATATCTATTTTTATTTAATATATTTTTTAATAAAATTTAAATATTTACCGTATATGAATTAAATTGCTGTGCTGTCATATATTAATCGCCTCAAACATAAAAGTTTGTGAATATAATATAAATATATTTACACACACAAACACACGCACACGCATATATTTACACTTTATGTTAGATGCGATTAACTGATTCGACAGCACAGCAATTTAGCATGTTAGATGCGATTAACTGTGATTTATTGATTTGACAGCTCTAATTTTAATTAATTATACTAAAATATAATATAACTAATATATTTGTTTATTTTTATTAATATTTATTGATAATAATAGTAGTTAGTATGACATCTATTTTTTATTTAATTTACTTTTGAAAAATGTAAATTGATGCTCAGGGAGTTCTTGCCCAGAACAGAGCCATACCGCCAATTCTAAACTATATGCCAATTGTCTATCACTTTGATGATAGTGATCCTGACAGAAACATATTAATTTAAATGTGTTGTCAAAACGATTATTTGTGATTAATTGCATCTAACATAAAAATGTATATATACAGTGTATACACTCACCTAAAGGATTATTAGGAACACCTGTTCAGTTTCTCATTAATGCAATTATCTAATCAACCAATCACATGGCAGTTGCTTCAATGCATTTAGGGGTGTGGTCCTGGTCAAGACAATCTCCTGAACTCCAAACTGAATGTTTAAAACAACTGCAAGATGCTGTCCTATCAATATGGGCCAACATTTCTAAAGAATTCAGCACCTTGTTGAATCAATGCCACGTAGACTTAAGGCAGTTCTGAAGGCGAAAGGGAGTCAAACCCAGTATTAGCATGGTGTTCCTAATAATCCTTTAGGTGAGTGTATACACACATACATATTTACAAGCTTTTATGTTAATGCAATTAATAATCGATTTGACAGCACTCATTTAAATTAATTAATTAACAACATATGTATTGCTTATTTTTATTAATATTTATTAATAATAAGTGTTTCCCTCAGTTTGATCTAGTGTACAACATTTGACCGTACCATATTATTTTAGTACATTTTATTTAAAGTCTATAATTATTATTTCTAAATGTTATTCACAAAAGTAATATACAATTATTTATTTTATTTGTATTTATTATTCCTTTTATTTAACGGCAAATGTATTTTTCCACTTGAATGCAAACAGGATGAGGAACATTGAGAATCACTACAGGTAAATACAAAATTCAAAGTCAAGCCATCGATTTTTTTTGCAGACAGGAGAAACATTATGAGCTCTGTGCAGCATTCACGAGAGTCATGATTAATATGGCGTCGCCAAAAACTCTCCCTTTCCATAATTGGATACAAATGATATATATCAAAAATTTCTTCATAGGTGGCACTTAAATGTGCTTTACAGCGATGAAGTAAATCTCTCGGCTGACTGCCTCTGCAGGGATTTCCTAAAAATACTGCTCTTTTTCATCTCCGCATCGCAAAGTCTGGTCCGAGGGCCGCCCGTGTGGTCCCACCTTAATCGTTTTCAGTTAATATCACAGCTGGACGGTGGTGGTGGTGGGCTGTAACGCTTGAAGACGGGAGAGAAAACCCCTAAACCCGCGTCAATAAAAGAGAGAAAGGGATTGCCTTTGACTGGCCAAGTTTTAGGGTCAGACTTGGGATGGTTTCAACAACAACACCGGCGCGTTACTCGTTCGCCGACTTATCGAAAGGCTTTATTTAAACACATCCCCACCTCGAGCGTTCCCCGTGGCCTCCTTTATTTTCTGCCTGCAGTTTAAGTGGTGGCTGACCACAGTGTTTTGTTGGGGCGGTCGGCTGCCCATCCTGTTCCCACATTTCCTAGACCACGGCGAGGAAGGCGCTTGTTCAACATGTTTCCCGCCTCAATACCTCCCACGTGTTGAGCGCTTTCAACGCGAGATGACATCACATGATTTAAGTGACCGGCGTTACTGATTGCAAACAGACGCTGAAACGTCTCTTATAAGGAAAGCCTATCCTTACAGTGGCTTTTAAAGCTATTTTAAATGCACAATAAACAGTTGGCTCTATTATAAGTCATAGAGGGAGTTCTTAAAGTCAACATGAAATCAAAACTGACCCTGTTTATTTGAAATGTGCACATTTCTGTTTTAATTGCGAATGATTGATCAGTTACACTATGGGGCTGCTGAATGCTTGAATCTGATTGGTTGACGAACATTCTAAGGTGTGCAATTATTTTCTGGGAAACGCACAGCTTACTAAACTTTCCCCAAACTATAGGGACTTTGGGGTGGTACTCGGTGTGTTTTGACCACAGGAACTAGGGTCTAAATGAAGTTCCGGGTAAAAATTTCCTCCTAAAAAAAGCCCTGCTCGCGAGGTAGTATACTTTTTCAGAGTTCAGGAACTTTCGGGGGTGGGATTTGGGCGCTGAACATGCTGATTTTATATATATATTTCATTTGATATTTGCCATTAAATATATTATAAGTAAAGGATAATATGTAGGCTACATTTTTTGTTAATATATATGAAATAATTCAGATGTAGTCTATATAAATATATATGAAATATATATTGAATAATAAAATTATAAAATAAAAATGTAATTCAAATGATTAAATGTTTGACAATATCATAATAAAATAAAAATAATCTATTTATTATTATTTTTTGATTATGCTTTAGTATTTATTATTAATAATAGATGTAGCAGTATAATAGTCGTGATTAATCGATTTGAAAGCACTGATTTTAATGAATTGATTAACAATATCATATATTTATTATTTTTATTAATAACTATTGATAATAATAGTATGGCATGTCTATTTTATTTAATATATTTTTGAAAATATATTAAAATATTTATATTAATTTATAACATGCATATTAATTAAAATGTGCTGTCAAATTGATTAATCACATCTAATATAAAAGTTTGAAAAAAATACACATATATTTACAGACTTTTGTGTTAGATGCGATTAATCATACTTTATTGATTTAAATATTCAATGGGTTTCATTATGTACCGAAAGCACATACTCTCTTTCTCCCGCTCAAATGCACACATTATACACTACGGACACACACTCACAAAGAAACATTGCTCTGAGTTTATCAAAAAAATTGTTCACCAACTTAAAAGCTTTCTCATTTGCGAGGTAATAGCGGCGCTGTTCTTGGAGCAGATAAAGTTTCGGGATTTGAGATGCTGCTGCTAAACACTGTTCAGAGACGCAAGTGGTAAGTCGGGATAATAAGATGTCTCCTGGGGCAAGACGACACCCCTCCAAACCTTCATTTTTTAAATTGTGTAATTTCATCTGAAAATCAACATTGGTGAGATTTAGTCAGTCGAAAAAGTTTTGAGGCCAATTGATCTATTTTTGTGTCTCTGGAAAACAGTGATCTGTGATATTGAATTATGTTGAATACAAACATTTTATTATCTTTTACTTAATGAGAGATTTGTGAACATGTTAATATTTTAGATTTTTGGAGTAAAAGTTGTACTTATTATTTTGAAGTAAAAATATAAAATTAGACCATAGGAGTAAGATGAGCTACCCAGAATTAGCAAAGATGGCCCCCAGTGGCATGTTGTTGCTTGTTATTTTTACATTTAATAATTATTGTAAATAATGGGGTTATTATTCTTATTCAGTATTTTTATGAATTATGTACATTTCAGACATCTTCACTCGCATTAAAACCTATAGGTTAGTTGAGTGAAATAATTGAAATTGCTTTCATAGTGTTGCTTTGACAGTTCTGCAATTAAAATATGGGCAATTAAAAATGTAAATATTCATATGCCTTTATAAGTCACAGAATAATTGTAACTTTCAGATTGATTCTGCTTTATCTGTCATATGTTATTCAATAGGGCCTATATATTCAACGAAATTGTCAAAATTAAATTATAAATAGAATTGATTAACTATTTACATTAATAACATTTAAAAAATATTAATATTAATAAGAATTCAAAAGTCATTTATACATGCTGTAAAAGTTTAGTGGGTTTTGAGGGAAGTGGTGGTGGTGTTGGGGCTTATTCCAGGTAGGGGGCTAACTCAGTGGAGTAAGATGGCATCTTTCAATATATATATTTTTTTCTATAAGTAAATTAGCAAATATAATAACACACAGACTTCCCCCATCTTACCCTATGTATATAAATACAATATTCACAATTTTGCTTCGGTATCCCCTCTGTATGACACAATTATAGTTGTGATGAATGAGCGACGTTGTGAGGGTTGATTGGATTGTTGCAGGGGAGCCGCAGTGACTAAATAGACGAGCTGCCGAGCTGTCTTTCAGTCCCGTTATTACAGGAGCGTCACACAATGAGGTCTGACCTTCAGCACATCACAATACATCTGTTCACTTAAGAGCGCCTCTCCACCTGAGCATCTGCACGCCGAGACTCTCCTCACACAGCGCGCATGCGCGGACAGGCCAACCGCGTCGTTAAGTGCGTTGCGGCGCGTGATAATGCAGTCGAATTGATTCGCTCGCCCATTTCTACTTTTCTTCCGCGGCAAGCATTATATCAATTGATTTCAATGAAGCAATTCATTACGCTGACCTCTACGACGCGGTTCAGGCGCGTTTGTTTTATTTGCAGCAGAGAATCAAATAAATCATAAATACTTTAGCACGTTTACTGTAAGACACATATGGTTATCGATTAGGTGCCATTATTACAGTATAAATCCCACATGAGGCTGTAACAAACAGAAGCTGTTCAGCGGGAGACATCATCTCAATTGAACATGTTGAATAACACGAATAAAATACATTAATGTAGCCTAATCATCTATACTATGCCTAAGTCTATAGGCTAGCCTGCTAAGTTATGAAAGATCATCAAATACAAAAGTAAAGAAAAATGTATGTGAATTAACACATGTAGTTTTTTTTTATCTTACTGAAAAATAATTAATTCACTTTATAAAATTAATTATAATGTGTTACATTTCTCTTAACGTGGATACGCATAGTACCACTATACAAAAGCCTACTAGTTTCAGCTTAATAAAGTTACAGTAAAACAAAAGTTACAATAAAACATTGCATTAATGTAAATCAACACATGGCCAAGTCAAATTGTAAATATTCAATTTGCTGAAAAAAAGGCTACTTAATTTGCTTAATAAAATAACTAAAATAACAAATAACTCTGCTTAAAAAAATAATAAAAAATTATATTATATTATATTATATTATATTATATTATATTATATTATATTATAAACATGGATAATATTATGCCAGTTTCTGAATAAACTTGCAGTAAAACATAATAGCAGCCATACCCTGGATATAAATTACTAAAGGTGTCCTAACTAATCATTTGAATTTATAAAATAAGTTTTCTTTTATTGCATCTTTGTCTTCCTGATTTCCTGCACAAAATGTGTCCCTGAATCAAAAGCAGGTTTGGATCCCTGTGTCTCCAGCTCAACCCGGAACAGATTTTGGCGAAACAGCAGAAAAGAGTGACCTCATTTTTTGCGCTGCTTAGATGGGCAGTCCTACGATGACCCAGACAGCCCTCTTCGGTCCTCTCTGGAGAAGTCAGCACTTCAGACGAAAAAAAGTAATTGTGGATTAACCATCAAAAAAGGCCTTTTTTCAAGCTCGAGCAGATACCTGCAAAACTTGATGTGGTTGAGCGACCAAGACAAGTCACACCAGAACACCAAAACGGAGAATTAACACACGATTTATTGAAACTATGACTCCAAGACTTCTCAGGGTGGTCATCATTAACTAGAAGTATTTTCCGACCAGGTTTTATGAGTAATAGTGGATCTGGCTCAGGGAAAGTCAAGCTTTTAGATGTGGCAAGACAGACTAGCCAAACCTTTGCTCTTTGATTCCTGATGGCAATAACACTTACCCTTATAAAAAAGAAGCACACTTTTAAGAGGGGGCTTATTATGCAAATAATAAACTTTAAATTAATATATTTAAGTGTGTGTTTTTGGATACTTCACTGCATGTTATTAGCAATTAAATAAAAATAATTATTAGTAGGTATGTTTAAATAATAAACACAACTAGTTAAGTAGGACATAAGTACATCTTTGTCATTTTATAATTACTCCTTACTTAGTAATTATAAAATGTAAAAAGTACGCAAAAGTAATGTAACATTACTTTCCATAAAAGTAACCAAATAACAAAATTTGTTATTTTTGCGGAAGTAACGCAATACTGTAATAAATTACTTTTAAAAGTAACTTTCCGCCCAATTTTTTTTAGTATTTCTGCATGTAATATAAAATAGCACACTACAGTTAAAACTGAAATGAAGTACTTTTGTGTTTAAGTATGCTAGTCAACACATCAAAATAAGTGCACTTCTTTTAAACACGACAAGATTTTTAAACACAATTATTTAAAATGTAGCTACTTAAAAAGTAAAACTTTTAATTTGACATTATTACAAAGTGCACTTTTTAACCCATAAACACACACCTCAGGTCTTTGATGACCCAGGATGCCATTCACTATCTACCTCTACTATCTACTACTATTCCTTTTTTAACTAAGATATAAATCTTCTTAGCATTCCTCAATCTATTAATTATAAACAATATAACATGAAACAATTTATACAATTATAAAAGAACGCCTGTTAGTCTATTTATTTTTTGTAAACATTGTATAGGGTCGCTAACGACCCAAGGTGTGTAAGAGTAAGTATATTTTTTTCTGCACAACAATAATTGAATCTTTGATGACGGAATAAGTGCAATTCACCTTTATTCCACAAGGTGGCGATGTCTGATACACACTAATGACGTGACGTTTCACTCACAGTTACCGCAGGCAGAAAACAAAAGAAAAGGAAGAATCATCAGCAAAACTTGAAATGGCTCAGAGATATAACGAAGAAAAAAAAAATACTCAGGTAAATGTCAGTCACTTGATGGTGGATCTGGTAAAGAAGTTATCAGCGATCAATATATTGACTTTGAAGATGTTGAAAATTGTAGTTTTGATAATATGTTTGAGATGGCAAATATGAACCAGATGCTGAATGTATGAGTGAGCTCTGACGAGAACAGAGATGATGGTATAAAACATCTGCTCAAACTGAACCCTTCAAAGCTCCAAAGGTAACAAAATATGCTTTATTTTATTCTTCTGTAATTATTACTCTAATATCAGGAGAGTTTTATATTATCGCGACAGCTAGAGATCCAGCCGTGTTAGATATAGATATTTAAGACTGATTGGTGAAACATTCATGCATTTAAGGGTTAAAAAGAACTTTATACTTAAGTGACTTTTAATTAATATTACACTGGACAAAATTATGAACACAACCCTTTTGTTTTTGCCCCCATTTTTCATATGCTGAACTCAAAGATCTAATACTTTTTCTATGTACACAAAAGGTATTTCTCTCAAATATTATTCACAAATCTGTCTAAATCTGTGTTAGTGAGCACTTCTCCTTTGCCGAGATAATCCATCCACCTCACAGGTGTGGCATATCAGACAGCATGATTATTGCACAGGTGTGTCTTAGGCTGGCCACAATAAAAATCCACTCTAAAATGTGAAGTTTTATCACACAGCACAATGCCACAGATGTCGCAAGTTTTGAGGGAGCGTGCGATTGGCATGCTGACTTCAGTCATGCCCGCCAGAGCTGTTGACCGTGAATTGAATGTTCATTTTGCTACCATTGATTTCAGCTCATGAAAAATGGGGGCAAAAACAAAAGTGTTGCATCTATCATTTTGTTCAGTGTATATTATCTGAAAGTACAGTTTAAAAAAATATATAAATTAAGATTTGAAGCACACTACAAGTGCACTTCTTTTCAACAAGGGTATCTCTACAGGCGATCAAAAACACAAGGATATTTTCACTTGATCATCTTTAGTCTGTTTGCGTCCTCATCTCGCAGGCAGAAGGTTGAGGTTTATGTGTTTTAGTGTGAACACATTTGTCCTATTCAGGGCCCCCAGAGCAATCAGTCCGTCAACGGGGGAAGGTGCAGGCTAATTTCCCTCCTCCCTCTCCCTCGCCCGTTCATCTCCAGAGATGAATGCTTTGGGTAATAAGGATAATCAATACACTTTCTCGCTCTCTGCAGTCTCCTGCCGTTATTAGCAATTTGTCATTAGGCCTCAGCTTTTCTTATCAGACATTACCATCTTGTTTACAAGGCGTGCCAGACCTCCCCTGCGTCCCCGCCCCGTCAAGATTACCCACGGGCCCCACTTTAGAGGCGCGCGCACAAACACACACGCTCCCCGAGGTGATGAATAGATACATCTACACCCTGACAGCTTACACATGCACACTCTTGACATGATTTACCCCGAGAAAATTAATGAAGCAGTGACAAGAAGAACAACATGATGACGGGAGAGAAAAAAAAATAGTTTTCTTGCCCTTGATTTCTCAAGAGTCTTGTACAAATGACACCATTTTCCTAAGTAATTAATTGATGGCAGGGGAAAATACCTTTTTGAGGGAAGTTTTATTGTTATCCTCTTTTCTAAAAGTACAGCTAACTTTTTCTTTCCTTTTAGTTCGCCTCATTATTGCACAGGCCTGTGCAAAGACTGACCTCTTGTCCTGCACAGTTGTGAAAGATACCAACTGGATGAAGATTCCTGTCCAATTATCCTGTCTAGAGTGTTTTTCACACTTTATACAGTATTAAATGCATCTAGGCTCCAAAATTAACACTCACCAAGTGCCAAATGCGAGCGAAAAATGGCTTTGGTGAGTAAATAAAGCCAGTTGGCTGTAATTTGTTAGGAACTGTAATATAATATGGCCTAAACTGCCTGACTGTTGCAATGTCAGCGAAATCAGCAAATCAAATTACTGACATACTCAAGAAAACATTTGTTGCAAAAACGTTTGGCTCAGTGGAAAATGCAAGTTAATCTAGGAATTTTCTTTACATTTTTGGAGACACATTGACATTCAACAGAAATCATTTTTCAGATAATAATCCCATTTTGTTGGATATTTTTTTAAATACTATGTTGATTTAAAAAAATATATTTTAGAATTAATATATAACTAAAAAAGTTATATTTTTAATTACATACTCCTACAGTCCCTGACAAAAGTCTTGTCGCTTGTGTACAAATAGACTTAAAGTGCCGCTGAAATATATTTCTAATCAAGATTTTTTTACAAGAAATGGCTCATTTTAATCCCACCAGCTTTTGTGATAATGTTTCAGTGAAAAATTAAACTTTCAAAAAGTATTCTAATATTCACAGCTTGGTAAAGCCCATTGAGTCAATTTTTGCAAAGACATAAGTGTTGTCACCTTGTCATATGAGCTTCACCTGTGACTAATAATGGATCAATTAGGTCTCAAGTGTGTATAAAAAGAACCCCAGTACGCTAGGCCTTCACATCAACTGCAACTAGACCTCTGCAAACATGCCCAGGATTCACCCAGAGGCTAAAGTTTTGATTATCAAGAGGCTGAAGACCAGATCCACTGCTGATGTGGCAGACACCTTCAATGTGTCTCAGCGTCAAGTACAGAGGATAAAAAAAAGATTTGAAGAGACTGGAGACGTTTTTGACAAGCCCAGGTCAGGCAGACACTGCAAGACAACTGCTCGAGAGGACCGTTTGTTGGCTTGAAAATCCAAGGCCAGCCCATTTTCCACTGCAGCAGAGCTCCACGCGACCTGGTCACCTGAAGTCTCTGTGTCAACCAGAACAGTTTGTCGGATTCTGTCTCGAAATGGCCTCCATGGTCGAATCAGTGCCCAGAAGCCAGCACTAAACAAAAGACAATTGAAAAACCGTGTGGCATTTGCAAAGGCCCACAGCCTGCTAAAAGGATGGACGCTGGAAAAGTGGCAGAAGGTGGATTTTTCAGATGAATCTTCTGTTGAATTACACCACAGTCGCCGCAAATATTGCAGGAGACCTACTGGAGCCAGAATGGATCCGAGATTCCCCCAGAAAACAGTGAAGTTTGGTGGCGGAAAAATCATGGTCTGGGGTTACATCCAGTATGTGGGTGTGCGAGAGATCTGCAGGGTGGAAGGCAACATCAATAGTCTAAAATACCAAGAAATCTTAGCTACCTCTTATATTCCCAACCATAAAAGAGGCCAAATTCTGCCGCAGGACGGTGCTCCAACGCATACTTCCATCTCCACATCAAAGTTCCTCAAGGCGAAGAAGATCAAGATGCTCCAGGATTGGCCAGCCCAGTCACCAGACATGAACATCATTGAGCATATGTGGGGTAGGATGAAAGAGGACGCATGGAAGACGAAACCAAAGAATATTGATGAACTCTGGGAGGCATGCAAGACTGCTTTCTTAGCTATTCCTGATGACTTCATCAATAAATTGTATGAATCCTTGCCAAACCGCATGGATGCAGTCCTTCAAGCTCATGGAAGTCATACAAGATATTAAATTTGGATCTCACAGCACCACAACTTAATTTGCTGACATATTTTTGTATTTGCCGGAAATTTGTTCAATTTCTGTATAGGCGACAAAACTTTTGTCTTGCCAAAATGTGACCTTTCTGTCTTGATTAAATGATAAATATTTTTTCTGTGAAAATTATTTATTTCAGTGCATTAAACATCATTTGGGAGGGTTTTAGCTTTTCATATGAGCTATTTCTAACACCAATTAATTAATTAAAAGTCAGGTTAATATCAGGTATTTCTAGAAAATAGATAAGCGACAAGACTTTTGTCAGGGACTGTAAAATTAAATAATTCTTAAATAATTCACCAGCCATTACCAACTGTGACAAAAAAGTTATTTTTGTACCCTGGTTGGATGTATGATGAAGAATAAACACACACACACACACACACACACACACACACACACACACGCACACACGCACACGCGCACACGCACACACGCACACACACACACACACACACACACACACACACACACACACACACACAAATTAATAATTCATATATAATTTGTAGTCTCATTATTTATTTTTTTATTTTATTTTATTTTTTTATCAAAATGAACCCAAGCTTCTTAGCATTGAACAAATGATTATAAATATGTAAATAATACAAATAATATATATATAATAATGATATATGAATTATTAATTTTATATCCAATATAAATATCTATAAATCTTTTTATACAAAAATACAATAAAATAAATTCAAAAAAATATATATTTTTAAAGTACATTTTTAAACAGTTTAATATTAATAAAGTAATAATATTTTATACTCACTATACATTTAAATACATTCTCAATTGTATGTTTTCAGTTAAAATTATTTATATGTATTTAGTGCCATTTTAATATATAAAATACCTAAAATAATGCAAAATATAGTTTTGTACCTGGCAGTTAATTTTTTACCCTAGTTGAATGCCTGATAAAGAAACTATTGGAAAATGTATATTTATTTTGAAGATGAGTGTCGTCAATTAGACAATCAGATTTAGTTTCTTGGACCCAATGAATGCTTAAAATGTTCTTAAAATTATTCTTGAAATAAACATTTCTGAAATATTTGTCCAAGGCTGTGTTGCTTTGGTTTAACATTGGAGCATAAAAATAATGTATAAGTTAATAAATAAATATTAAAAGTAAAAGAATAATAATGAATTGTAATAATGAGCCTTTTTGTTGCTGGTAGTTGTGACAAAAAGTACATTTTGTACCCTGGTAGCATCTCTGATGAAGAGTAAGTCACCAGACTTCCTCTTATTGCTCATTTCCTCTGACCTCATTTCCTGTTTTGACATGCGCTACATGGTTCAATTACACACTGCTGCTCATCAGTCTTAGCAGGACAACAAAGCATGGCAACAGTGATTTGAAGCACAGTAACTTATCAGGGCTTTCTTTCTGCACTTCATTTATCTGACAGGTAGGAACAGGTGAACGCCTCTCTTTGATTTTTCCTTGCCCTGCTGAACGCTTTCGTCCAGAGGGAGTGTGGTTCGCTCAGAAGAGCCAATGGTCACTTGACACTTGTTTGTGACGAATGATACGGTCCTAAATTATGTGGTTCTTTTAAAGGACAGCTAATTTATCATTTAACCGTCCTAGGCTAATAATGACTAATGACGGATGGGCTTTTTGGAGATCAGTGTTTACTGTTCACAGAGTGTGTACGTGAGACAGCGAATGTGTGCCAAATAAAAAGCACTGAATTTGTTGTCTGGCAGACAGTTTTAAAGAAATAAGGGCCACTTCTCCGGAAGCAGGCATATGGTCAGTGATAAAACACAAACGCAGGGATTGTGAAAAAAAGAAAAGCCATCTCCCTTTGAAAGCGCCCTTCGATGAAAATGTGTAATATAAATAAAGCCACAGCCTTTGAAAAGAAAACCCTTCCTTCCTGGAGCTGTCATCCAAAGGGAAAAAGCGCACTCCAAGCTACTCTTAAATTCCCAAAGACCGTTCTGTCATCAGACTCCCAACTGCTCCCTCCAAACACGCGATGGCCAGCCTCCGTCTCGGCCCATGCGGCCCGGTGCCCCGACAGGCCTTTCATCTGTAGACCGAAGTCCCCAGCCCCCCTCCAGCCCCCCTCCAAAACACTGCAGATCATCTGCTGGAATAGGCACAACACACTAATAAGAGCGGAAAGAAATGAATGAATGAGGATTTAATATGTTGATTGATGACGGGTGATTGGATTCAGGGAGCTGGATCAGAAGATTGAATGCTTTTTCATTTAAACAAAATGTGTGAGTTTTTTTATATTTAAAAATAGATATCTAAAAACCCATACAATTATGGGCTAAAAGATGTAATGAAACAAATGGATTTTTTGTAATATTGTAATATTTGTAAAAATGTTATAGTATACAATACATATATATTTTTTGTATGTATTTTATTTTTATGTAAATTTGCAAAGTTTATAGTAAAGTAAAAATGATATATATATATATATATATATATATATATATATATATATATATATATATATATATATATATATATATATATATAATAAACAAATTATTTTATTTATTAATATTTTTTTTTGTTCAGTTTTTTTATTTACCAAAGTGAACAAGCATCTCAACATTGTACAAATGTTTTTTAAATATATATATATATATATATATATATGTATACTTAATACATATATACAATATACATATATACAATATATATTCCTATGAAACACACACACACACACACACACACACACACACACACACACACACACACACACATTATTATAAATCTTATTAAATTGTTTGTTGAGAAATTATTTTTTTTCAATTATCAGACAAAGATTCAGCGGACAATTTCTCCTCTTACAATTGTGAATTTATATCTAAAATGTAAGTATATCTAAAATTAATGATTATTCTTTTAATATTTATTTATTAAGTTATACATTATTTTTATCCTCCAATGGTAAACCAAAGCAACACAGCCTTGGACAAATATTTTAGAAATGTTTTCAAAAATTTCAAGAATAATTTTAAGAACATTTTAAGCATTCATTGGGTCCAAGGAACTAAATCTGATTGTCTAATTGAAGACATCTTCAAAATAAATATATATTTTCCAAAACGCATTGCATGTGGAAACTTACTGTACATTTATGTTCCTTCCTTTAGCAAACACTTTGAAACTGAGCCTTTCAGGGCATTTAAGGTATATAGGGATCAACGTATATTCAGGTTAACTGATATTTTTTTGCCACTGCAACGACTCGGAAAAAAAGTGTCCCAGCCTTAATTCACCCTATATGTAATCTGCTGCTCCCTAGGAATCACATATACATCAGTAAAATCATGCTCTGATACGCATACTCGCCCCTCAGCAATAGCCAGAAAACAAGCATCAAAGATCAGCTTTTCCTGGAGACTAAAAGAAAGTAAAGGAGTGACCCTCAGCATGGGGGTCTTAAATGACATCCTTTTGCTTTGCTCCAGCAACACAGGCCAGAATCATTCCCGTTTTCCTTTAAAATGGCCATTTTACCACCTGCCTTTTCAGCAGATCGCTGCACTGCGCGGGTCAAGGGAACGGGCCTGTGGTCACGACGGTCAGGCTACGGGTGCGACTGGAGGCCTCAGATTAATGGCCCCTCTCTGGAGGTCCTGCTACCGATTGGCCTGCCCCTTTATCATTCTTTTCATACCCCGCGAAGGGTTTTCAGCAAAGTTCAGCAAAAAACACTTGGTGATGAAGGTTAGCATGCATTTGTGAATAAGCAATGCATCCTGGATACTAATGTTTGACTGAATATGGCAAACATTTTATGTTGACATGATAGTTTGGATGCCGGGCAGTTTATTAAAGTAAAACCATTGCATTGCTTTTGCAGCTTATTGGTTTTATTAGCCCTTTAATTTCAGCATGTTACATAAAACGATTATTATCTAGTTTTAATCTATTTAAAAGAATTATTTTTATTTTGTATTATTATAAATTATTTATTATATTATGTTTTATTTAATTAATTAAATGAAATTATTATCGTTATTTATTTCATTATTTTAATTAATTTTAATAATTCATTTTTTAATAAAAAAAATCTTATGTTTATATTTACTTTCATATTTTTGATTATAATAATTTTATTTCATTATTTCATTAAAAAAATTTGTAACTTTTTTTTTTTTACATTTAAAAAAAATCTAAAATGTACTGGACCATAAGGAATGCCAACAATACATTTTTCTACATTAATGTATCAAAATATATTGTGGGTTATCAAGCATTTAAAGCACAATATTCCACACAAACAATAGCAGCAGCCACTGATGTGTTTTTATAGCTTCCTGACAGAAACTTTTAAAGAGAAATCGCATTGTATTCGAAGGTGAAAAGTGAGGGAAGCGAGCAGTAATCAAGAGCAGGAGAACCAAAAAAGATTCGTGAGAAACAGACGTAAATAATTGGCAGGAAACGAAGATCAAAGTGTCCGAGTAAGTCCGTTTGTTTTCAGTCTCACCCCTCCCCGTCATCCCACTCTTTAAAAACACGCAAAAATGACTTCTGTGGCCTAAAGCTGGAGGAAGTGTTGAAAATGGTTACGTCCTATCCTGAGAGTCCTGTGCTGCCATCCCTGCACTGTTACGATGGAAAGGAAAGGTGTTGCGTAGTGCGCTGTTTGCCAGGAAGAGGCTTCAGAGGACTGTTGTGAGTTCAGAGAGACGGACTGTGCCATCTTGTCTGACAGATAAAAAAACATGTTTATGACACGATTCTTCTTCTGTTGTTGTTACAGAATTCCAAAGGGATCTAAGGGACACAGTTACATAACTGAAGAACGACCTACAAAAAATTTAATATATGAATTTCCAATCACTCTTCTATAACTTTTCCATTCATTTAAGATTTTTTTTTTTTATTAAATCATTTTAAACCTGAGCTCTAAAAAAACTAAAATATCTCCCCTATAAATAAATAATAATTCGACTTTTTAGGATTAGAATTTATCCATTCCCTGATTGTAAATATACAAACATAATAGTACACTAGGTTGTTTTCAACTGTTTGGGTCATATATTGAGTTGAAGAGTGACTACAAAGGATGAACGTTTACTGTATTTATGATTACTCCTTTTTTTGTTTTGTACCAACTTCTGTTATCAGATTATGGAAGATTGTTTCCGCCTGGGAATGAAAATAAAAAAGGTAATTGTGACATTTGAATCTCACAAATCAAACTTTCCTCACGTAATGAGTTTATATCTGAGAAATGTAAATTTCACAATTCTGAATTTTAAATTTAACAATTTGGAGAAATTTGAATCTCGCAAATCTGAGAAAAAATGTCAGCTAGCAATTTAGACTCTTCTTGCAATTATGAGTTTATACCTGAACATTTTTAATATCACAATTCAAAGGAGAAATTCAAATTTTGCAATTTTAAGAATTAAAATCTCGCATTTCTAAAAAAAAAAAAAAATCTTGCAATTCTGAGAAAAAGTCAGCTGACAATTTTGACTCTTCTTGCAATTATGAGTTTCTATCTGATAATTTTTAAAACTCGGAATTCTGAGAAATTTTAATCTTGCAATTCTAAGAAAAATGTCAGCTGATAATTTTGATTCTTCTTGCAATTATGAGTTTATATCAGAATTTTTTTTTATCTCACAATTTGCAGAAATGTAAATTTCATAATTTTGAGAATTTAAATCTTCCAATTCTAAGAAATTTAAATTTTGCGTTTCTGAGAAAAAATGTTTATCTCGCAATTCTAAGAAAAATCCAGCCGACAGTTCTGTCAATATAAATATAAGATATAAACTTACAGTTCTGAGATAAAAATCACAATTACTTTCTTAATTTTTTTTTTTATTCCACTATGTAAACAAGCTTCCAAATCAGATCCTTACATGCCTTGTGGCAAAAATGTCCATATTTGCCATGTAGTGGGTATAATTACATTTGGACGCCTTACCAGAGGTAATGGCTATAGATGTAACCATTATGAACACTTCAGGAAAAAAAAGCTACTAGTTCCACCTCTTCATTTAGATGAGCACACCTAGAGTCCTGCTCCATTAGGTTTGCTTCATCACTGCAGTAATGGCCAGGAGTGAATTTCTAATGCTTGAGTAGGCTTTCCTACTCATTAAATATGTGTCTCTTTCTTATTAGGGAAGTCAAAGCTTGTTCTTCTGTTCCTCTTTACCATCACAGGAATAACCCACATTTCTGGATGTTTCCTGTCATACTTTTAAATTATTCAATTTAATTGATTTGAACCCTATTTTGGGATTGCAGCTGTGGCTCAAATATCATGACCTGTATACGGTATACTGTATAAGTGCTGCATATATATATATATATATATATATATATATATATATATATATATATATATATATATATATATATATATATATATATATATGTATGTATATATGCACAAAGGTTTTTGCTTTTGTCAAGTGTTCATAAGCCAGTCTGATATTTGCATTACCTAAAAATATTGCAATATTAAAAAAGAAAAGAATTAATTATCAGTTCCTATCGATTGCCAAAGATGTGATTAATTGTGATTGTTTCCTTTCGATTGTATCATATTGCTTACGGTTATCCGTCTATTTAGAGATGGACCACATTTTCACCCCTGTATGAGGTATAAAGAAGACCAATGCCACTTGACATTATTCTAGAAGAAGGATTTGACCTCTGATCAATAAACGTGGCCTCATTTTAAACCAAGGGCCATTGCATTACTAGCATTTTTATATTCAACAGATTAATTTTCCTAAATAGACATCGGGTTAGTAGACCTTGATCCCATTGAAAGGATGAAGAGGAACAACCTTTTTTCCCATATGTGTGTTGAAAACATGTTTTCTGATAGAGGTGGATGCCAATCAACTCTCCATTGTCCTCTAGGGGTCAATCGATTCGAGCTAATCGTTGTACTACATGTCTTTTGGAGTGAGGCGCGATCTCAGATTAATTATTTTGCCATTGAGATGGGACTGAAATATATAAATGTGTAACTGTCCATCTCACCGAGCCGAGTTCATCTTCTTGGTCTTCACGCACATTACTCTTGAGAGCAGTCTCTGGGATAAAGATGGATGCTACAGTGGATGCATGGGTTTTATTTTTTGTTCAAAGAATCCTTGGATTATTGTGGTTTTGTGACATTTTTAGGTAAAGGTGCACTGTGTAGTATTTTCTGCAGTAAAATATCTAAAAACCACCTGACCAGTATTATATATTTTGTTCAGTTGAGTTCTTACAATATCACAAATGTTTCCAACTATTTGTAAATTGGGAGAAAAGAGCTATTTTAACCAAGGAGCTGGGACGTGTGAGGGATTCACCTGTCAACTGCGTTACCCTCGGCTTCCGGTTTCATTCTGAAGAAAGGCTTTACTCGTAAAGGTCCTGTTCTTTGCATTTTTTCGAAGCTATGATTTTGTTTACAGTGTGCAATATAACGAGTTCATGTTTCGCATGTAAAAAAAACAGTATTTTTCACACAATTGACTTATCTGTACAGCGCTGTTTCCTCTGTCCTAAAAACGGCCTGATGATTTCCTTGTTCTATGAAGTCCCTGCTTCAGAAACACGTAACGAGTTCTGATTGGGCCAGCGCTTCCCGTATTGTGATTGGACAGCAGCTTAGCGCACTTTGCCCGGAAAGGTCCCGTCTCTTACCATAACGGGGAGATGAAAGCGCTGAATGCGCGCTCTTCTCCACGTGGGAGAGCAACAAGACCACGCACTTGTGTGTTCTTGTGGGCAGAGGGTTAGTCGACAAACAGTTCTAGTGACGTCATTACATCCCTGCACTTCCTGCTGTAGTCCAAACCGGCCGTTCGCTGTAGGTTTTGAAAGGGAACTTCTGTTAAATAAAATATCTCGCTTAGCATTGAACTTTGTGCTTTATAATTTTACAGGTATTATTTATGCTCTGACAGCAACATTTCACACTAACTAAAGTTTGAAAGATGGAATCGCGAAGAACGGGACCTTTACCAGTGTGCAACAAGTGTCACAGCAGCCGCTTAAATGTATCTGATATGATAAACAGAGCTGCGTTACCTCATACTCATGACCGGAAAAGCAGAAATGGTGCCGGCGACTTAGTCCCTTCATAATAAAAGTCCCGCTGCTCGCGAGCCGTGTGTTTGCGTAACAAATGCTCCAGCGGCCTTGCTCAGCTCCTTAACACTCGGTCCTGCTCTGGAACGTATACTACAGAAACATTAATAATCACATTCATGAACATGATTTCTGCCCGAGTCCTATCCCGATTCTTTTCCACTGGCTGTGAGGTGAAGACCACATGTCCCAAGATTTTGCGCTCAAACCTGGCGTCATCAAATTGCTCCTTTATTTTGAATAGGCGCCCACTAGCAGATGGAAAAGTTACATAGTGTAGCTTTAATAATCTGAAAAATTTGAACACCTACAGTACATGTTTTCCCATATGTCCCACTGGCTCATTTAAATTTCATTAATGCTCTCAAAATAAAAATCTCAACTGAAATGTTAAATTAATTTATGTGTGATTAATTTTTTTTTAATTTTAAATTTTCATCATTCTAAAATATTTCATGCTTTTTGACATTTTTTGTGTAGGCTAGTCAGGGGATAATCAGACAACCCAAACTGAAAGCATATACAAAAGCAGGAAATTTATGAATAATAAAACATTTTCTTACAATTTTTGTCATGTTCAGGGCCATGTGTTTATCCGTGGTATTTCAGAAACACAGGCATTCCTTGTCAGGAGTGCAGTGCAATCAAATAATTGATTCGTCTTTCATATTTAAGTCTTTCTGGGTCCTAAACATTTTTTCCAAGGCAAAGTAGTTTTTGAATAAAGAATATGTACTCGGTAACTCACAAATGAAGCTGCTTTAGGTTGATCAGCTCTTCCGGAATAGTTGTGCTCACTTCAAAACAGTTGATGATTGAAAAAGGAAACACTTTCACTAGCTGTACTTCGTTCAGAGAACTCAGTCAGCATTAGTAGTAAGTTGCACCCTTAACTAAGACTCATCAAAGATTCTTGGCCCCTACTGGAAAAGAGAAAGATGGAGAGAAATAAAGAGGAACAGCCGGCTGAGTAGACTTCCTCTGATGAAAGGGTCAGTGGCACCTGTAAATCTATGGTCTCACGGTGCAGCTGTGAGGACTTCGGCGGCTTAGCACTAAGGGACCCTAAAGTACCTTCCCCCACATCCCCCCCGAAACAGACACGACCATTGAAGAATGATGGGGGTGGATGAACAGGAAAATCTCAGGGAATGGCTTTGGAAACACCCACACGATCTAGCTAAATTGCTTATAGGGGGCAGCTTAAACTGCTTAAAATGGGCAGTTGTGGCCTAATGGTTAGATAGTCTGACCTGTACCCCGAAAGTCGAGGGTTCGAGTCTCAACGTCGGCAGTAATGGGGAGAGTGAATTAACGTCGCTCTCTTCCACTCGCATTCCCCTCAACAGAGGGGCCCTTGAGCAAACCAACCAAATCGCTCCCTGGGCGCTGCAGCAAAATGGCTGCCTGCTGCTCTGGGTGCGTGTTCACGGTGTGTGTATGTTTAATACTCACTGCTGTGTGTGTGCGCTTGGATAGGTGAAATGCAGAGCACAAATTGTGAGTATGGGATACCATACTACTTGCTGCACGTCACTTAAGTGTTTCATTCTGCGGCCCTGTTTACACCTGGTATTTAGATACGTTTCGGTTGATCCCAAGTATATGAAGGATAAAGATCCTCATTAACACTTGGTGTTTTAATCCGCCTCTTCTGTCCACTTTCAACCACTTCTGTCCAGATTTCCTAGCTATGGGTGTCTCGCTCGCAGTCATGTCCACACAGCTTTTAAAGTATCTTTTAAAATATACACTCAAAGTGAGTTTGAGACATGCGCAGTACACTTTTTTTAATACTCTACCAGATATTGGAGGGCAGCACTGAGTCATGTCATCAACAGGACATTCGCTTGGCAGCCGCAGTGGAGGGAAGCATTGACGTGAACTAATCTGTACTCGCATTAAACGATGGAATGGCTTCAGAACACTTATAATATAGTGCATGAATCGTTGATGCTTTATAAGGTTTTTGTGCCTTTTGTGGGGCGCTGGGGCTTAACAATAACGCAGAATATTATGCGCACAGTATCGAATTTGGATCGGTCCTGTGTGTCCGATACCCGATCCGGCAAATAATGGCAGATCGGAGCCGATACCGATCCCGAGTATCGGATCGGTGCATCCCTAGTTCAAAGGGCCATCAGCTTTCAACAAAAATATCTTCATTTGTGTTCCCAAGATGAACGAAGGTGTTACGGGTGTCCAATGACATGAGAGTGAGTAATTAATTAAATAATTTTCATTTTTTGGGTAAACTAACCCTTTAAAAAGCCTTTACAGCAGAAAAAAAACATATTTACAGCCTGGTCTAATTGTGATTTTGGCCTATATGGCAAATTTTGACCTTCATGACCACTGTGAACTAAGGGGGTGAATTTTTTTATAATTCATTCGTTTACGTTATATAAAGCCTTAAATTTCTGCATAATAAAGGGCATGGTTACTTTGAGCGACAGGTGGATAGCCATTTATCCACCATCTATAGTCATTGCGTCACCTAAGCTCCGCCCACATCCCACCTTTTTGCCCATTTTCTGTTATCCAGGAGTGACACGCGATGCGCTCGCAAGATGGAAACGCCCAGCTCATCTCTACTTTACACTTCAGAGCGGCTTATTGGAATCCTATGGGTGACGCTACGGACACTACGCCCATATTTTTTTTACAGTCTATGGCGTCGGATCTGCACACGAGACCACCCGGGTATCTTTGGAATACTCTTTTCAACATACTACGATTTGGGACTAATTACATTTTTGAATACTATTTAGGATGGATAGTATGCGAATTAGGATGCAGACTAATTCTAATAAGTGATCTTTTGTGGCTGTTCGCATTCGACCACATGAGCATCTACACTATGAAAGCGATCCTGTCAAATGTGTTTTCGACTACCTCTGAAAGTGGTCAAAATTGAACAAGCTCAAAACCTTTTAGACTCCATTTAGCACCTGTATTTAGCGTCGTCCATTTGTGATTCAATCGACCAAAATGCATCTTAATACAAGGTGTAAACAGGGCCTGCTTGTGACGTGTCAAATGAACTCAACTGGCAGTTGTACATCAGTCTATAGCTGTGGTCTAGTATTGACTTGCAAAAAGGTTCCTTACCCAAGAGAAGACACATTTTGGACTGAGCTCAGAACAAGAGCAAAACTGGAGCTTGTGTCATATGCCAATGAATTCCTAATAATTAAATAAATTTGGCTTTGCTTTTAACCTATTCTCTATTAAGTTGGTTTATATATCTCAAAAGTGACAGTATTTTCTATTCACAAAAGAATCTGTTTGCATTTCATTTTACAGTACTTATGTGTACTTACATTAAACGGACCTAAGAAAGTACTGGGTAATATAAGGTAACAACATGGGTTAAGGTTAGGTTTAGGTTTAGGATTATTTGCAATTAATATAATAAGTAGGCCATTGTATGCACATGGAGAACAGGACTGTAAAATAAGGCTATAGAGTATTCAGTGCCTTGTCACTCAAACTGACATATATTTAGACTGCTCTCGATGTCCTTATTTGCTCCTCTTTTAAGTGTCTGTATCACAAGCTCATACCTAAAAAGACCAGAGAATTGTCTCCTAAAGTTGTCACTTGCGATTATCTTTGGCATTTGTTCCTTCGTCTGTTCTAACTGTGGGTCTAGTAACACTATACGCTCAATATAACAATGTCAGGTGTCGTGAGCCTGCAGTGAAGCTCTGACAGCAGGCAGCGTGTGTCACTGGAGCCCATTGTTATTTTGGAGGGAGCATGTGTTTGTCTTGTAGTGGCTCAGGTTTCTTGGCCTGTGCCGCGCTTGTCCACCGCACCGGGCCCAAGTCGCCATGATGGATGGCGACCCCGGCTGCCGGTGTTCACCCCCCGATGCCGTTCTCCCAGTACATTCTCCAGGATCTTATTTACATTCTATCCAAAGAGCAGAGGGTCTTGAGATGTCTTTTTATGGGACACAATGCCTCCTCCATGTCAACTCACACCACGTCAGATTTTAGAATAGAGAAGACAACCGAACATGTCTCACCTGTCCTGGTTTGTCTCTGTTTCCTCAGATTTCTGTCATTGCTCCATAGTGATGTGACGAGGATATTAATGTGAACCTGGCAAACAGTGAAACAGCTTTTAGAATACCACTTTAAAATGCTTTGTTTATACTATTGACTGTATAATATAAAACTGAAATTAGGGCAGCTGTTTGTAAATGGTCAGTTATATAGGCCTATACATTTTGTTTAATAGCTTTAATAGTTGATTCTTATCAAACCTGGTCAGTCGTGGCATTCGGTGGTCAAATGATGACTGTTGCTGACCAACGTCTCTCCCTGGTTACTACAAATAAGGCAAAGCAAATTCAACTTAAATAAATATTTAATGTTTCCAACATGAATGTATTAATAAGTAGCTGTAGGGTATGGATAATGAAGTTTATTTGTGTGATAATGTACATTATCCCTTATTTAAATGCATTTTTAAAAGATGCTCTTGTTTCTATCAATTTAGCTTCAAACAAATATCAACTAACAGAAGGAAATCTCAGTATCTACGCCTCATTTCATTTAATGATTGTTTTGATGAATGAATATGTATTAACCATCAGTCCGAAGAATATCAATTGGGTTGAGACGGTTCCCCTGACAGAAATCTTACCTTTAAATGAATATTTTCTGATGTGCGTTTAATATTTAATTCATGTGACTTAATTCGAACCACAATGGGGAAAACATCCGAGAAAAAAGAAAAAAGAAAAGTAGAAAGAAAGAAAAAACGCATCGCCTCAGCCGATTCTCGCCTGAGGTCTCGCCACAATTACCCTGAGGAGAACTTTACCTGTGAGTTTCCCGCGCTTTTCCATTCACCGCCACGCGCGCACCAGCACAGCCGCGCGCTGAGCCCTTCTGCTCACGAGGGAGGATTCCGACGCGCTCTAATTGTGAAGGTGTTAATTGGCCTCCTGAGTTTGCAGAATTGTCAGGGTAAAAGGTGGTATCCTTGATGTATCAGCACACTTGCCACCGGTGACTGATCCTGTCAAGTCCAACATGCTTCGTGCATATGATATGTCTCATTAAAAAAAGCAGACCATCGATTAAAAAGGAAAAAAGAATAAAAATGCTCAAGCAAAAGCAATTGCCTTCTGCCTCAAAGAATGTCTGTCTATAAGTAATTAATGTTTTTCTAGTACAAGAACATTCTCTTTTTCTGAGAAAACACTATCTTATCAGGCTACTTACAAAAAAGGATAGGCCTACTGAAAAACTTTGACTCTGAGTAGGCTACCTTTTTACGTAGGCTATGTTATGTGACATATAACAAGAACAAATGCCAAAATGGTCTACTTTAGCTAGTTGTTGTCAAAGTAATGATAAAGGGCAATTAATGGTAAACCTGTTTTAAAGGGACAGTTCACCCGAAAAGGAAATTGGCATAATTTACTCACCCTCATCACGTTCCAAATTATTGTATTTCTTCTGCTGAACACAAAAATAAAATAGTTTAAATAATGTTAACCAGACAGTTGAAGGCACCCAATGAAAAAAGAAAAGAAAAACTAAATCATGGGTGCAGTCAACTGTCCAACATTCTTCAAAATATCTTATTTTGTGTTCAACAGAAGAACGAAAAAACATAGCTACAGGTTTGGAACAATTTGAGTGCGCGTAATTAATGACAATTTTAATTTGGGGGTGAACTATCCCTTTAAAAAGGCGGTCAGCTCAAGCTACATAATTTCAACACTTCAGGTTACTGTTTCATGGAAACAGTGTTGATCGTTTGAGAAGGGTTGAACCCATTTAGGGAGGTCAAAGAAAAAGGTGTATGTATATTATATTTTTTACGTATGTAGGCTACATGTGTTTCAACAGCATGTCCAAAAAAAAAAAAAAAAAAAAATCAGTAGTCCTAGGCTACAGGCAAAGGGGATTAGCCTAAAGAGTGCTACGTTTACATTCATCAACAGAGTAGTTTAAAAAAAAAAAGAAAAAAAGATTGGTCATATGGTGACCTTTTTATATGAAATGTATTCTAGAGTTTAAAGTGAAAAAAAGAAAGAAAAAACCCCAGTGAAGACTTGTTTTTATTGATATTTTTATTTGGGGATGCGCTAATATGAGTTTGTGACCTTTGTTGTATTCATAGTGATAATAGCTAACTTCCATGCTAAATTACAGTAAAACTCCAGTAAATTAAAATGCGTTTTATTATTATTATTTACCTGGAGTACAAAATCTAAGCAGCTAGGGGAACCCGTTTCTTTCTTTCACTTGAAGAAAGTTAAAACTCACACATCTAGCTATATATAACTGCTTTATTTTTTAAAAAGTAAACGGGTTTCGACACATCAACTGACAAGCAACAGTACATGTCTTTGAAAACGATAATGACTACTGCTTGCAAAACATAACAAATGTTTGCTGAATTTGTTTCCCAGGACGAAAGTCAAATATTAACCACCTCTTCACCTGCAGTCCTGTTTGCAGTTTCCAGTACTGTCAGATATTTCTCATCTGAATTTTGCATTTTTTGAGGCAGGGGACTTCATTTGTAGCTGCTTCGTTTCATTTTTAATTTCATGCATGCATTTTGGATGCTTCCTTCGTATGTCTCGGTCCGTCAAAAGTGTAAACAAGAAGAAGATGATTATTTAATTGAGAATACACCTGTCAGACAGAAAGAGAATCTATGAGTTTTAGCAACACAACATTCGGTTCAGGCCGCGTGAGCCACTGTGTAAATCAATGGATCAAAATGTACGAGTCATAGCAGCACAGAATTCAATCAAACCAAATACTCTCGTGAAGAGATGCTGTAGGGTTATGTTTTATTTATACACCTCTCTTTGGCTCACCTTCTCAAATATTACATTAATAATTTAGCTTTGCAATTAAAGCATTAATAAAGACAAGTCAAAAATGCATCAGAGAAGAATGATCCATCAAATGGACTGACCATTTGCTAAGACAGATCTCGGACCGGAGACTCCACAGCGCCATTTCTCTTTTGTCCATCCCTCTGTCATTATACCTCCTAAATAAAGATGTGGGTCAAAGGGCAGCTTCAGACGCTCGGACAGGCCAGTTTCCACCACTGGAGGCTCATCTTCCTCACTAACCGAAACACAGCCAGTGTTAGAAAGGGCAGTGAGGAGCACAAGGGAATCCAGTGAGCATCCCGTATAGTGAGTCTCAGTTGTCAGATATTTTTTTGGACTTTATCACATATAAGCATTTTCCTTTTTCACTCAATACGTTATTTGTGTTGTAAATTATTCAACCTTGGTCAAACACATGGTAAGTCCTTGCAAGTTGTTTAATAGCAAATGAATTAGAAATATTGTGTTCCCTTGAACATTTCTTTAGCAGTCAGACATTGTAGGCTACAGTAGTTCAAATTAGAGCGTTTAATGAGAATTTCAACTTTTGTGCATTACATATCTATTGAAATATTAATAAATTCGTTTTAATATTTAATAGAATTTAAATAATAATTACGTAATGAACTTTATAACTGATTTTGATTACAGTGCATACAGTGTTATTAAAATATAAACGTTGTCCTGGTAAAGCAACGCCTTTTTCAGATATATATTGCCACCTAGTGGTAGAGATAATATTTGCACGTTATTAGAGTTCCCTAAAACTAAAACACGTTTTGCTATTTGAAATAACATAAACATTAACTCGAATTAAAATGACTAAATCTTTAAGTTAAATGAATGGAAAAACAATAAATAAATAAAAGGCACATTTATCATTTGTATATATTTTTTTACATACAGGCATAACATGCCTAATATTGCCTTGGTCCACCTTTCACTACCAAAACAGCCCTGGTCTGTCGATGCATGGACTCCACTAGACCCCTGGTGTTCTGTGGTATCTGGCACCAAGATGTTAGCAGCAGATCCTTTAAGTCTTGTAAGTTGAGGCCTCCATGGATCGGACTTGTTTGTTCAGCACATCCCACAGATGCTCGATTGGATTGAGATCTGGGGAATATGGAGGCCAAGTCAACACCTCAAACTCGTTGTTGTGCTCCTGAAACCATTTCTGAACCATTTTTGGTTTGTGGCAGGGCGGATTATCCTGCTGAAAGAGCCACAGACTCCTGTGTGTTATGACACCTTTATCAGAACAGCAAAAGTTGTTGAGCAATTTGAGTCACAGTAGCTCGTCTGTTTGATCAGACCACACAGGCCAGCCTTCACTCCCCACGTGCTTCAATGAGCCTTGGTCGTCTATGACCCTGCTGCTGGTTCAACCCTGTTTCTTCCATGGACCACTTTTGATACTGACCACTGCAGACCGGGAACACACTGCAGATGCTCTGGTCCTATAGCCATCACAGTTTGTCCCTTGTCAAACTCAACATTTTTAATTTCTCTAACACATCTACTTTGAGGATTTTTTTTTCACTTGCTGCCTAATATATCCCAGCCACTAACAGGTGCCTTGATGAAGAGATAATCAGTGTTATTCTCTTCACCTGTCAGTGGTCATAATGTAATGCCTTGAATATTATTGCTGTAAAATTGATTACATACATAAACACACATATTTACATATGTTTATACAATTCATTGACAGCACTAAAATATCAAATTTTATAACATTGTTTTTCATTCATTTCACTTTTTTCTGACTACAAATTAACAATTAATTTACCAAAATGTGAAGAAAAAAACAATCTCTAACTTTATTTTGGTTACCTTTATGTCTAACTTTCTGAACACTTTCTAAGTTTGTTCTACATGTTCTTTCTTGATTTTTGATGATTCAATTTTTTCACAAACTAACGAGCATTAGAAAAAGTATTCTCTATTCTATCCCCCATAATAGAGCCTCTCCTTCTGCCATCCAAAACATGACAGACAAAGAAGGAGGAAAGAGAGCAGAATATGAGTGGGAAAACCCTCATCCTTTAGCCCCGAGTGCTGTTGCAAAGCCCTGTAAATCAGCTCTAGTGCAGCCAGCTTCAATGTTTTGGAACAGGGAGATTGTCCCCACTGCATTATTAGGTGCTAAGACAGACAGACAGACAGACAGACAGACAGACAGACAGACAGACAGACAGACAGACAGACAGACAGACAGACGCACATGCACACACACACACAAAACAAATGAGGAACCTGACATTACTGACCTCGGGATGGGGGTCATCATCAGGTCATCACCCCTTCAACAATCACACCCCAACTGCTGATACATCATGATAAAGCTACATTCTGCACCAACCCATATCATATAAACTCATTGCTAACTGAATTTTAGCTTCAAACGTTACTTCCTTTCTATTCAAATTATATAATTATTCAAATGTAGCTCTCTTTATTTTTCTCAACAGTGCAGGGAATGCAGTGCAGTGCAGTCAGATTTAATTATTTATAAGGCTATATCATACAAATACAGTCTAATCATGTTAAAGAATTACATATTTAAACAGTCGAATCGTGAATTTTGCAACAAACTCTTCGAAACTCTGATTAGTAGGCTATATGTTTTTCACATCACGAGTCTTTGACGTCCCTCACTGAGGCCACAGTATGACCACTAGGTGGCAGCATTTGTTTAGTTTTTCACATGGCATCATACATTTAATATTTATTTTAAACATTATTTTTTAAATATTCTGAACAGTGTATTAGACAACAAATATGATGTGGCATTATTATTTTAAATAAACAATATATTATTTAAACGTTTCATAGACCTGTATTTTAATTTGTTAAATGTATTTTATATCTTTTTTATGCGATCGAGAGAAAATGCGATATTTCAGAAAATCATATTAATATTGAAAGATATGCCAAATTAAACCAGGTGTCAAACAATAGTAAGAATTGAAGAGAAGGTATTTTTTTCTACTATCTTAGGTAAATAATTAGCATAGACCTACATTTACATGACAACATATTCAACTGCATAAACTCAACTGAAAAAGCTCCACGTTGAATTACAAATAGGTCTAAACTAAATTAGGTTATCAATAGGCTAATTAAAATACTTCCCACACTGTTATTTTTCTGCCTAAACACCAGCCTACCCCAGATATTTTCGCCTTCAGAACACACGGTGTTATTTAAATCCAATTCTTTATTTACTCATTTTGCTGTTGGTATGATTGTTCATGTAGGATCCCGCTGAACCTTTACGTTTTCCAACTCAAATGTTGACGCATGCTAATAACACCTGACAAATGTTAATGTTGGCTGAAAGTGAACAGGGACCTTCTAATTTCCACCGAGCTTTTCAGGGGCTTCGCAAGCATAATGATTTTGCAAACACGGCCATTTTCGTCAAACCAAGTCACTAATTCATCTGAGGGGGGTTGATATTTTAGCTGAACGTCAACTTTAATGTAGTAATTTACGTCTTGATAGGCGTCACGATTATTTTCAGTTCCTCAACTCCACAAAAGGAAGCCATTGAAGCAGGAGGAAAATATAAAAGCTCTGCGGTATTTCTCAAAATAGTGTCATATTTGAGGAAACGGCCGAGTATGTATACACAGTTCAAAATGTCTAACCGCTTGAGTTAATCCTCTTGTCTGATGCTCGGGTCTCTTCTTCTCAAACACCTGCCTTCTCCACCTTTCCTGTTACCAGTTTGGAAACCACAGTGACCTTCAGAACTCGGAAAACCCAGAATGTTCTGTCCCAAAATACTGCTGAGGTCTGTAACTTTGCATCGGCTCTTTGAAAACAAGAGCTGCGAAGCAGCATCAAGGCTTTAATTATAGATACCCACACAATGAGCAAATGAGGGGCTTCAAAGAGGTAAAACAGAATTCTCATTTCTGTGTTTATTAGGCCTACAAAAGGATTCTCAAGGAGAACAAGAAACAGGAATCGTACAGAAGCTCGGAATGTGTCGCTTTGAGATTTCTTGGATTATCAGTGGCTAACAATTTTTGAACAAAACATAAAACCATAGAATGGGAATCAAATACTAACATTATGGGAATGGTTTATATCTTGTTGGGATAATGCTTTCATATAAATACTCATGGTGTAATTAACACTAGTGAAATTAACCTCCTTTCCCCCCCTTTTATTATTTTGCAACATGTAGGCCTATTCATAGTGCCTATATTAATATAGCCTATACCCTATCAGAAAGGCTATAATTTGTTTTTATGAATTATTTCTGTGATTAGGCTTGCCTTGAACTGCTTAAACATTCAACATTTATAATATTTTATACTTTGTGAGAAATGTAAAACTCTTACATTGATATGCACTGCATATTGTGTTACTACTGTTTTACTACTGACTAACATTTTTTGTAATTGTAGTTTATTTGCAACCTAAAGTGTGATGGCCTTTAACCATCCATTGGTAGAATAAACTACTGAGCGGATATAATGTTTCTCTATAATACTAGGCTTGATAGTTAACTTAATATTATTAGCAAATAATGAGGGAGTTAACATATTTGCAAAAATTTAAGCTAAAAATTGCATTTATTAAATAATTGGAAAATTAAAGTTATGCTTCCTGGCCAACATTGTTTAATCGGTCTGCACTACAGATTTGTGTCCAATCAAACTCATTCTCTAATGAAAATGCCCTGCCTCTTAACTGACACCTGGCCTCAACAAACTAGCAAAAATCGTGTTAAAATCACTAAAGCATACCTATTTAAAATTGAATTTTAGTTTAGATATAAAAGTGCATTACCAACAGTAGCTATAAGTGTTTTAAAGTTATCCTATTACATTTGATGTCGTTTACAATATGCCTGATGAAATGAGAAAATGTTTATGACTGGAATCAAATCACGACCGTCTTTAGACTTCACAACATGACGGCCATCAGCATTAGCTTTAATGCAGCCTCCAAATATCTTTCATGTGACAGTTTTCATCAAATAGGCTAACTCTTAAGAAGACTATAATTACCCAAGACCAGCATCCTCACCGCCACGGTAAGTAAAGTAGCCCAGCGTTAAGAAATCACACACAGCAGGTCTCTGATGGAGTCGTAATCTGATGTTAATTAATCCCACGAATTGACTGTCTTTTAAAAAAAAAAAAAAACTCAACGGCGAGCGGGAGTCAATCTCTGTCAGCAATGTCACAGAGGTGCCGAGGGGCTCTCACCCACACTGACACGATAAGCACTTCAGCTTCTTGACAAATTTAATTTGGATTAATTTTTCATAAACTACCAGCAATGTGACATAATCTTGGATTGGCCTAGAAACGGACAGTAAAACCGTTAGCCTCTAATTAAGATACGGCCTCCAAATGCAGGGCGCGGGCGCTATCCTTCTCTGATTTCACCGTGATCGGTTTAGTTCAGCTCAAACGCGACGTCATGTAGCCCATATGATCTCACAAGCCTTGGATTTATTGCAAGAACTCTTTAAGATGTTGTCAAATTAATGTTGTTTACTTGTCTCCTAACCACATAGTCTACGTTTCCATCAACCATTTATTAGAGGATATTGGGTCACTTGGTAAAATTTGTAAAAATACTTTCAGAGCACACGTACACTTTTATACCATTATATGGTACCACATGTATGATCATTATATTACAATTTGTGTGTGTGTTAGTTTTATATAAAATGACTGCAGATATAGCCTATATAGAATTTTTTTTTGGCAAGCCATAAAAAACCCCTGCACAATCTTTATACAGCAAGTACCAAAGCCAGGGGTGATTCTAATGCTGGGTTTCAGACAGGTTTTTAAGCCTGTAAGTCACTACTTCAAACCACGAATCACGACTTTGTAGCCTTCCAGGCAAAGTCACGCCAAACGGACTGAGTGCAAGGAATTGTGGTAGCTAAAGATGTAAACAAAGCATGGTGGACAGGACAGGGCTTATGCTTTTTTACAATCATTTCTATCACCAAAGGTGCTTACTCCTTGCTTATTTGAGGGAAAAAAACAGTGCATAAGGCAATTATACCTTTTATTTTACGTTTTTTGTAAAATACGGTGTACGATTCCATAAACACTGCATCTGTAGGGGCTGCCGTTGTTGTTTCGTAGGCTATGTGATGTCAGAGTTTATAACTGGGAGAACATCGATCTAGTACGAGTTCACGGGTGGGAAGTCACGGGTTTGATTGCCATTCCAATGCACTTTCACGGGTAGAAGGTTGGAAAAACACGAATTACGGCATGCCTGGAATGGAGCATTAAGGCCTTTTCACACCGGGACGATTTTTGCCTGTTTATCCCCGACGTTTAACGCCTTGTGACTAAACAAAGGGCGCCAATGTGAGTGTGCACACCGACATGAAAAAACAGCATTTAAAAAAAAACAAAAACATCTTGGGTTCGTTTTTTTTTTTTTGAAGTGCTGCATTAAAAAATGGCCGACCAATGGGATCGACGCTTTTGTTCACATGCTTGAAAAACCCTGGCGAAAAGCGCTTTTTGATTTTCATCCCAGTGTGTACAGGCCTTTCAGATTTCAATATTAGTGGGGCTCAGTCCCCCAATGATGATATGATTTAAAAAAATGATTTAATATTGCCTATTGTTTGCATTCTAGGTTAGGAATGAACAATACAGTAGGTTCTACAGTAAGTGTAGAAGTCAATCCGTTAATATTTAATCTCTAATCATTTTACATAACCAGCTAATATTCATTAAGAATATAGTCAAACGGTATATTACTGTAATTGTCTAGATTGGCAATGTGTTGTTTTTTATGCATGTAATGGTTTGTGCAGTAAAATTACCTTTAAAGAAGATCTACATTTCTCATTTTCATTCATAGAGATACCGTGTCATGCTTTAGTGGAGGATTTATTTCACCTGGTGGAAAAACACTTGGCATGAAGTACCACTACAACCAGTAGATGGTTTTAGATGACCACCATTATCCAATGTGCAAATTTGTTTTGGAGTCATTATAAAATAAATAACACGTTTGAGCTATTTTATTGCACTGAAGTATGACGTATAGCAGTATATTACGCAGGAAGTGTCTCATGTCATTTAGATGAAAGAATTCGAATTGATAAATAAATAAGCCCAGATTTTACAGTTGATTGGAAACCATCTTGAATTGCTCCTGGCTGCATCATATTATGTAAGCTGCATTTATGACAAAGAACTACAGATGCAGAGATCATCTGCTCGGCTGCAGATCGAAGAACACGCTGAATATGAGTTTTAAAGTGGACTGAGGCAATCATGAATAAGTGTACATAGCAAATTTTAGAGGAGCTAAAGCCCTCTTAAAATGAACCTAGTGACACCCCTGACCAAAGCACAACACGTGGCAACAACTATACCACAGCTCTGGTTAATAAGTTTTAGACTCACAGGATTAGACTGGGTTTGGATAGGTCTTGTCTTTATTTACTATACAAAGGAAACATTCATCAGCCTTAAAGGGGCCTTTGACATGGAGTTCTCAGTCCACTTGTGCCTTTGCCACGAAGAGCCACAAACAAACTCAGAGAGGCAAGCAAATGAGTATATCCAGCTCTGTCAGATAATATTTATCTCCGATGCGACTTTGCAAGAAGGAAATCTGGGACACAGTTGCATTCATTGTTCAGTGAGCTTTCTTTTATAGTCCAACCCACCGACAGCAATGAATGTTGATTGTGACCTTTGTTGTAGTTTTCAAAGTCAAACTTTTCAGCTGTCGTCCGAGGTTGCCGGTGGCATTGGAAGACAGCGCCGTCGTGTCTCCAGGAGTCCATGCTAAAACTCCTCTTTGCCGGTGGTGGGGAGAGACAAGGCTCGGTAGGGCTCGGCCGCAGGGTACAATCAACGGTCGATGGTTTTTTTCTATTTAGCTCAAACTCACCGACAGCGTTGAATGTTCACTGAGGCAAACGTGGCCTGATGGTGAGTCGACTTGACAGTTTGCGCAGAGTTCGCTGTGGAGACAAGGCAAGCGGCGGGCGGGTGCATCTCATCTCTCAATGCTGAAAGGACATATCACAGGTCACCTACTCCCAAAATACAACATATTGAATTCTGCTCTCAAACTTATGACCTTTTGATGGTTTGGACATTATTTAAACACAACATAAAAACTAAATTGACAGCATTTACTTTTTCAATTATTGCCCCTTATTGTGCATTATCAGTTGTTGTTTTTTTGTGCTGATGTAACCAAGGCCATATGGGTGGGGCAAAAATGATTAACCAATAATATCACGTTTATCACTTCTTCAGTATTTAATCAAACCCTGCCCTCCATTACTTCCAGATCAATGTTCTTTTTCACTTGAATGATACACAAATTGTTGAATTAATATAAAAATACAATTCACATGCAAACTCTAAAAGTGTTTGCTTATTATGGCTTTTACCCAATAAAAAGCATTATATAAATGAAACAAACTCTTAAAAAATCTATTAAAAAATATATTAGATGCAGTATCCACAAGTCTTAGACAGCACACCTGGCCTTAATCCAAGTGCAAGCAGGCATAACATAATAAACAGAGACAGAAAGAAAAGGAAACAAGAAAAGAGAACAGATGTTATGTGGAGGATTGATAGCATATTCATATGAAATGTGTCATTTATAATTCAATAAACACTGACATGACTCAATATTGGGCATTATCTTGAAAATCTATTCAAAAGATACACTTTAAAAGGTGCACTCAGTGATTTTTTGTTTTATGTCGAGCTGGTGGCGATGCCTAAAATGACATATACTGCCATCTATGGGTGTGGATGCAGAATAATGCATAAACAAATGCGTTTAGTTAGCAAAAACAATATTGAAATGCCAATTTTTGCCTATTGAAAAATATATTTATCAAGCAAAAGTTTTCAATAATAGGACAGATAAAGTCGTTTTCAGCAGAAAATCTTTCACAATCTTTCACCTCTATAAGTCGACCCATTCCATGTAAAATATCACATTTACTTTTGTTTAATTTCTGAGTGCAGCTTAAAGGCTGAAAGCAAATTGTCTGCCCATATCTGTAGACGTGCTCTTTGCCACCTGAACATTGACGCTTACCTTTTACCTCGGTGCGGGAGAGGGTCAGACGCCCAGGAGAGATTCGACCTCAGACCTCATCCACTGCATCTCCTGAACTAACCTTGGAAACTGCAGAGACACACACACGCACACAAAAAGAAAGAGATTGAGAATGGTGTAAACGAATCAGAACATTAAACATATGATGGATGTGAATCAAACAGCTAACCACACCCCTACCCCCACGCAAATGACACATACACACACACACTTTGACTTGACTGCTGCTCTCTGCTCTTCAGCACCCTCTCTTTGATCATCGTGATTACAGTAATTGGGTCTGTAAGATCTTCACACAAGAGGCCTCTATCAGGACGAAGGAGGAGGACATCGCACACACACATATGCCACCGCTTCTAATTGCATGCTTTGGTGATACTGAAAAATGGCTTCCTCACATATCAGGCAAACAAAAGTATCTGTTCTGATGTCCACCAGCCATGCAGCCTTTTAAAACCCTTGAGGACCAAACAAATGCTGTGTGTGTGTTTGGATGAATGGTCCTACTAAAGCTTACTGACCGAAAGGAAGACCGTATTCGGACAAAGCATGCAAGGTTTGCCGCCACTCAATAACCATGAAAGTCATGAATGCCATTACAGACCATGACGTTTGTGTGTGTGCTTCACACATCTTTGGTATTGGGAAATATTACAAGACATTGTATTCATTTTCAATGAGGTTGCTAGCATAAAACCTCAAAAATGTCATAGCATGTGCGCAACAAAGACCATAACGGCGAGAGCACGGACCACTCCTGTGACAAACGTCTTTGAGAATTGGTTTACTTTAGCAGTGATGTGATAACGCAAAAAGTGATGAGCTATCTTTAAAATGTTCATCGGAACAGACATATTGCTTGTCACTAATGAACTTAAATCTAGAAAGTCATCATAAATCTCCAAATGAAGTATTTAGGCAGAAAGCATATAAAAAAAAAAAATTCAAAATGGATCAAATCAAGGCTGTAACCATGTCTTAGACATTGGAGTGGAAAACGTTTTTTGTGTGTGTGGAGAAGGGGGAATTATTTGGTCTTATTGGTTTATTTAAAGGAATTAAATTATTAAAAGATAAAAGGGATTTAAGGAGATAAAGAAAAAGAAATGAGAACGGCAAAAGTTCCAGTTCTATTGTACTTATGAAGTAAACAATTTGCAAATAATATGCAAACTTTGACTCTTTAATAATATGCAAACTATTTTCATCTGGCTAATAAATAAAAATACAAAATGTTTCTTGTCACATCAAATTCAGTTATGATTTACATAATGTCATATTTTCAATTTAAAATGGAGATATTTCATAAAACATTTGTCAAGTGGATTGCATCACTTAATGATACTGTTGGTCGCTGAACGTTTTTAGTTCGGAAAACATTTATCAAATATCAAATGTTTAGCTACTTACATATCACGATGCACTCTTTCACTGCTATAACTAAAATATCAGTATATCTTGAATAGTAAGCCTCGTCTTCTTTGATTTGATTGGCCATCTCACTCATTCTGACAGTGACGAGCAGCATCAAGAATATCAAATATTGGGGGGACATTTTGGCCATTTCTAATTATTCAGTCTATGGCAGGGGTCCCCAGACTCGGTCCTGGAGGGCCGCAGTCCTGCAGAGTTAAGCTCCAACCCCAATCAAACACACCTGAACCAGCTAATCAATGTCTTTCTAGGTCCTATAAAGGCAATGATTAGCTGGTTCAGGTGTGTTTGATTGGGGTTGGAGCTAAACTCTGCAGGACTGCGGCCCTCCAGGACCGAGTTTGGGGACCCCTGGTCTATGGTGCCCTGGATCAAATGTTCACTTGAAGATTAGCAGCCATGCTAATTCTATGCTAACAGTCCAATACGGGAGCTGCAGGGATGGAAGTCCTGTCATTACGTTAAAACAGCCTTTTTGATGTGAAAATGTGACAACTGATAAAACTTATCATCTAAAAGCTAGATCAGACAAATTGCTTGTTAAAAGTCTAAAAATGTTCACACTTTAGTTTAGGGTCCAATTCTCACTATTAACTACAACTTAATAAGCCTCAATAAACTCCTAATTACTATTTATTAATAGTAAGTAAGGTATTTAGGTATTGGATAGGATTAAGGATGGTCATGCAGAATAATGCATTAATATGTGCTTTATAAGTACTCATAAACAGCCCTCACAAACATGTGCTTGGATTATGCATACTAATTAACATAGTGAGAATTGTACCCTAAACTAAAGTGTTACCCTAGAAAGTTATGGTAAATCGCTAAAAGAAGTAGTTGTGTGATTTTTTTTTTAAAGAACTTAAAGAAAACCATGAGAAGAATCATGCTGGAGCCAACATGTTACTTTGAAGAGTAGCAGCCATGCTATTTAAATGCTAACAGACCAATGCAAGGTTTTTATAAGATACAGGCTATTTGTTTAACCATTAATCCCACCACTACCTTTAACGAGTCTGCTACTTGTGCCTGTATCACTCATTAGCCTTGGCTATAGAGCCAAGATTACAACACAACATTAGCGGCTAAGCTAGCAGAGCAGCAGGCTCACTTTGTTACTTCCATTTAAATTTCCCTCAAGTGAGGTGTGGGCTGGGCTTAGAGAGCAGGAAGCTAATGACAGTATGAGTAACAGCGGGCTTGTTAGTCTCCCACCTCCTCTGCCGCAGACACGATCATTTTTCTGGATTATTTATTGCCGTGCGCTGAAAGAGAACATCCATTTGCAGAGGGTTTCCTCAGAGGCCTGCACCGCATGGCTCGACAGCCCCTACCGCTGCGATCGTAACATCTCAGATGAGAGATATTATACACACTAGTGCTTTTTTTGGCTATTTTTATTCATACAATAAGTACTGTAGAGAGAGAGAGAGAGAGAGAGAGAGAGAGAGAGAGAGAGAGAGAGAGAGCATGTGTGCTGCCCGCTAGGCTTCAATAAAACCTAGGTTAAAAAAAAAATTCAGTGTGAGCTCATACTTGTACCCCATTATATCTCCTAAAGCCCAATTCGGCTGGGAATATTTTTCTAAACGACGTTTGAGTTGCAATTCTTATCACTCGACATTCCGATGGGACTTTCATCTCTGTGTTTATTACAGAAATGGGTGCGTGGTTTTTTTTTCAGATGCGTTACAGAAGGTCATGTGCTGTGCTTGCATTCATCATGTATGATGCATACAGTATGTATTTAAATGCATTATTTGTTCATACAATTTTTATTTATTATAAAAACCCTATTTAAGTAAACTTAATGAGTTTATAGCAGTGGCTGTTCATAATAAACGTGTATAAGTGAGATATATCATAAAAATTCTCACAATTATATATATATATATATATATATATATAAAAAAAGAATTGTGAGATATAAACTCGCAATTACAAGAAAAAAAAATATTATCAGAATTACGATATAAACTCACAATTGCAAGAATTGTTAGAAGAAACAGACAAATTTGACAGAACTCTAGACAGGTTTCTTAATCTTTCCTGACACTGATATTAAAATAGTCGCAGTTTCTGTGGTTTGGCTCGGTTTATTGATTGCATGTGTTATCTTTTCGCCAGATCCATATTGATGGTGTGAAAGCATGCCGAAGATTGGTGCGCAAACAGTAGCCCAGGTAGGTTAAAAAACACATGAGGAGAAGCGTTAGAATAATACAAGATCGGACATCACAGACATTCGCATTCACACGGGATTAGACTTCTCAGAGGACCGTTGAGTTTGCACAAATAATTAATATTTGCACTGGAATTTTTACAGAGGTTGTGTTAGAAAAACACAGACTTGGCAGATTTGGATGGGATTAAAAATCGCAAAGTACATCTGTGAAACATGAATTTCATTGGAAATCTAGTTCTGTCCGAATAGGGCTGAAGACTACACAATATTTTTCTGTGTTTTTAGGATGCATAAAGTCTAATAATCTTGCCAATAATAATTTGCTTTAACTTCAGTACAGTGACCATACAATTTTCTCACACCGTATAAATGAGCCAGAACTATAGTAAAACCATAGTCAAGTGTGTTTATTTTCACTATACTATTTTTTACTAAACTCTATAGTTAAGCTTCACATGCTATGGTAAAACTACTATGGTTTTTCAGACCATGGTTAAAAACTATGGTTAATTTTTGTTAGGACTGGCATTTCTCTACATTCATGAGGCATTCAAGAGCCTCAATACCTCGGTTCCTGTTGTGACTTCCTCCTTCATTTAGCAATCTCTACCACCCTACTATCACCTACTCACTATTAACTGTTAACCTGCGGGCATAAAATAATCAGGAATGCAATACAAACCAATGCCCCTTTCAGTGTAAAGCTGCACTATTTTCCAACCCCCTCTGACTTCATAATAAAAAAAGCCAGCCAAGCTGGCCTCTAATTGGACATTATAATTGCAGATGTGAATTAATGGGCCAAACATTGATAGTGTAAGCACATAAAACCTCGATCCCAGACCGGCAGGGTAAATGGAAAACAGATCCAGGAGAAGGGAGGTTCTTTCCCATGGCAACCCCTGGCCGGGGCCGGCATGTTCTAATCCCGCCACTTCAGCAGAGCTGTTGTTATGGAGAGAAGCAGGATATTTTTCTATTGTGTGGATGGAACGGTCACTGTCGAGTGTATGGGGCCATGGGCTTCAGGGTAAGCGACACACACACATACGCGCATTGCGATACGGTTTCACAGGCGTTAGCACATCATTATCCTGACGGTCTAAACACAACTGAATGTGATAGCTGGCTGGGAATGTGATGTTGGGGTATTAAGCTGACACGTAACTCAGGGAAATTTCCCCCCAAATATGTTGAGACAATGTTAGAGCATCTCACAAGCATGCTTCTTCATTTCTCTGACATAATTACAATAAACAGCTTTCGTCCTCCTCCCTCAAGGAGGGTAATTACCTTGCGACACGCTGAAAGCTCTTCTCATTGTGAGATGCCACAGACAAGACGCGGTCTCCTTCATGCCTGGACCTGAGAGAGACAGGGAGAGAGAAGCAAAAAGATAAATAAAATGCCTAACTTGTGCTCTTTTTATCAAATCTCTTTCAAAAGTGTGGTAGAAGAATATAGACGGGAGATTTAAGCCCCATATCTCTAGTTTAAAGGGAAAAGTGCATGTAGAGCTGGTGCATTCTGGGTCATCTCACGTTTTGGAACAAATTATTTAAGGGTGTGTAGGACGTGAAGGATTTCTCCAAGCATTTTGGAAGGAAGTTGAAAGAAATTCTGGACTTCCTTTAGCAAACACTCACAGTGTGTACAAATTCTACACTTGGAGGGGTCAGTGTGAGGGTAGCCCGTGAATCCCGTCTCTTGGCAGGAGATCTGGTTTACTAAATTGATACATTTTCTTAGAGTTATGCTTAAATAATTTGCCAATAAGGCAAGAAAAGTAAACTACATTCAAGAAGATATATTCTCTGAAAACAAGTCGTAATGTGTCAAAATTTGGTTCTCATGCAAATGCATTTTTAGATACAATTATTTGTAAGTTTAAAGTAAATATAATATAATTTAAAAGATACAATGCAATGAAAATTATGGAAACTTTTTCCATCTCTGAATACATTTAAAAAAAAAAATGTAATTGCAAATTTTTATCCCAAAATTCTGACTTTTTTACGCAAATTGCGAGTTATAAAGTCAGCATTGTGATATAAACTCGTAATTACAAAAAAAAAAACAAGAATTGCAAGATATAAACTCATAATTGTAAGAAGAAGAAAAAAAGATCTCAATTGTGCAAAAACTCAGAATTATGATATAAACTCGCAACTGCAAGAAAACAAGTCAGAATTGCCAAAAAAGTTTGCTAGATATTAACTCACAATTGAGAGAAAAAAGTCAGAACAGCAAGATATAAACACGCAATTGAAAAAGGGGGGAAAAGTCAGAATTACGAGTTTATATCCCACATTTCTGAGAAATAAAGCCTGTCTATCAGCAGCATTTTGAGATATAAACTCGCAATTACAAAAAAAAGAAAAGAATTGAGATATAAACTTGCAATTACAAAAAAAAAAAGAAGAACTGACAGATATAAACTCGCAATTACAAAAAAAAAAAAAACAAGATTCAGACTCACAATTGTGAGAAAATAAGTCAGAATTGTGAGTGTTTATATCCTGCAGTTCTGAGAAAAAAAAGTCAGAATTGTGAGATAAAAAGTCGCAAATATCTTTTAATATTTTTTATTCCATGGCGGAAACAAGCTTCCATAGAAAATAATCAAAATAAATTAACAAAAAAAGATACAAATTAATAATTAATGAATCAAATAATAATTTAAGGCCATACAATTTTAGACTATTTGTCTAAAAAAAATGTTTTATATATCTCAAAACAATATAAAAGGCAGTTTGGAAAAAAACAAAAACATTTGCATTGAATTTCATGACTCTGATTTGAATGCTACTAGGTAGCAGTGGTAAATGATATCTGTTCTTATCAATGTGGTTAAGGTATCCTTTGAAGTTCAACCGATTCATTTGCATACACAATTGCAATTCAAATGCATTGATTTCCTTATTCAAAACTGAAAGTAGTTTTTTGAAGAAACTGCAACTGTATGCTGAAGCATGCATGTTTAAAATTTAAGGAAGTGAAAATCCAAATAACTTATTATAATCTGAATATTGTGTGTGTCTTGCCTCTCTCAATGTATCTGGTACTCATATGTCTATTTATATATAAGATAAAGTCAATTGATTGTGCTGAACTGTTTCCTTGTGTGCTCCTGTAACACATTCTCTACCTCTGTGTGGAACAGATAAAGCTGGTCATAGCCAGACGGCTTCACCTGAGTGAGAAACTCTGTCTCACGCGTCTGTGTTAGCCTGCTAGGACAGATGGCAGTCAACCTTTGATATCTCAAAGGCCAGGTACATGTGAGAACACTGTGACGCCCAATCTCACATGGAGCAGTGACAGAAGATGAAAAGAGAGGAACCAAGGAAACTGACAACACGTGAAATGCAGAAGTCTCTACGGTGCTGTTGGATGAAAAAAGACACAATAAAAGCTGAAACTAAACCAACTTATTTTGAAATTCTGAGGACAAAAATGTAAGGTTAAAATTGTGGGAATTGCCAACATATTGCATATTTTAAGCACAAAATTTAAGGAAAGTAGTAATTATAATAATTGTGTATATAATAATAATTTTTGCTAGTGGGTAATGTTGTGCATCCAGTTTTAGAGTTTTAGGTCTGAAAATAAATAATAAATGTAAACAATTGACCTTGACCAATAAATGTAATAAAAGAATACTGGAAAATTGTATTGCTTAGGAGATGAAATAGAATTCCTGAAGTTTCATGTATCCACTTTTTCCTTCTAAAAATTATTAGAAGAAATAGGCACAAATTTGACATTTTGTAAGAGAAATCAGATTATATTCATTTGGATCACTTTAAATTAAGAAACTTCTAAGATGTTCTGATGTTTGACAACAGACATTGGGACTAAGTGATCTGACCATTTTGAGTTAATTAAAAAATTTGAGATAATACAATGTAGGAGATGTTATGTAATCTGAATAAGTTGATTTGATAAAAGAAAAAAATAGCCTAACAAATCATGATTTGTTTTTGTTGGTTTCTCCAGGCACATTGAAATCCAGATTTTAAAATATTAAAACCTTTTATATATATATATATATATATATATATATATATATATATATATATATATATATATATATATATATATATATATATATATATATATATATATATATATTTATACAATATGTATAGATTCCTTCAACACTAACACCCATGTTATGCACTGATTTGCATGATGTTAAGTCATCCAGTTTCATTTTACAAGTCTTGACAACTTGATGAACATTTTTTATTTTAGAAGCTTCATGTGGCTTACAATTTTTGTCTTCAACAAGCTAATATACACAAGTCAGAGACCTAAATGAGGACCACCCACAAACTCCTCTGAAGTCTTACAGTGCACAACAGACTAGAAATACATTTCATTTAACAATATCAATGTATGCATGAAACTGAGCCAATTTCTTTTCATTCGACATTAAACCCTCAAATGTCTCCACAGTGGCATGACTTCTCCAGACCAGCCTTCATTTTTCTAGACTTTATTGTGGCGCTAACCAGTTGTAACTTGTCGCCCAAGCTCTGGACCACCCAGATTAGCCGTCTAAACAAGGCTTTAGATGTTTTAATTGTCTCCATCCTCTGGGTGTGCCATCGACTTGAAAGTACGTCGTCATAACAGCATTAACCTCCCTTATTTGCACTTCAAGATTTATACAGAGTACAAATTCGCCACAGTGAAAGCCGGCCATTACACACGCAATCCGTATATGGGTAACTAACAAACTAAGCTTCAAAAAAAGTGTTTCAAAACAGATGTAATGCATATTTTTGAGTCATGAACACTAAGGTGTAACAAGTTTCAGTTGATAAACAACATTTTAAAAGGTTTAAATTATATTTTTTGACTGTTTTTATGTCAGGTGGTACAACCCAAGAGTTCTATGTATATACTGTAGTTGTACCACCTAACATGGAAAGTGTACCAATGCTTAAAATTAGCCATTTTTACCAGTATTTGAGAGATCTACAAACCTTCTCACTCCTCAAGGATCAGTTGGGCTACTCTGAATAATGCATTATCATATTTACTGTTATTACCATGTCAATTCATAATAAAAGAGCCATGTTTGCAGTTGTGCCACCCTGATGGGAGAATATACAAATTGCTGGACAACAGCTTTAAACTTTAAAACTAGCTTTTCTAGTCTGTTCATTTGTTAAAACAGTTGCACCAGCCAACTTTTTGGGGGTTTAAGATCGCAAAACATGCGATGTATTATTTAAATGTAGTAAAAATGAATTTAGGTTTTGTAGAATAAAGTGATATGTCATGGATTTCTCAAATTATTTAAAAAGGAAATGTACTTGGATACAAAAATATGCTTGGCATGTCATTGACCCACATCGAAAACGGACAATTCCAACATTTACAATTATATTAACCCAGAAAAAAATTACCGTCTTTGTTTTTAGCTAAAAACAGGGGTACAACTTCTTCTTTTTTTGACTCAAGACAAAAACAATTTGGTTCTATGAGTCGATTTTGTGTGCCAAGATTGTGGGTTCAATTCTCAAGCGACACACTCATAAACATACTGAAAAAAAACATGCTCTGAACGCAAGGCGCTTTGGATAAAAGCATCTATGAAATGCACAGGCCTACATGCAAATGTAAACACCTTTGAGGTAGAAAATGTTATGGGTTGTAAGCAGGAGCATCCAGAGGTAAGTTTTTAAGATGAAAGGATGCCATAAATTCTGAGACACTGTAATAAAAGACTGTCTCCTAAAACAAGACGCTTCGTGGCCCCTGATAGTCTGTAATTTACAATGACAATATCAGGGACAGTCACGAAGCGGGAGGCAAAGTGCAGGGTAGCGGGAGAACGTAGCTGTGTTTTTTTCCTACTTTAATGAATCATCCTTTGTCTCAGAAGCTCATCTTCTTAGCATATCCAAACAAACCGTTTCCCCTCGAAATCTCCAAATGATCCATTAAAACGATCTCATTTGAGAGCAACAACTATTCGGGCTGCAAAACACGGGAAGCTGAAGAAAAACCGGAGAGGGTGCAAACGTTCCCTCCTTCCCCCTCGTAATATGCAAAGTTTCACCCCGAGGTATTAATCTGTTTCTATTGTAGCTAAGCGCAGATGCTATCAAGCTCCATTTGTCATTGACAGCGAGGGTAATGACCCTGAACTCGCGTGAGCAGCTCCTGGGCAGCAAAGACACAAGGTGGTAAGTAACTCAATATATTTTCCCACAGCAGCATTAACGGCTACAAATTTGCTAGGCAAATTGAGTGTGATGAGCACATTTTATACCGCTTTGGCTCGTGGTTGTACCGACTTAATCTCTTTGAGACCATTTATCTCTCAAAATACATTACGGGCCAGGAGGGCCTGTTGTAACATTGCTTGTTTTATCAATCTTGGATTACAATGCTGCTTGTTTGGACCAGACATCTAGACTTATCGCTTCATTTATGTGGGGATCGTTAATATTCCATGCAGTTGTGTATGTTGTGTGAAGAAAGGATGCAGATTTTCCAGGTCTTTTATGTGAAGAGTCTTTTGTCCACTCTCAAACCCTGGCCTCTAAAGAGCTTTCAGTCCACCTGAAGGTTCAGCACCTTATGAAAGAAACAAGTCGGGAATGTACTGAACACCATTGTGTCCAAAACAAGCCTCCACAGAGCCAAGGATTTCAAGCGGTTCATGAACCCAGTAGGAATACCATTCTCAAATTCCATCCAGGTTTCCCTGAAATGCAGCGATCATTTCGAGCACTACGGTACGAACCATGAAGATTAAGACACAATATGGTTCGCCAGTAGTTTTTAACCTCCGGTGATAAGTGAAATAGCTGGCTGTGCTTATATTGGCAGGCAGGGAGGAAAGAAAAACCAGATAATCTCTCTCTGGTCAAGTGCCCGTGGCCCTGGCACTGTTTTCTGAGGTAGCAAAGCTGCCCAGATTTCATGCCGGTAACTATCACTCAGGTCCAGTAGCTGAGCTACCTAATTAGCATGGGCTGGAGAATCACGCTCATTTAGCATTCTGTAAAGTAGCAGGTAAACTATCCTCTCATTTACGTAAATGCACACAATTTTCAGACAATATTCAATTACATTTCCCAATATTAAATCATGAATATACATTGTAGCCTAGCAGTGTGTTAGAACATTTACAAGATATACAATTGTGACATAGTCATTGATAGCGCAATGCTAACTACATAACTCGCTGTTCAACTACCATAGTACGATTAGTCGTTGAAGAAATCAACTAGCTAGTTACGACGGTTTCCCAAAACCAGACTCTTGCAAATTTGTTGTTCAACCACACTGGTTAATGATGTCACATAGGTGGGGGAGTAATAACTAGAGATCGAATTAATGGCACTAATTCTCATTTTATCAGTCATTTTGCTTTATTTCCAAATTCAATCTTAGGCTCCTTCTTACGTACTAGAGCATGTACACTTCGAAAACAGCGCTTTTATTCTCTTGACAAACTAAAAGACGTAAATTACATTTTTATATATTCAAAATGAAAGATACAGATCGTACTGAATGTCATCTTCCTTATTTTGCTCCAGATACGTATTTATTGAGTCCACATGTCATGCAAACAAGAAACGTATGCTTCTAACCGCAGCTCGAGCTGTCGTTCAAACCACTCAACTTTGCGATTGCTGTTTGTGAATGTTTGTTGGAACCGTTTTGGGAAACACAGAGACTCGTTGAACTATGTTGATAATGAACGGAAGTTGGCTGACGCGCCCCAGTTGAACTACAGCAGCACTTGGACCTGTGGTTGTGTTTGAGTCTGGTTTGCGTTATTTCACGATGCTGTTCCTTCCTTTTCTCCTCAGCATTTCCTTTATTCTCTATACTGATCTAAAGTAGAAATCAGTACATTTACATCCAGACTTAAACAGTAAATCTTTTAAAATGTTTTTACCAATTTAGTCAGACTGGTATTTTTTTTTTCTTTGCGAAGTTAGACTAACAATTCCAATAATGTGATTTTAGCTCAGCCTCACCCAGTATGTGTAAATGTTAACCCTCATCCTTTCCTCGCACTTTGTAACAAATCCTTCCCTTTCGGGTCAAAATGAGCCGATGCCCTAAAATTAATCGTAATATTTTTTTGTCCAGAGAGCTTAATTAAATGTTGATATGTATTTTTGGGAGAAAGTTTGTGTTATTTTTAAACGTATTTATCTTGAAATTACTAGATTTTATCAATAACCAATAAATAAATACTAATTTAAGCACATTCTTCACATTCTTTCAACTTAAATGAAAAATAACTCACAATTTCATGCATAACCCTTTAATTTCAGATCAAAATGTCTTACATTGGGTGTCTTTACTGACCTTGTAGGGAAAAAGAATTATATAACATGATATTTCATGACCCATATAGCTCTATTTGGAGCAAATGATCTGTTCCGCTAGGTCGTAAAGTCTCTTCTGTATGCATTCAGATATACATTTAGACACAAGTTTTAGTATTTTTAGGTTAAATTGTGAGCATTTTTAGTTTTCAATGTGTACTGAAGCATTCCTCTCATTCCATTCATTCCTAAGGGGGTCAAATCGACCCGTGAGGGATAGATGTTACTTTTGTAAATGTCAAGCACAAAACTGCTTGAATCCAGTCTTTTTGTGTGTGTGTGTGTGTGTGTGTGTGTGTGTGTGTGTGTGTGTGTGTGTATGTATTTGTGGTTCAAGTCCAGCAAAAGGACCGTTCTGATAAACACTCTAAACTAAAAAATGACTTTCGGGTCAAAATGACCCATAGGATTAATCAGACTACAATTGGCCTCAGCGTTTTGAAGTTTCTCCAAGAGACAGAGGGGACAATGTGCATGTGCATTTTATTCTTCAAATATTAAAATATGCATTGCGTCGCATACATTTGGACACAGAGATGAGGACTGTAGCTTGGCTATGCAAAGTAATATAAACATGCTACTATAATATAGGCATAAACGAAGACCAATCAGCCGTGTATAAATTCACACATTTTCATCTGTCAGCACTCTGCCATATTGTTCAACTCTCCCTGAAATCCTCCTTGACAGTTCTAAATCCCACCAAGCTTGTGCCAATTACCAAAGGACAACGTTAGCCATCCCTCCACAGTGTGACTTTATAAATGCTCTGGGGGCCGTGTCTGCTAATTCGGCATGTAATGCACTGTTAGCTTGGCAAAATCCAGCTAGCACACTAGCCACTACCCTTCCTGCTGGTACGTAGAATAGGGTGAGTGGACCTTGGGGCTTCCCAGCATGGGACAGGAGACATGAGGGAGAACTCTTAAAATAAGGGGTATATTATGCTAACTGAGAACGATCTAAAATTGCATTCTCAATTAGTGCTTTCAATGACAGACCCCATCCCCAGCATCCATCATCCAGCGTCCACTTATTGCTGGGTTCACCTGCCATGCGACAGTAGTCAAAGGCCGGAGGTGTGTTGTTAACCCAGCAGGAGAGGATGAGTCTGAGGTGCGAGAGAAAAGGCATCAAACGGCCGAGTGAATCACATCCAGGAAGACAACAGCAGGAGAGGTCGTCGCCGGAGGGAATAAAAGCAGCTTTAAACACTTGTTGAGGCGTGTGGGGGTCTGCAAAAGGGCGGAGCGAGGATAATGCAGCAAGTGTCCACTGGAAAAGAGACAGTCAGTGTCTAAAACTAGTCTTCTGACAAAGTCTGCTGAGACTTTTACAACAGACCGGAGCAAGGGAGGGTGGGGTGTGATGGGGGATAGAAAAGGAAGGAGAAATTATAGCCTTCCGGCAAATCGGCATTTACATCTGTGTTACCTATAATCCTACAGGGCCAGTCTGTCTGACCACTTGACAGACTAGAGATCATTTACTCAAGCTTTTAGTGTGGATAAAGAATGCTCTTAGTTTAAGTGGCTGAGAGTTCGTCTTGGGAATACTAACTGGCAGCACAATGCAAAAATTTTGGCGCTGTAGAAAAGCAAACACTAAATGAAACGGCTGATCGGCAACTCAGATCTTTGTGAATTTGAGGGTAGAGCTGTAAAAACCATGTTCACAAGCAACATTTAAACTTGAACGTGTAGTCCACCGGATAAACAAAAAAAAAAAATCTCTCATAATTTACTCACCTTCATGTCTTTCCAGATCCGTCACAATGTTATTTTGTTTGTGGAACACATAGTTTCTTACAACAACTCAGTCTAGCACCAAAAAGGACAGAACCATCATTAAAGCGCTGTAAAAACTTGTCCCGTTTGTTGTCAAATGCCTCAGACCAGCGACAAGAGTTTCAGTGAATTACAGCTTAAATTTCATACGCATATGGATGACTTTTATATTTCTTTTGTGGTGTTTCTTTGTACTTTTTGGAGTTCAAAAGACACATTCACTAAGAAGGTTCTTCATAAATGTGACCCTGGACCACAAAAAGGTCAACTGAGATTTACACATCATCTGAAAGATGTCCATTAATGTGTGTTTTTTTAGGATATGACAATAATTGGCAGAGATCCAACTATTTGAACATCTGAAATCTGAGGGAGCAAAAATCTAAATATTAAGAAAATCGCTTGTCCAAAAGAAGTCCTTAGCAATGCATATTACTACTAATAATACATTTTTTATATAATTTTGATAATTGTTTTTTACTATATATCTTTATGGTCTTTATTAATATCATAATGATGAAAAGAAAAATCGATAATTTTTGACCCATACAATGTATTATTGCCACAAATATATCCATACGACTTATGACTCGTTTTGTGGTCCAGGGTCACAAATTATATTAACAGAAATGTCATTTTTGGCTGAACTGTTCCTTGCTGCAATAATTACAAATCATTGCATGCTTATGTTTTGCTCTTTAAGACTACCTAAAAACCACCTTTTTTGACATAGTCAGCAAAGGTTGTGGAATACCTATATTTGAAAATTAAATTCCTGCACCCTAAAGACGACATTGTTCCAGACTCGCTCATAATAGCAGTGATGTGTCTTGCGGTGAGGTAATTGCAGTGAGTAAAATACAGGGAGTCTCAGATGTCGGTTTAACATGACGAGATTAGATGAAGGCACAGATAAACAGTCAAGTAACTGACGCCTGAGTGTGCAGGATGAGCCGGAGATGAAACACGTTCTGCACCTGGATCATATGGCAAATTGCCCAACGCGCATACATACATGTTTGCAGATTCTACCGGGGAGCCATTTGAGGACACCAAACGAAGTACATTTCAACTTCACCACAAACCCTCCGAAGTAAATCTGTTACCTTTATCGCTCGTCTTCGGCCTGAAGCAGTCCATGGTTGAGCTCTGCCAAGTCACCGGAAGAACCAGGGTTTAAAAGACTCCCAGCATTGCATCTTCTAACGGCTTCCTTCGCTCTGTTTCTGGCGCCTTGATAACCTATGAAATGCAGAGGGAGGGGGAAGGAAGAACGATAAGGAAATCGTTTCACCAGATGGAACTGTCTAAAGTCAGGCGAAAGCAGAAGGCAGCGCATTTCATTTAAAAAACTCAATTTGACAAGATGAGACGAGGTCGCGGATTCCAATCATTACATTAAAATACTTTTCGTTATCTTTCCCGAAGCACCCGCAAGATGTACAAAGAGTATTACAGAGGAAAGGCACGACAGTACAACACCTCCCAGTCAGCGGGGTCGTGACTGTGTGTCTGCCAGCTGTGTTTTTGCCCTCAAAGGATGAGCAAGGCTTGACAAATCAAACATTTGCCCTGATCTGGCCCTGCCCTGCTCTATATTACACTGTGTGGAGAGGTGACTTCAGCGCAAGAGGATGACTCTGTAGTGGTAATAGACGCTCATCAAATCGCCAGCAGCTGTGCGGCTATTCAACTATTCACTCTTTCTCTTTTTTTTAGGCCACAGCTGCACAGATAAAGGGTTGGGCAAATATTGCACAATGAACGACAAACATAGAGCTTCCACAGTCTCCGTTTCGAGCTTGACTATATGTGTGAACACTCAATGCTTGTCCTCCTCTACGTTCGATTTCAATGCTTTCCCGTCCATATTTAATTGCCATTCTCGCCACCCCCCACCCGGCTCTCCGTTCACCCTGCACAGCCCAGAACCCCTGAAAAGCGGTGACAGTGCTCCTTTGTTCACCCCAGACCACTCCTCTCCCTCAGCGCCCCCATCCACCCTCCGTTCGTTTGACAGGCATGCCTGTACAGGCACGGCACAAAAAAAAAACAAAAAAAAAATCGAGAGAGGGAAAGACAGTGTGAAAAGGGAGATAGTGAGCTAAGGGGAGGGTCTCTCGTTTTCAAGCTCCAACCATTCCTGCATTTCTGTCAACTCAGCAATACCAGGGGGCTTCAAAAAGGGGTTAGGAGATGAGGCGACCGCCAGTTTACAAGCCCTTCAGAAATGAGAGAAAGATACATAGAGAGTGAGGGATTCAGCTATGCATCGCTTAACTCTACTATCATCCGCCTTGAACAAACATTCGAGCCTAAAACATCCTACGCTGACAACTATGAACCTATTTTGTATCTTTATTTTTACTCAACATGCATGCATAACATGCCATTTACAAGGTAGTCATTCAAGTAAGATGGTTAGTACGTCTCTCTTAGCCAGTGGCACAGTTCTCTTCGTCGTTAGATCATAATCATTTCTTTTTTTATTTTATCGACCATGTTTATGGTAGCTATTTATCCTGGAAAACATGCAGACAGATTCTGAACATTTAAATTAATTTAAATGAGGGGGGCATTTTAGACTTCTACTTTTAAGTTACAAAAATGAGCAAAAATATACATTAAATACAATAAAACAAATGTAGCCTATATTTTGGTCTGTACAAAAGGCATGGACAGGCCAGAAACTCTATGCAAGTTTGCAGATGCATTGTACTTACATAATATGCGTTCTTGCATTTCTTTTAGTAGTTACACACCTCAGTACTCTAGGGGCGAGTTACCTTTAAACGTTTTTGCCATTAAAGTAGGCATTAAAGTAAATTCAGAGCATCTTTTTACCTATTGTGATGTATGAGTGAAAAGGCTTCTCAAACAAGAAAAAATGTAGGGCGGGACTTGATTTTTGTCCATCGGGATATGATTGGATCAATGTTGTTTGATAATTGTTGCGATCTCATAAGTCATAAGATAAGTTTTTGATTAAATATCACAAGGAAATGTTATTTATTTTATTTATTTTTAAATTAATAAGTAGGGATGCATGATATATTGGATATCATATATTAATTTCGGCTGATATATGTTCATTTTTAACATTAGCCTTAATGGCCGATAAGAAAATTTGGCCATATATTAAAGCTGATAAATAATGGATTATTTCCTTCAGCTGAGACACTTCTGTGCACAATGATGGTTTTGAATTGCTTGAAATATGATTGAAATCACTTCAGAAGGGAAAATACGGTTAAGTCCAGAGCAATTCTGTCATATAGGCTACATAAAATTAAAATACAATTGTGTGCTACTATAACATGGCTTCTAATAGTGAGACTTTTGTTTTTGTAATTAATATATAAAAATGCATATTAAATTGATTGACATGCCGGTTATCGGTATCAGCCAAATTTTTCATATCGGTGCATCCCTAATAATAAGCATGGATATAATTAGATTAAAAAAACATCTTTAAACCATGTTTGTAATAGCTAGTTATAAACAAATTGACACTTGAAGAGTGTGTCGTATTTCATGCTAATGCACATTGTAGTGCCGTTGTGGCAAAGCTGAGTATGCATTTTATGGTTTGTAGTATTTTATAGTAGCCCTGTACTTTGGGAAAGAGGTAGGCAGACCTTTCAAAAAACACAATGAGGAAGTGAGCATGATGTGTTAGACTTTTGCCTTTTTGAAACACAAATGAATTAACACAATGTACAGAAGTATAAATAATATATGTGATCTAGGCAAAATCCTAACAGCATGAATAGGCCAGAAAAATACACAAGGCATGTGCGTTACATAGTTCCTACAAACATCTCCGGTAGCTAGCTATAAACATGCTAATTCTCGCTATAGCTCCCCTTGTGGCAATGCTGAGGGTACAAAGATTGCAAAGCTAGAAGCATGTGTGCTCATGTACTTGTGCAGAGTATGTTAGTTAAGGTGTACTTGTAGGCATTTAATCACAATCATTTTCTACAACTCAAGACATATTGTTCAGATCCACTTGTACACACGCGAGTAGGGAGAGAAATATTTGGACTGAAGATGAGCACTCTTGAAGTGGTTGTGCTGACTCCACAATCCTCAGGCAATCCCTAGATAAACCTTGAGTGCAATAATTCATTCAAGATGGTACTTAACATTCTTAGTATTTAACATAAAAAGGATTTGAAAAACACTGACATCTAATCTACAGCATTATTTTAACTCTGACTTCTGTGCAAAATTGTTGGTGTTTTCCAAATCTATCAGATTTTATTACACCTATATATGCATTATTACCTTAAAAAAACCCTCTATAATGGTGTTAAAACTGTTTAACAGTGTTTAGTTTTTTTTGTTTTTTACAAAATAAAGGTTTAGGTCTGAGGAAGTTCAATACAATAATACTTCTGAGAAAAATACCCCTCTAAATCTATTTTCCTTTACTAAAGAAAGAAATATCGAAATGCTGAAATATTACACTGACAAGGGGGTCTGATTTCAGGTGCAAGCTAAAGCTATGCTAATGCAAATGCTAACAATAGCAATGCCACAAGTCAATGGGGGGAGCTTGACAATGGTCACACGCTAAATTTACTCCAGCACAAATGTTTTTTAAAAGGACTGTTTAACTCAAATTAGGAGGTGACCAGGGCAGGACCACAGGGAGTTTGGATGCATTCGTAAACAGACCATGAAAACCTCTTGAGATTACTAGTCCCAGTACTCGCGTTGACAAAACAGGGAGGCTTCGGCAGTGGTGCTAAACTAATTGAGTGGTCCCTTGGGGGCTTCAAGTTCATTGTCCACCATGTCTCAATTAAGCATCCATCAAACTGGCATCTACTCGGGCTACCAAAGGAAAACCTCCATTAATGTTCTTGTGTTTGCACAAGGTACTGGCACATCTTGTAAAACCATCTCAGTCAGGTCAGAAAGCAATTGGCACCCATTTATCCATTAGATGCCACTAGGACAACTGTGATAGTCCTAAAAAGGAAAGTGAAGGATCTCAGCAAGGTTGATAACACAAAGTAACCTTTTGATGGTTTATTCGTCATGGACGGGTCGCAAAATGTAGCACTAAGTGTTGATGCCAATGGGTTGCCAATTTAAGCTTTCTTTCTGCTAGCTGTGGATAAATGCTTTGGATATGAGAGCCACTAATGCTTGGATGCACTTCTTGTAATAAGTACAATATGGAAGTGCTTTGAAGTTTACAGCTCGCAGGTCTTTAGCTCATTTTGCAAACACATGAATAGGGTTCAAAGACATTAAATGAATGAACCGCAACTTGAAAGTTGGAACGGTCCCTAGAATTTGACTGAATGGATCACATAACAGAGTCTCGAGTTGAAATGAGGAGCAGCCGAACAATAAAATGATACTATATCTTTTAGGGATTGCAGCACAATTGACGGCAAATAAAGGCTCCCTGGTGCTGCTCTGCTTTGATAGAGCCACATAACCGGACAAATGCTGAATTTGTACAAACTGTGCATTCGAAGGCTTTCATCTCGGATTGCGCTTCTGACAATAAGAGTTAATTCCCATGTTCCTTTTCCACGATTTTCTAACTGGAACAAACACGCCCGCTGACTCCAACACAGTCGTTGTTGAGCAGGATCGCTTTTTTAATCGCTGAGATTGAGCGAGGCTCGAAGAATCAGCCCTCAATCGCAGATGACAGCAAATTAACTCCACCTCCACCGTCGGAAAACGCAGTCAGGTTTCACCGGCAAGCCCCACGATGCTCGCTGCTTAAACCCCTTTCAGTTTACCTTGCCTGAAACCGAGCCAGCAGGAATCCACCAACTCTACAGTTTTGCCTTCCCCTTTCACGGTCCATCTCAGCAATTTTACGGATAGCCCAGTAACAGTTATTTGCTTTCAGCTGTCAGAGGGGATCCTGCTTGTGTCTACCTACTTCGAATCCAAACTGCAAATCTTTAACAGCCCTTGTTCATTCTCGCGCTTGGTTATCGATTGCATAGTGGCTGTTCTTTGTCCAGTCCTCGGAGGAAGTGGTGTGAAATTATCCGTATATCCTTTTTTCTTGCCGCTGTTAAGGAAAGATAGCGACTGCAATTGGTATAAAGCTGTTTGCTGAAAATGCTGGCTGACCTACAATATAAAGATACAGCATAGTTTCAAAGACTTTAAGTACTCTAGTTAGAAGAGCTTCTCAAAGTGTTTTCCATGGAAGACTCCAAGTGATCCAGTCAATTGGCTACTCTAGACCTAAATAGCTTAAAGAGTTGAAAAGTACCAACGTTGATTTAATTGACTGACAGCATTAAGTCACTGCGCTAACAATCATTTCGGATGCACATTATTAACTAACTATTAACTGCTTTTGCCTCAATAAACTCCTAATTACTGCTTATCTATAGTTAGTAAGGTACTTAAGTTTAGGTATTGGATAGGATTCAGGAATGTAGATTATAGTCATGCAGAATAGGGCATTTATATGTGCTTTGTAAGTATTAATAAACAGCCTAAACAGTAAGTATTATTAAAAGCCTAGCAATATGCATGCTAATAAGCAACTAGTTAGTATTGATAATTGGACCCTAAACTAAAGTGTTAACAAAACTTCTGACAGTTATACATGCACAAGTTCCTATCTTAAGATAGAAAATGTTTTAGCTTAGCATTTTGGCTTATTAGCTAAAAGTAGCAGTCCAGTTAATGTCAAAGAAATAACAAAATAGTCATCTGGCAACATTATTTATCAGAAAAAGAGAATTTCAAGATGAATTGTATAAATGAAGGCTATTTTGTACACTACAAAAGAGTCTGCAATTGTTTTGAGGTAGCAAGCATGCTAGACTGGATCTGCAACTCATATTTTCCTGTTTTAAATATTTTAAATAAGTGAAAGAGCTTCAGAAGAAAAACATGGGACTGGTGAGTTTATGGTAAGTCATATCTCTATTTTAATTGCGCAACTTCAGTTTTGTTCACTTTCAGCCTTTTAATCAGTGACTGAGGACTTATAAAACCATTAAAGACTTATCTAAGCACGTACATGCAAGTCAGACTTTAAAAATGAATATAAAGCTTTTGTATATTCCGCTTGCATGTTTCTCACATACCCAATTATACCAAGTAACTGTATACAATAGATACCACATGCTAAAGCAAAAAAATAAAAGAACTATCAGTATACACTACTCAAAAACGAATTAAAAACCAATCAGTTCTTCTTTTTTATGAAAGTCAGCTACTGTGGAAAGGATTACAAATGAAAACTGCAACTGAGAAGCAAAACTGCTCATTAGCATAGCGAATCTCTCCCAGAATTCACCCGTGTTGACGGGACAAAAGTCAAAAGTGTTCAACCAGCTCTCTGCGTGTACTGGAATGACATTTCTGCGGGTTAGCTCCCAAAACACAGTATGAAATAAGAGCAAGCAGCTGTCTCTTACTGCGTCCAGATGGCGGCAGAACGTATGTAAATTGCCTCATTAACCTTACAGCACTTAACTACCAGGCAGCGCTGATGGTTCGGCCCACACGGGCATTTTATTAAAGAACATTAATAGCATCAGGCAGCAATCACCACTGCCTGAGGTGATTTGCTCTGGCATTATCAAACACTGTAATAATTATACACGACAACCTCCTGATTAATGCATTCATGAATATTACAACACTGCATTATCTTTTAGTTGCGCCTTCCGTTCTAGAGCCATGAACTTCAAGGGTGTTTTAACAAATACAAGTAGGTTCTTCCGCCCACCCTTAAAACCTTTTGGGCTCTGCCACACCAAACAAAAAATAAAAGATGTGGGGGGAAAGCATCATGCAACATTACCCTCAGCCCTTCGGTGTGTGTGTGTGTGCAACGAACACCGTGGAGAACCGACCTGCACCTGGAGCACAGAGGGGCACGGCACAGGTCAAAGGTCAAGCCCCCAAGGGCCACTGACTAAACAAGCCTCCACTCCCTCTAGCTCTGAAAAGGCCAGACAACCCCTGTGGATGCAGCTCGCGACATGGGACTTTTCGTCCTTTCTTTTCGCTCCTTCCCTCGCCGTCTTTCTCCTTTGGAGAGGCGCGTTAATCCATAATCACTCAAACGACCAGGAGCTCAATTATGCACCAGTTTCTCCATTTTCTCTTGACACATAAAGATCTAAAAACAATTAACCTCTACCCGGCGAAGCGTTTTCACACTGAGCGCAAAAGGAATAAGTCAAGAACCCTCCATTCAAATTCCAACCCATAATTCAGCGAGCATAAATATTATTACATATTTTCTCTTAATGCTGGGCTGTGTGGTTTAAGCTTAGATGACATAGTAAATGGTATTTCAATACATACCAAATTGAAAAATCATAAAACGGCAGGTATTGATACTACATCAAATGATATTACTTGGAGGGATTGAGGTACGTATGGCCTGGATTACTTTAATGGATTACTTTAATGGATTACTTTACCTCATAATGATACTGATGCTGTCTGACTTTTCTAGATGGTTTAATGATAGTTAAATGTTTAATGGATAGTTACCCAAAAATGAAAATTATGTCAAATTCTGTATGGATTTATTTCTTCTTTCAAAATTTTTTTTTTTTTTTTTTTGGCTGAATTATTCCTTCAACCACCTTAGACACTGAGAAGGGCATATTCACTCCAATATTCAGATATGAGTTTATTATTTTCCTTCAAAATATTCTCTTAAAATTAAAGGTTCCAAAAGTGGGTATTCACAGTGATTCCCAATAACCTTTGAATAAACGGTTCTTAAAATAACCTTTTTTCATAGTATGAAGAACATTTTTCCACTAAAAAGGATGGTGAAAGGTTTCATGGATGTTAAAGGTACTTCATGGAACCATTCATGCCAATAAAGAACCTTACTTTAAACTCTCTGTGATGAGCAAAAAAACATCTATTAAAACCATACTTGATATCTATATCCAAAATGTGTATTGCTGTACGATTTTCCCCTCAGCAGCTCAAAAACGTTCGTTCAAAACGGAGTCAATGGGTGTGACGCTAGGGAGAACTCACGCCCATGGCCTCTCGCCCAAGCCGAGCAGTTCTCTACGTGAGGCTGTCTGATTGTATTGAGCCCTTTAGCCCTCAATAAACACTCTTCCTCTGTCAGAGGGTCTCAGTGGCCTCCTATTCATGCGCAGGTAGAATGCCTAAAGAACGCGTGAGAGGAGAGAAAAAAACAGCTTGTTGCTTCTATTGAACCTTTTATTACGCCCCTTCAAAGGCTTATGGCAGAGGAGGAGAGCGAGAAAGAAAGGATCTGCCGTCTACTTAGTGCCATTGTACTCCCAACATGTCGGCTCTGAGCTCTGTGAGAAAACACAAGCAGACTACATCCAAAATATCACACGTCGAGCAAATCAAAGTGCACTAGCTAGAGACAAAATGGCGATTTTTGGGACACTGATTTCAGGAAGCATGTCTTTATGAAAATACAAGGAAACAGACGCTAATGTACGCCAAATATTATGATATTCACATGTACGAGCAATATTCAAAGTTTTGCGTGTGGCAAGCAGTAAAACATTAAATTCAATTTTTACATTTTTTTAACACATCAGTATCCAACTACTTATTAAATAATACAAATCCTGTACTGATATCAAAACAAACATTAATTGTGCCCCCCCCCCCCCCAAATTAATTTTGTTAGCTTACAAGCTATTTCATAAATGCGATTCTTTACGTGAAGTCTGTCGACTTTAAACAGAGCTCAATGTGTATTTCTTATAATACAGTGATTAGGATACTGTGTAAAAATTCAGTTTTATCCTCCATCTTTCATTCATTCTTGCATTATTCTAACACATCAGTGAATGTAATTTCACATGCGGTAAACCTAATCTTACACAGACAAAGCACTTAAACAAGCTGAGAATCCAACGCTCAGTCTAATCCACAGAACCAAGTCACAAAACATGCCTAAAAAGATATCTTAATAAGCCGCCGTAGCTTTTTATGAAAACAAAAAACACTCGAATACTGTAAGTTGACAGGTCTTGCATGGAAAAGAAAATCGTGATATGCAATTTTGAACAGCACGGTTGAATAAAGAATCCCGCTTTCTCACACACACACACACACATGCACATACACACATGCACATACACACACACACACACACACACACACACACACACACACACACACACACACACACACACACACACACACAAGGAGACATTGTTGTTCATGCTTCTCCTTGCATGTGTGCCAGACTTCTTTCTCCCTGGTCCATACATTGCAGAAGAGTTGGCCCCTCATATACTGCATACTGGCCCCCAACATTGCATGCTGGCCCCTTGATTGTGCAGGGCAAGGGATGCAAGGGAGAGAAAAAAAAAAACAGAAGAGACAAAGTAGTGAAAAAAAGAGCGAAAACAACTGGCAGGCATCCAGACTCATGGGGACCGCGTTGATCATTATGTCTAGCCTTCAGGTGTCTGAGCCGGCTGCGTTTTGGGGGGGAGGTGTGGTTACCAAAGAGGCAGACAAAGAGAAACTCGTTCACCGGGACCAAGAAAGCGAAGAAGGGAGGGAGGGAAAAAAAATGAGAAAATGCTATAAAAATTTGATTAGGCGATCCTCCACTGAAGTGACTTTCTGTGTTGTGTTCTCCAGCCTTTTTTTTTTTTTTTTCAAAGCATCGCCCCAGAGAACAGGACAGACTGATTTTTTTTTTTTTTTTTTACAGGTCCTAATTAAAAACATCTGAAGACCCTCAGACATCAAACAGTCTTGCAAGGTCTCATCGCATTGCACGCCTTTCCCCCCTGAACTCATGTTTCCTGATAGCCCAGCTCTCAATATGTTAAATTAATATTAATACAAGCATTATTTATATTTATGAGCTGCATTTTAACATGCATATGGCAGTCTGCAAACTCAGCATATGAATAACGAAGAAAAAACAAACACACAACTGCTTGACACAGGTCACCGGCTGTCACAACTTTACAACACGCGTCAGATTGAACAAAAACAGACAAATTGCAGAAGATTTTCACATGGGATGACAATAAATCTTATATTGAAAATAAAAAAAGTAATATCATTTTTGAAATACAGTTCTTGTTTTAATTACTACCTGAGCCTGTCAGTGGTTTTTAAGCTGATCTAAATGTATTATAGCATAATAAAGGTGTGTTTCACAAATAGAATTGGTATCAACAATAAAAAATAAATAAAGTTCAAGTCTACATGAATTCAAAACATTGATATCACCATAAAACAATTCTCTAATATAGCCTAACAATATTTAATTTTTATTATAATACGCTTTATCAAAGGTTTGTTATTCCAGAAAACGTCTTTAAGCATCAAAGCAAAATCTTATTTTAAACTCTGAGTGCTGTTCCTCAAGCGACTACGATAAGCATCTAACGCATCTTGCAAAGTGTTTTTCGTAGAATAAAAAAGTAATATCGATACTAACCATTCATCCTGCTCTAGAAGCCGGGTTCCTCTTCCATTCGCGGGGAAACTCCGAGCGGTTACAGTAAAAACTGCTGCTGCTGCTGCTGTTGTCGAGTGTTACCTTTGCGTTTAACTTCTGATTCTTTTGCGCGTCTCGCTTCCTGCGCAGTGGGAAGAGACCCGAGCCGCGGCGTCGCGTCATCAGCAGGGAAGCGCTCCCATTGGCTGAACGCCTGCACATTGATAACGCTGCTCTTTGTTCCATTGGGCGCAAGCGAGGGGACAGACGCTCCTCCTCGCCGATTTCTGTGCGCAAGAATGTGTGAGAAGAAAAATGGGGAATGTCTTCTGATGTCTGAGGTCAATGCTGCTTCAAAGCTCCTGGAACCAAAAAATTGCACCAGTAAGAATCAGCTGTAGGTAGCTTCATTTATTGATTACTTGTTGATAATCGTTTGCATTACTGATAAAAATACTTCAAACTACAGCTCGATAGATAAAGCCTTTATAGCATTCATATATATATATATTAAACAATGGAATTAAAACATGTATCATATAGCGAATGTTATTATATTTATAATACATTTTAAACGGAATAAACTAAATATTCAATGATGTATGCATGGACAATTTCATTAGTAAACAGTTTTAGTTTTTTTATGAAAGAAAGAAAATGATATTTTTTTACTTAAAAAAACTGTATAAATTTAGTTGTTAGATACAAAATATTACCAAAAATAATCTGTATAATCTTAAAAATTAAATCTTAAAAACAGCTCTAAATCCATTTTATATATATATATATATATATATATATATATATATATATATATATATATATATATATATATATATATATATATATATATATATATATATATATATATATATATATATGTGTGTGTGTGTGTGTGTGTGTGTGTGTGTGTGTGTGTGTTAAAGAAAATGTTAAAATGGCCTTTTACAGAATATAAACTTATATATAATTGTGCTGGGGAAAAATGTAACGTGATTAATCGCATCTGAAATAAAATGTGGGTTTTCATAGTGTGTGTGTATAATTATGCATATAAATACGCACACATGCATGTATATATTTTAGACATTATTTATATTTGTATAAAAAATTATACATACAGTATATACATGCAAATATTCCTTAAACATACATACATGTACATAATTATTACACACATGCATGTCATGTTTAAGAAAAATATATTTTTATAAAAAAATATATGTATATATAAGATAAATTATTTATACAGTATATACATGCAAATATTTCTTAAACATATACATGCATCGGTGTGTATTTATATATACACATAATTATTACACACATGCATGTAATGTTTAAGAAAAATGTTATTTTTATTTAAAAAATGATATGTATATATAAGATAAATTATTTATACAGTATACATGCAAATATTTCTTAAATATATACATACATGTGAGTGCATTATAACTTGGGGCACCGCTTTCATCAGAAATGTTGAATTTATACCATCAAGACGACATATAAATAGGACATCTATGTATAAAATTATCAGAAAGGTTCAAAAGTAAATCTCCTCATGGTGGATTTGTTGTAACATCACATCCTGAATGGTTAAAAAAATTGCTTTTTTTTCGAACAAAGGGGACACCATGCATCAGAATGCTATAATATCTTGTTTTTTCTTCTTCTTAAGACTGTCATTCTTTATTCAATCCATTTGCTTGTCTATCTAGTGCTTCTATTCACATTTAACCTTCACTTACTGAGATATTTTAATTGGGTGAACATAGCAAATGTCAAAACACACAGTATTGACCAAGAATTCTTTGGGATGCTTCACAAAGCCATTTTGTTACACCCCACAAAACGAGTGCAAATCACTGGCGTTCCAGCATAGACGGCTCGATTCAGCTCTGAAATGCTCATGCGAGAGGAATACTTCGGCCTCTTTCTCTCCGAGTGGCTTGGAAAACCAAAAGGCCCAAGGTATGTTTGGGAATATTAGAGCGTGCGTAATGCGGGTGAACATCCTCCCTGCATGAATGCAGCATTAAATCAATATTCTGCTAAGCTTCCCCTTCTTGAGTTATTCACTTGACTGCTGTCATGATCCACCACGTGGGTTGTGCAGTTGTTTTCTGATTTTTGTGACGCCCCCTCTCTCTCCCTCATCTGACTGGCCCACCGCTTTAATGCTTTGATAGTTCTGCAAGAGGAGAAAAAAAAATTGTCTGATGACATATTTTTTTCTTTCATTACATGTGACAGCCAAAAAAAGGCAAATCCAACAGCTGATTAGCGTATATTACCTTTGACAGGCATTTGAATCGAGCCGCACCTGCTACTGGCAGAACGATCATCAGCTTTTTTTTGTTTTTGTTTTTTTCACTCTATGAATTACGTGTTTGTCATGTTGGTTGGTTAGCTCTGAGTAGCCGCTGTAGCATCTGGTGTCAAAAGCATTCCTGTTATGGAGATGTTTACCAGAACTTAGCTTTGCATTTCCTTTCAAGGTTTAAGCCTCTTTAACATTGCAACAGTGTACAACCAATTAACCAGATCGCATACTGTAGCGTTAGCGAGCACAGTTGAAAATGAACGCTCTGACACGCCTGCTAATGAATAGGGAAAATTTACCAGACATTCACTTTGGCCATGTACTTTTTTTTAGTCTACACACACACACACACACAAACACACACACAAACACACGCACGCACGCACACACGACCCGTGCTGGCAAAATGAGTCGCAATGAATAAGTAGTAGAAAATGAGTTATTGTTATTTTCATTCTCTATTAAAACACCTTCATGATGTATGATTTGTTGGAATCATACATAAAATGACTGAGCTACACCTGTTTGAAACCGATAAAGTCAGCAAAGTAGCCTAGAAATCTAGACGCACCCTAGCGGCAGCAAATCTAATCTCCCGCAAGTGTCTCAATACATGTCTGAGCTGTAAAAAACAAACTCTGGTCAGGCCAATCACATCGTGTATAGAGTCGGTGGGTGGGGCTTAACATAATGACGACCGAGTTGTGCTTGCATGCTTCTAGTAAACACAGAAACTGGCGAACGGCGGTCTTTTGAATCAGCTTTGACCGCGACTCTGGAAGACTTGGAGTTAAGCTTTTCTCTGAAAAAAAAGAACAAAGAACGGCACTGAAGTCATTCTTAAAAAGGGAAGATGTGTTCAGAGTTTTGCTGACTGGATACGGCGAAAGTTGAATCTATCAACTAGCTCCGCTTCACCTTCGTTGCTCTAGTTGGTTGTAGCTCTATCAAATTGTGTGCAGAGGGAGTTTGAAAGACGAGCGTTTATCCCGCCTCTCAGATTGAGCTGTCTATGGTGAGTTTCCAGACTAAACATCTTGATGTGGGTCTGGCTTGTCAGGCTATCAGCAAAGGCATTTCTGAGAAAAAATATAATATAATATATTATTGATCGCACACTAACAGTAAAATTAAGCATATGCCCTTTATCTTTTAAAGCACATTCATTTTGTCATCATTTGCTATATCCAGCAAAGTAAATCAGAAAACTGTATTTTCTGCAAGCCTCAAGGATCATTGGAGACTCCAACATGACACCAAATAACCAAATATAAGGAGTCCATATAATTCTATTATAATTCAGAGTGTATAATATGTGTACAGAGCAACAACAACAAGACCAGTTTAATTTTAAAGGGGTGGTAAAACACGATTTAACTTTTCTATCTTTAGCTAGTTTGTAATGTTGCTGTTTGAGCATAAAGAACATCTGCAAAGTTACGTTCAAAGTTCAAAGTTTAAAGCAATGGGAGATATTTTCTTTTAAAGAAATCATTGTGTAAGGACTACAGCAAACGACCAGTAGGGACTACAGACATTCCTCCAAGGTTGCTGACATCACCAGCCTCAAAATTTGCATGAACCCCTCCTCCGAGAATATTAAAGGTCCCGTTCTTCACGATTCCATCTTTCAAACTTTAGTTAGTGTGTAATGTTGCTGTTAGAGCATAAATAATACCTGTAAAATTATAAAGCTCAAAGTTCAATGTCAAGCGAGATATTTTATTTAACAGAAGTTCCCTTTCAAAGCCTACAGCGAACGGCCGGTTTGGACTACAGCAGGAAGTGCAGAGATGTAATGACGTCACTAGAACCGTTTGTTGACTAACCCTCCGCCCACAAGAACACGCAAAATAGGGGGCGTGGTCTTGTTGCTCTCCCACGTGGAGAAGAGCTCGCATTCAGTGCTTGCATCTCCCCGTTATGGTAAGAGGCGGGACCTTTCCGGGCAACGTGCGCTACGCTGCTGTCGATTCACAACACGGGAACCGCTGGCCCAATCAGAACTCGTTACGTGTTTCTGAAGGAGGGACTTCATAGAACAAGGAAATTATCAGGCCGTTTTTAGGACAGAGGAAACAGCGCTGTAAAGATAAGTCAATTGTGTTAAAAATACTGTTTTTTTACACGCGAAACATGAACTCGTTATATTGCACACTGTAAACATAATCAAAGCTTCGAAGACATGCAAAGAACGGGACCTTTAAATAAGGGGGGCGAGGCCATTTTTTTTGCTGCGGAATAGTAGGCTGGAGTGCCGTCGTTCGTGCAATGCAGACGAAACGCTGTTATTTTGATACAGATTGCAGGTCCACTTTGTTCAGCCTTCCTAGGGGCGGGGGACTTAGGGATCAATGATCCAAATTTATTTTTAATTCGGTCCCTCATAATTATTACTCTAATCTCGCTCTCTGTGCTGCACATTTTTACGGAGGAAAGCTCACAATCATCACTTGTCCTGAAAGATGGAGCAGTTCCAACTTTAAAACAGAAGTTGCTTACGGGCCACAACCTGTAAGTATGATTTAATTTTCGTCGATGTTTTCCTGTAATAGTTCGTAAAATGCCATTGACTGGCGCTTGAGTGAGTGGGAAACATATTTTAATGTTTATTTTATGTTTCATACACCTCAAATTACATTACACATTCACAAAAATGTCACATATATCAGGAGAAGTGGATCGTGTGTTATAAATCCAGCAGGCCCCATCTCCGTCAGTGTTTAAACATATAATGGCAGTGCAGACACCCACAGCCCATGATTATTTTACAGATTAACTAACACAATCATTTTCTACCCTGTTCTCTTACGTAATGTCACATACGGTGAATTCAGGGTGATTGGGACACTCTTACCAAGTCATCTCAATGCCAAAAAGTGTCCCAATCACCTTGAATTCACCCTATATCAGGAGAAGTGGATGATCTTATGTTGTAAATGCATCAGGCTCCGTCAGTGTTGTCAACATGAAATGGCGATGCAGACGCCCACAGCCGGTGATAACTTTACATATTTTAACATACCTTAAGAGATAATAATTCACGTTTTTTCATTAGGAAAAGGTGATCACGTTCACTGCCACAATGATACAGTGATCAGCCATGTCACATTAAAAAGCGTCAAAACGGCATTTATCATTTGAATTTTCATATATATATATATATATATATATATATATATATATATACACAATTACTTGATTAACATTAGTGAAACCTATTTACGGTATATGTACAGATTTTTGTTAGCTGCTATTAATTGCGATTAATCGATTTGACAGCACTTATATATATACACTCACCTAAAGGATTATTAGGAACACCATACGAAAACTGTGTTTGACTCATTTTCGCCTTTAGAACTGCTTTAATTCTTCATGGCATTGATTCAACAAGGTGCTGAAAGCATTCTTTAGAAATGTTGGCCCATATTGATAGGATAGCATCTTGCAGTTGATGGAGATTTGTGGGATGCACATCCAGGGCACGAAGCTCCCGTTCCACCACATCCTAAAGATGCTCTATTGGGTTGAGATCTGGTGACTGTGGGGGCCATTTTAGTACAGTCAACTCATTTCATGTTCAAGAAACCAATTTGAAATGATTTCGAGCTTTGTGCATTATCCTGCTGGAAGTAGCCATCAGAGGATGGGTACATGGTGGTCATAAAGGGATGCACATGGTCAGAAACAATGCTCAGGTAGGCCTTGGCATTTAAACAATGCCCAATTGGCACTAAGGGGCCTAAAGTGTGCCAAGAAAACATCCCCCACACCATTACACCACCACCACCAGCCTGCACAGTGGTAACAAGGCATGATGGATCCATGTTCTCATTCTGTTTACGCCAAATTCTGACTCTACCATCTGAATGTCTCAACAGAAATCGAGACTCATTAAACCAGGCAACATTTTTCCAGTCTTCAACTGTCCAATTTTGTTGAGCTTGTGCAAATTGTAGCCTCTTTTTCCTCTTTGTAGCGGAGATGAGTGGTACCGGGTGGGGTCTTTTGCTTATGTAGCCCATCCGCCTCAAGGTTGTTGTGGCTTCACAAATGCTTTGCTGCATACCTCGGTTGTAACGAGTGGTTTTTTCAGTCAAAGTTGCTCTTCTATCAGCTTGAATCAGTCGGCCCATTCTCCTCTGACCTCTAGCCTCAACAAGGCGTTTTCGCCCACAGGACTGCCGCATACTGGATGTTTTTCCCTTTTCACACTATTCTTGATAAACCCTAGTAATGGTTGTGTGTGAAAATCCCAGTAACTGAGCAGATTGTGAAATACTCAGACCGGCCCGTCTGGCACCAACAACCATGCCACTCTCAAAATTGCTTAAATCACCTTTCTTTCCCATTCTGACATTCAGTTTGGAGTTCAGGAGATTGTCTTGACCAGGACCACACCCCATGTGCATAATTGCATTAATAAGAAATTGAACAGTTGTTCCTAATAATCCTTTGAGTACGTGTATACAGACCTTTAGGTTAGATGCGATAATATTTAGATGATTTGCCATTTTTTGTCTTGCATATTAGAGCCAGTGCAAATAGTTACATCATACATAATATAGAAGCATGTCATTAAAATATTTTCTTCGCTTTAGCAAAGAATATTCCACATACTGTATATGAGCTCTGGAGAAAAATGACACTTTATTGATCTTAGACAAAGTCCCTATGTGGAAAAAAGACATTTTAAAAAGATTCACTAGTACAGTTCAATATATGAGGTGCTAATAATGCTATTTTATTTACTACCAAAATGATTTGCCTTTGGACCCCTGTTGTAACATATATCAATGATAATTTGAAACTCTTTGGATACTAAAAGGTAATTTTCTGTAAAAGACAGCATTTAATTGTAGCAACAGTAGATGATTATGTTAATGAATAAATATTATTTTGATATGCAAGCTGTGAAAAAGCTGTTGACTGTGACGTTTCTCTAGCAGTGCCACATTTAAGCTCCATTTAAAATGGCTGCCTAAGGATAGCTCGCATCATTTCCAGTTGATTGTTATGTATCTTGTCAAGGAACAGGCTTGCTCAAATGTATTTATAATATTATTTATATTTTACCATTAATCTCGAATCAGCATCACAGTCATACTCGGAATGGCCTTCTTGCTTTCATTTTTATTCACTCAATAAGGGCTTGTCAGTTATGTGTCACAATATCCTGCTGCAGGTGTGTGTGTGTGTGTGTGTGTGTGTGTGTGTTTGTGTGTTTGAAGGGGGCAACAAATCAACAAACAGAATTCAAAATAAAGAAGATCAGCGGCAAAGCGTTCGGCTCATCACAAATGAGCAAATCTTATCTTTGTTCCACTCCTAAATTTAGACTGACATTTTGCAATGCTTAGCATAAATTGTAGAGAGCAAAGAGGATTCAGAGAACCGTTAATGCATGATGATTTAGGTCTAATTTTAGCCTTAGCTCTGATGCAAGGACATAAAACAGCTTTGTCCGTGTAAGGCTTCAAAAAATATTTCTCGCTTCATTTTTAGACTTTTTGGAAAGCACAATAATAATTTTACACTTTCTACAATGTGTGATTATCACCTTTAAAAACTAGTGCACATATTTATGAATATTAATGTTTAATCAGTTCAAGTACACCCATGTGTGTGTGTGTGTGTGTGTGTGTGTGTGTGTGTGTGTGTGTGTGTGTGTGTGTGTGTGTGTATGCATGCATGAATTGCATTATCTTGAGCTGCAGCATTGGCTTTGTGCTATGTATCTTCCCTTTGAGAAATATCTATATATCTGTAACTATATATAGCACTTTCATACAGTGTGGTAGGGAATTAAAAATATTAATGCAAAAAATAGGGGATTATCTGGTTTATATTTATAGGTATAAATGCAAAAAAATAGGGGAATATCTGGTTTATATTTATAGGTATTTTTATGCATTTTTGTACATTCAGATACACACCTACAATATCAGTATACTGACTGGATATAAAAAAAAAATGTTATGTACAGTTTTAACAACTTTAGAGATACAGAATTTATTAATCCTCAGATGATGTACGAAAATGAAGCAGAAACATCTGTCTAAGACCTGGGACACACTAGACGATTTTCAAATCTTAGTCGATTTTAAAACTGCGGGAGACCACAGACATGAGGGCAGATTCAGATTTTTAGCATATAATCCTCTGAATGCACACACTAGAAGATTCGTCCAGACCAAGAGACCACACACCTGTCGACTGTAACAACATTTTCACAATTAGAGGAGATCTCACAAAGGAATTGCAAGATCAAACGTGAAAAACTAATGGAGGACAATCGATGACATCAGCTGTTTCGGGAAGAAAAACAAAGGAGAATAAAAGAATACGGGTTATCTTTTCTCAATACTTCACTTTCGTGGCATGTTCAGCTATAGACGCACGCAACATACGGTTGGTGAAGCTTGCTCACTCTCATTGGCTATTCAAGATTTTTTGGGATTGTGCGGGCTCCGACACGATTAGGAGCAGTAAAATAATCATGTTGACACCACACAATTGAGGATTTTGTGGACAATAAGTTGTCAGATGAATTTGATTATGAATTGCGCGGGCTCCGGAACGATTTGGGAGCAGTAAAATAATCATAATTACACCACACAATTGAGGATTTTTTAAAAACAAAAACTTTGTCCGATCAATTCGATTTGGGATTGTGTGGGCTCTGACGCGATTGGGAGCAGTACAATTATCATAATGACGTCACACAATTGAGGATTTTTTGGACAAAATAGTTGTCTGATCAATTCGATTTTGGGATTGTGCGGGCTCTGACGCGATTGGGAGCAGTAAAATGATCCTAATGACATCACACAATTGAGGATTTTTTGGACAAATATTTTTTCCGATCAATTTGATTTTGGATTGTGCAGCCTCAGACATGATTGGGAGCAGCAAAATAATCATAATGACACCCACACAACTGAGGATTTTTTGGACAAATTTTTTTCCTGATCAACTTGATTTTGGATTGTGCAGGATTAGATACGATTGGAAGCAGTAATATAATAATAATGACACCACACAATTGAGGATTTTTTGGACAAAATTATGCAGTTGAAAATCTGACACAAAAGTAAGAAGGATAACCCAATCCTGGGTAGCATCCATGGTGTATCATTCTGATCTAGAGTCAACTTTTTGAACAACTGACCCTAGCCGGTGCAAATCAGGCTCAAAAAGAGTGTGGCCAGCCTAAGAAGGACCTTTTTAAATTGTAAATTTATTTATAAATGAAATTCAGGTGGGGTTAATCAATCAAAGCAAAGTTATTTGCACATGCATGGCTGAATTTAAGTAGCCTATTAATAAAGATATGCTAGTGTCTTAAAATACAAGTTAAACAAACATGCTGTATGTATACATCTAAAGTTAAAAAAACAATGATGAATCGTCTATCCGTGTTAAAATTTAACGTATCAATGTCTCCCTGAACGGCAACAAATGAATGGGTGGTAGAACCACACTTTCCGTACCAACACCTACGAATACCATCATGTTTTTAAAAAGAAACGACGACTCCAAATTATGAGTCAAAATCAGATCTGCCATAGCAAACCTCAAGATTGTTAGTGCAGCATTGGGAGTTTCAGTTTCGGAGATAAAGAATGGAAAATGCCACTGTTTCCACACAAATGTATCTGCTTTAATCCCATCCTGAGTGTAAAACATTTCCCCATACTCCACGGAGCTTTGTTATACCATCAGCTTTTCCTTCCATCTGTTGTGAAGACCTCGCTATTGCGCCATAGATGGGCTATTTAACACTTGCCTTCTCTGCCTTACGACACTGCAGCCACAGGTTTCATCCGAAACACACAAACATACATCCACACATACACACACAAAACCCCGAGGGATGAGTGTGGCATCTGCCCCGGCCTCCATGCCAAAACAAGAGGAAAGAAAAACCCTACTGCTCAGAGCGACAGCCTGCCAGTCGACCGCACTGAAGACCCTGGCAGGCATCACGGTTCAGCTGAGAGATGCTGATAATATCCACCCGGGTTTGCCTGTGGACACCTTCAAAGAATGCCATTTCTCCAGAAAAACGGCCAGGGCCTTAAAAAGCAGCCTGGCGTATGAGCGCAATATGCCTTGAGACCAAGCATTATCTGTTACGAAGGAGACCTAACCTCATTACGCTGCACTTGCCATCTGAGATGTCTGAAGAGTTAATGGAGGTTATTAGATTTGACCCCTCGATTTGGGTCTCAGGCAGCCACTGTAATTATTTCGGTGGGACTGATGGATGACGAAGTGGAGCTAAAGGTTTCGGTTGTCATTTTGGTCAGCCAGGTTTCATAAAGACACAGAATGATGATTCACATGCGGGAACTGAAAATCATCTTTCTCAGAGTGTCGAGGTGCAAAGGGTTCCCAATTTCAGGCCAAACGAGAAAAAGTCCAAGACAGATAGATTTAACTCTGCAATGTCTCGTGCAGTTCTTTAGATCTTTGAACATTTTCAGTGACCTAACAATTCAGACAAAAAAAATAATAATTCAGCAGGTTCCAACATTGGTCATCCAATTGGAATTTAGAGCAAGGGTTCAAGAGAGTTTTTGAGGCCTTGCAAAACCAGGTTAGGTTGCTTTACAGAAATTTGGGTGGTCCCTGTCTCCTGATGCCTTACACCAAGCAGCGAAAATACAATATCCAGGGGTGCACACATTTTTTTTTCAGTCTGATTTTTAAGGGAACACCTGGAGATGCTGCTTGGTACTTACACTTCATGTGGTGTACTTATTCTACAAGCAGTTGTCATCACCTTCCTCCTGACTGCCTTCCTCACTATCTTTTTTTCTCTCTCAAATATGGTAGATGATGATGTAGGCCTGCTTCTTTATCCCTAGTTAAGCCTGCAATTTGCTGTTTTCATCCTCAAGTCAACAGCTGGCTTTAGTTCAAAAGTCTCTGTAGTCATCTTAGACAAGTGAATGTAATATATTTCTGTCAAGTTAAACCAAACTTTTATTTTGACGGGTTGCCGTGAAGACCTTTGAGTTTCTGTGGGTCTATGATATGACAGTTTTTTTTCTCAAATTAAGCGGTAAAAAGCCAATGAAGTGACTCTCAGAGAGGCTCTGGAGGCAAAGTTCATGCCTTCATGTCCTCATATAGTGAGGTGGCAGAGGGTGAAAACACAGTAAGCGTGTTTCTGTGTGTGCGGGGGAAATAAAACAACACGTCTGCGCCATTGATTCATGATTCGTATTTAAATAGTCTTTTTGTGGTGTAATATTCACAGACACTAGTCTATATCGTGATTTGATTTAAGTGTATTGACCTGCTTTTTATTTATTCATCAAAACTTCCTTGAAACAAATTCCTTGAAATTCCGCATTATACAGTAAATTCTGTTTTTACTGTTTTTATTCCTCAATTCCAATTATTCACAATTAATAATTATTGAGCACATTTATCATGATTGCTATCTTACCAGAGATGGAGAAAAATAAAGTTAACATGTCCCTGTTCCCAAAAATGGCAAAAATATTGGTAGACTACTCGAAAATGCTTCCCTCCATGTTTTCTGCTGCACGTTGTTTATTTTTAACCACGCATACGTACCTGCACACCAGTTATCTGAACTTCTATCCCCATTCAAATTACTGACAGCAGTATCAAATTAGCAGTACATTTGCACCTGTTTACACTTGGTATTAAGATTCATTTTTGTCAACCCGATCACAAATGGATGATGCTAAATAAAGGTGTAAACTGGGTCTAAAATGGTTTGAGATGTAGTTGGAAACGCATTTTACAGGATTGCTTGCTAGCAAGATGGGATTTATACTTTGTCTGCTGAAAACCTAAGTTTTGAAGCACAACGTTTTCACACTATTCCTGATTTCAAACACGCACTCACAACATTCGACGTGGTTTTGTCTGTCTTGGTCTGTCAGAGAAGAAACGAAAGCTGATGCTCTCCGTATATTTTTTCATAATCTACGAATGCATTCATATGTAAATGGTGCAAGCTTATTTTGTCCATTAGCTTGAAAGATCCGAAAAAGCCCATATATATATACCATAGAGCCTCCCCTTGAAGAAATCAGGACTAAAGTGGTCGAAAGTGGACAAAAAAGTGGACGGATTAAAGCACCAGGTGTAAACGGGAATGTGTCTCCCCGTCTACTTGTGATATGATCGACCAAAATGCATCTTAATACCTGGTGTAAACAGGACCTATGTTGCATACTTCATTTTTCCACCCCCTTTTGTAAAGTATCCCAGAAGATCTCTAAGAAGATTAGGCACAATGCAAAACGATGCAGCACATGAATGACAACAACTTGAAAAGAAAATGAATACACATATCACATTTGCATGCATGTTTGAAGCTTAAATTCCCAGTACACAGGGTATAATAAGTATATTGTCCATTTACAATGGCTTTGAACATATAATAATCGTTCGAGACAAAACCTTTTGGCAAACCCAGTTCTAAGGTTGGGTTGCTTTCAGAACTTTTGGTGGTCTCCCATTTGTCACTTGAAGACTTGAAGACGTGCATGAATGTTAGGCACAATGCAAAATGATGTTGCAACTTGGCTATTTATAATGGCTTTAAACACACAATCATATTTTTGAGACTGCATTCAAGAGACTCTAATTTAATATCTGGCAAAACCAGTCGTAAGGTTGGGCTGTTTTGCTGAAGTTTTAGTGGTCTCTTTTTATCTATTGGTGTCTTGCTGAGAAGCCCCGAAGATGTCCAAGAAGGTTAGGCACAGTACAAAGAGATATTGCAACTTGCTACATTACTCTAAAATGTATTTGAAGTGTGATCCCTGGTGTGAATATAATGGCAATTTCGATACAATCAGATTTTAGAGCTTATTCAATGTTGAGTTGCTCTGCATAACATGGTGGTCTCCTTTTTAATGCCTTGTGGAGATGTCTTGAATATTTCCAAGAAGGTTAAACCTGTTATAGTCATACAGTCAGAGCATAGGTACGGTTGAAAGGGATAAACCTTCAAAAGCACTTATGTCAACGATAGAAAGGTGTTCAAGTTCTCATTTATGTCACACTGAGCTGCACTCGAGAAAAATGAGTGCAAGAAGATGTCACGTTCCAGTTCTTTAAGCACCTCAAAGCCGACCTACTTGATGCAAAGCCTCAAGCTGACTTTTTGACTTTAAAGTAAGTTGTAGTTTTTTAACGATTGCATCATCCTGAAACTAAGCTCTGGGGCTGACCATGAACACTTCAGTTTGCCATCATTCTTAAAGCATGAGCTGCATACTGTTGTCTCAAAGGGGCCGTAGTAATCCTGGGAACATGGCATGTGCTCTGCAGAGAGGATCCACAGTAGATCCAGGTCAGCTGCGAGGTCTCAGCTGTAGTAATAGGCTTCACCTGTCATCGGGCATAAGGCCTCCTGCCTGGCACACGCACGCCCCTCACCCACCCACCACCCCCAGTAGATATCAACTTAACCAGCCCACTCATGCGTATCCTGCTTCGAAAAACACTCAGTCTGTCAGCTTCTGTTACACCCCTCCATTTCTCTCACTTTCTCTCTTTCCCCTCACCCAATCAGCTGTATATCACACATCTGAAGCCCTGGAGGTGTAAATTAAAGACTGTGATGTGTCCTGGGTGGCTGCAATCCAAAATATGTTGAATTTTTACAGTCCAAAATGTTTTGAATTTTTGTATAAAATTCAAGTTATACAAGATATTAAATTCATAAATTCATCTTCGATGGCTACATTCCAAAAATGGATTAAATCAACCAAGCTTTAAGAGTGTATTTTTCTAATTGACAATTTCTGATAGATCTATGCACACATTTACATTGTGAATTTCAAGATAAATTGAAAAGAATGACAAATTATGAAGTTAAAATGTCATTTTCCAACTTACATTTAAAACTCAGGATACACATAATAGAGAGGTGCAGGAATTACATCGTTTTATAAGCCAAAATGCGGAAGCGAGTTACCATCGTACTGAAGTCAAAAGGTTTTTTGGTTTAAATAGCTGAAATAAGGCTTGTGGTGAACACAGGCTCAAGACACTATCACGGTTTATTCTACAACATAAAATACATCAGAATTATATATATCACCCATTCGTGATATTTTGAAGCTGTCATATGTCTTGAAAAAGCGGTTGCTAACAAGCGGCTCAATGGGACTATAGAGGCTGTATGGGACATTAAATAATTATGCTTATAATTATGCTCTTATAAACTATTCTAACTCAAACTTTCTGGTAACATGTTTTAGATAAAAACTGAAAAAGTTGAAGCATAGTGATGTCGTGAGACCATGGAGTTTGTTCATAGCTTTTGACTTCTGGCGACTGCATGCAGGCTTCAAAATTCTTTAAAGTTTTGTGTTCATCTGTGAAAATTATCCAGTATTTTGGATAATCCAAAAATCTTATTGGGTTTTTGTCAAGGAAACCATTGTGATGCTAACTGCCGATTGGCCTACAAAGTGACGTCATACCTGCACCAATCTATTTGCAAAAGTGACTGGCTGTCATTGGTCTGCAAAACAAAAAGCCACACCCCAAACTCATGCAACTGGTCCAGCCACAGTTGCTATGCTAGGCTGATTGGGATGCTGTAACATAAAGTGCAATGTTTTAATAACACAGCGGCGTTTACACTTTTAGGAAGAATCAACCTACAAACGGCTTACTTATAGTTGTCTCTACATATTAAGTGTGGATAAGAGTAAGTATTAAACATCAAAGCATAATTACACACTTCAGCTTTAAATTTTACATATACATTCCACATTTCAGATCCTTAAATTCCATGTCAATTATTTTTGCATACAGTTCCTTGAGGTTTGTATCTAATAGGATATATACCCAGGGTATTCAATTGTATTTACTGTAGGTTTAGGACTCACATAGTACCGTGCAACTGAATTAAACCTCATTTCACTAGTGTCAGTGGCACATTTAGCCACTTCAAGCTGTACTCTCATAATTGATCTGTCAAAAGGCTTTGTCTTACGTTTTCAAAGTCTCTGCTTCAGTGCTTTGAAAATTCATGGATATTCAGGCAACACAGAAGAAGACCAAAATGCTAAAGACAAAAATCCATGCGAGGCTGTCTGACCAAGTTTAATCGCACCCCTCCAGAGCTGCATTTGATAGAAAAGCGGCTCAGTTGACTCAAAGAGCTGAGAGTAACTCTGGGAGTGTAAGAATAAAGGGATACATCACCCTGCAGTCTTTCCCGTTTTTGCACCGAAACAGCTACGCTGTTGCATTTCCAGCATATACGCTGCTCAATAATTCAACTGTTTGTACCTGTGAAGTGACGGGGTCTCATTCTGAGGCCCTAAACTAATGTATAATTAAATGGCAAGCCACATGAAAGTGCATATGAAATCAAGTCATGATCTCCTTATAGATTCAGCCTGCCGGAGCCATAATGGCACCACCTGGAATGTTTAGAGTGTTTGATTTATTTTGCTCAGTAGATTCTTTCAGCATTGCAAGTAAAATGCTTGATGATGCTTGCCATTTGATTATGTTTATTCTTACACTAAAGAGATATTTGTTTACTGAGTTGACGTATTTCCTATTGGAACACAAAGTTTGACGAGGCGAATCGAAGGGGTTGCCGTTTTTTTGCGAACATTAGCAAGTAGCACACATAGGCTGAATTTAAATTAGTATACTGACATACTACTTTTAACATTTCTGTCATACAGTGTATCAGGTAAGTATTCACATCTTTTTCACCACTTTTTCCACATTTTGTTATGTCACAGTTTTATTCAAAAATGGATTAAATTCATTATTTTCCTTGAAATTCTACAAACAATACCCTATAATGACAACATAAAAAAGGTTGTTTGAAATCTTTGCAAATGTATTTTAAAAAAAATAAAAAAATAAAAATAAAAGAACAACTTTACAGCCTTTGCTCAATACTTTTTTGAAGCACCTTTGCCACCAATTACAGCCTCATGTCTTTTTGAATAATGATGCTACAAGCTTGGCACACAAATTTTGGGGCAGTTTCTCCATTTTTTCTTTGCAGGACCTCTCAAGCTCTATCAGGTTGATGAGAAGCCTTTGTGCACAGCAATTTTCAGATCTCTCCAGAGATGTTCAATCGGATTCAAGTCTGGGCTTTTGCTGGGCAACTCAAGGACATACACAGTTGTCCTGTAACCACTCCTTTGTCATCTTGGCAGAGGTGGACAGTAACTAAGTACATTTACTTGAGTACTGTACTTAAGTACACTTTTTGAGTATCTGTACTTTACTGGAGTATAATTTTTTCAGGATACTTTTACTTTTACTTCACTACATTTGAAAGACAAATATCTTACTTTTTACTCCACTACACCAAGGTCGAAAGTCGTTTTTGCAGCAGCTCTGAAAGTCGTGGATGATTTTTTCCATCTTTAAAAGTTTTTTTTTGGTGTTGTTGTTTCAGACAGTCTATCAGGAATCACTCTTATAGTCATATACATTTCCCCAACTTTTTTTGAACACTGATCTGTTCATAGCAAAATGGAAGAAGACGGTTCTTAGGCACAGTGTGTGCACCCATAGCCATACTTTGAAAGTATGTTTCAGTTTTAAAAAATCTGGGAGAAAGAGAAGAGTAAAGTTGGGAGAATATCAGATCCGTGCATTCGGCCTTAAAGTGACATCAGCTTTGTAAAGAGCTTTGTAACTTATATACAAGTATTTAAATTAGTTTAAGTTAGTCATATGGTAGTATGTCAGATGGAGCATCACTGAATGGCTTAAACCATGATGACAGTGTGCATTTATACAACAATAATAAAATAATGCATTGGCATAAAAAAGGAAATTTACTTTTATACTTAAGTACTTTTGAAAACAAATACTTCTGTACTTTTACATGAGTAAAAATCTATTTGTACAACTTTCACTTGTAACGGAGTAATATTTGACCATTAGTACTTTTACTTTTACTCAAGTAATAGGTTTTTGTAATCAAGCATGTCTCTGTATATTGCATTGAACTTTCCCTTGATTCAGTGCCACTGAAAAACATCCCCACAGCATGATGCTGCCACCACTATGTGGTGGTGTCAGGTTTCCTCCAGACATGACGTTTGCCATTCAGGCCAAAGAGTCATGTGCCTTTTACTGAGGAGTGGCTTCCGTCTGGCCAGTCTACTATACATGCCCGATTGTCGGACTGCTGCAGAGATGGTTGTTCTTCTGGAAGGTTCTCATCTCTCCACAGAGAAACGCTGGCACTCTGTCAGAGTGACCATCGGGTTCTGGTCACCTCCCTGACTAAGGGCCTTCTCTCCCGATCACTTGGCTGGGTGGCCAGCTCTAGGTTTCAAACTTCTTCCGTTTATGGATGATGGAGGCCACTGTGCTCATTGAGACATTCAATGCTCCATAATTTTTCTGTACCCTTCGCCAGATCTGTGCTTTGATACAATATTGTTTTGGAGGTCTACAGAAAATTCCTTGGACTCTATGGCTTAGTTTGTGCTCTGACATGCACTTAACTGTGCAACCTTTTATAGACGTGTGTGCCTTTCCAAACCATGTCCAGTTGTTTTGATTTAATTTTTCATGAATTTGCAAAGATTTTAAACAAACTTATTTTGCATTGTCGTTATGGGGTATTGTTTGTAGAATTTTGAGGAAAATAATGAATTTAATCAATTTTGGAATAAGACTGTAGCATAACAAAATTATTTGGTTTTTGCCAGACCAAAAGGCAGAGTTACAAGACTTTGTACTTCATGGTTTTATTGGGGAATTTTGAGAATTAGTCCAATTCTCTGATTAGTGGAGATTATTCTGCAGAATTATGGTTTCTTCATTAGGAATTCCACTGTTAAATATGATTATTTAAAGGCATCTGTTTAAGTAATGCGGACTGATGACTTCAACAAAAGCATACAGCTTCAAATAACAACCTTATAGTTGTTCTGTCTACAGTGGTTAGTAATAAGTAGTTAAAATTAATTTCTGATTTAGAGAAAATGTATGGAGATTTTACTTCTAAAAAAACACAATTGTTGCACTCAGGCTGAGGTGATTTCCTCAAGATTTGAGGGACAAGTCTTTTTAGTTAATGTAAATTTTAAGCTTACAACCAGGGGTCTACACCATTCTTATTCATCTATAATTTCCCACTGATTCTAGGGATAAATTATGGGTATAGGGTTATATAAAATATAGTGTTATGACTATGTTTTTAAACAGAATGTTGTTCCAGGATCAACAATAGATGTTGATACAGGGACATCTTAGCCTACTTCACAGCGACCGTTGCACTCTATACGGCTTTTCAAACTGCACTTTTAACCACAGGTAAAGGAACTTTTCACACTTGTTATTTACCCGGGGTTATGAAACCCTGCTCCTAAAACCTATTTGCAGTGCAAGTGTCATTGATTGGATGAACACAGCATGCTACCTGTTTACAAAAAGCTGTTTTACAAAAGAATTGCACATCTTTGTATTGCCAACTGTCCTACTGAGTTTATGAATGAGCACTTTGGACAATAAAGGAAAGAATGAAATTATCTTTTAATTGTTAACTGTAAACCCTGGTTTAATTATGACCAGTGTGAAACTTGAAGCAAGATAACACAGGATTTAATTTACCCGGTGTATAAAATGACCCAGGGTAAACTGTTTCAAGGCCCTTATTTCAAACTCTGTTTAACCCAAGATTATTGTTGTTCTAAACACTGATTATAACCCCGGCTAAAGGATCGTTTGGAAATGTTGGAAATGGGGTTAGCAACGCATTGCAGTGCTAGACTTTTACAGTCCGAAATGATGTGGTGTTAGAATGTTATGTCAGATGCTTAGCAACAGACAACCAATCACGTGCCTCATATTCACATGGTTTGAACAGTTACAGAAACAGTCAACATTTGAGGAGATAAACATTAACCCAGGTTTTAGGAATGTACAGTGTGAAACGTCAATTTATGAATACCCAGGATTAATTGTTAACCCTTGTGTGAAACGAGAAGTAAATAGCCCAGGATTTTAATTTACCCGAGATTTACAATTACCATGACAATTACAATGACCCAGGGTTAACTATTAAAATGTGATCCCTTATTAAGGGGAGGGACCTTTTAATCCTAGAGAGCATTTGATTGGACAAAAGATGTGTACACATTTTGTAACATTTGTTTTAATACTCCTAGACAGCTTAAAAACCAACATAGATGTACTATAGCCACAAATATCTAATTTAGCTTTAGACTAAAAGCAATCAGAAGGTTGTCTTCTCGGGACAATTCAAGACATTGAATGAAATTAAATCTGTATGTCACAATAATCAGCCTTTGCAAACTATGTCTTTCTTTGGCTTCAAATCAAGCCTAGGATGTTCCTAATATTTTGGAAGTGCAAAAACAAGCACGACAGACGTAGGTTAGCTAGTGTTGCTCAGATCTTTGCATCTGTCCTACACAGAGTTGTAATATCTCCACCTTGCAGGCAGCAACAGGGGAGGCTTAGAGCTGTGTGCGTTCCTCTGAGCTGACTGTGAAGTTAAGACTGTAGTGTCAGTCCTTCTTTTCTGTCTTTCCCCCTAAGAATGAGTGTGTGCAGTTGGTAAGAGAACGCATTACGCTAGGAGCTGGGAGAGTCAGATAAGAACTTCAAAGCAGATCTATATGTCCGAGAGTGAGCAGGCAATCCGGAGAATAGAAACTCGACGAATCCTATGGATTTCGCAGCATGGATTTTCACGAGGAGTGTGTAACGAGCTACTGAGTCGTCCTATTAGCATAATGTTGATGGTAAAAGTGGAGGAGGAGATAAATGGCAGAGCATTACTCTGGTTAAATCTCTTTCATGAAGGAGCCAGATGCCTCTTTCGCATCAGATGGTTGTAAAAGTAATGCCTCATTTCCCATATTCATTCCCCAAAAATTGAATCGACTTGCATTCCGACTGCAAGAACACTTAATTTCAGTCAATTGGTAATAAACAGCATGAGTTTTAATTGATTTCACCACAAGCTGAGAGCTGTTCAAAATAGTGTTCATACAGATAGTCTTCTTCTCAACAATTGTTTTGCAATTACTTTCCATATACGAGGCGCTATGTGACTCAAGTCCGTGTTGTCATTTCATTTCACATTTCTCTTGCCCCCCTCTGTGCAAACAAAAAAGTTCTGGTGTGAAATGATGACAGTCTAAGAAATATGAGGAAACAGTGATAGTCGTGACTGCCCTGATGTCATATCTATGATTACCTTTAGTCAGTCAGTCAGTCATACACACACACACACACACACACACACACACACACGCAAATGCAAATGCATATATATAAAATGTAAAAACGTGTGCTTTATAGAGTGAGCTAGTGTGATGATGCAGAGACAATGTTTTTTAGGTTTTTTTTAGCAATGGAATAATCACAATATTTAGCAAATAGCACCTGCAGCTAAAGTGGTTCACGGAAGCATTATTTGAGCTGATAGTGTTTAACCAATTCATGAAAATGAATAAAGATGTCGATTTGGATAGAATACAAGTTCATGCACTTTTAATGACCTGACCATCAAAGACTCCTTTTCATGAATTTTCAGTACGTCTCCTCTATTAGGTGAATAAATTAAGTGGCTGATCAAAAATGAAAACAAAAAGACCCCATGCAGCTCCCTCATACTGTATAATTAATCACACAGTACAAGTAATTTAATGATGGAACTCATTTGCTTCAGATCCACATCAATATTGAAGAAAGATCACTTATCCCAACCCTAACCAATTGAAAGACAGGCTCCAGTGACAGGAAATGACAGCGTACTGTGGATACAGGCAGTGCTGGCTTTGGGGTTTGGGTTAGTTTGGGAGGGGTCTAGGCGCGCGCGAACACACACACACACACACACACACACACACACACACACACACACACACACACACACACACACACACACACACACACACACACACACACACACTTCCCCTGAAGAATGGAAGCACTGTGTCAGCCTCCGGTTTGCTAACCAGGGCTGGGTCTTTTACAGGGAGGGGCTCTGGGTGCCTACATTTAAAATATATGAAAGTAAATAGGAGGGCAAAAATAGAATCTGTGGTCTTTAGGAAACACCACAGAAAAAAGTAGAGAAAGAGAGAGGAGGAAATAAAGGGAAGTTGAGAAAGTCAGAGTAATGTAATATTTCAGTCTGGTGTGCCCCGAAGAAATTAAAATCACATGTGGTGCAGAAAATATAGTCATTGTCAAGCATGACGAATTACAATAATTTTTAACTGAACATTGATGTACAAGCGAATTTGACTATTTTTAATACAAAATGTGTAATTCTGCTTCTAAATGCGCCTTATTTTTCAATGTGGAAGTGATTTCCTATGAATGTGCGAGCCACTATAGGTAAATAACTAGAAGAATAACAAAGTGCAACAAACAGTAAAACTATTTGCACTGCAAACAAAAGGGTTTTATGATTATGATAATAAATAAAAAAAATCATATAACACGGACAGTAACTGTTTGCAACATCTATCAGCATAACTGACTTTTTTTGTACAGATAAAATAACTAAGTGACTGAAAGCTCACGTGCCCGCTGTTAGCACTTTCTGCGGTGGACCGGTGTCAGCATGCGCATCCTGACTGGTCTGCCACTATGAAGCCCCATACGCAACAAATTGTGATGCACTGTGTATTCTGACTTCTTAACTTAACTTCTTGAGCAATTTGCACTACAGTAGCTTGTCTGTTTGATTCGACCACATACTGATAAAAATTATTTAGAAAAAAAGTTACCTGGTTGCCTTAAAATTTTTAGTTCATTGAAATTAAAATTTTGAGTTAATACAATAAACATTTTTTGAGATTCGACAACCTTTATTAAAATATTATTAAAAGATTTTGTAAGCATATTGGGTAATTGTGTGTGTTTTATTTCTGATGACACAGTGAAACATGCCAACTAGTTCTATTTTCATGATTTATCAAATTTTTTATGTGGTTCAGATACAATAATATTTTGAGTTTCTATTTATTAAACAAATTTCCTTCATTGTATCAACTCAACTTCAATAAACTCAAAAAAGTAAGTAACCTGGTTGCCTTAAAATTTTTAAGTTAAACCAACAAAAAACTAAAAAAATGTACAGTGCACCGGCCAGCCTTCACTCCCCACATGCACCCTTGCCCTGTCGCCTTGCACACTGAAGTTAAAAATGCAACATGGCAACAGCTATCATGCTAAATTTTGTTAATTTTTTTTTTTTTTTTAGCTAAATGATAGGGTTAACCGCATGGTCTTGACCATTCAATAACAACAACAGCGTTTTGGGATTTTTGAAAACTATACCGTTTTTGTCTCGGTGCTAAAAAACTACAAAAAAACAAATTTTGTGAAAACAGTGACGTGCGTATTACGTGTTCGGTTTATAGACGCATAGTGTTTCTGTACAAAAGTGACATCGCCATCTACTGGCCTTAGATAAATAATAAAGCATTTTTAGTCGTTTTTGAGTACCCGATCAGACTTATGATTGAAATAAAAGGGGCCAAACTATAAACATTAAAATACTCCCACAATATGTAAACAATATGTGTGATCTATGATATTATAGTAGAAATATATAGCGTTACGTATATTTGATTTTGTTTCAACGTATCACCTAAAAACGATTGTTAAATTGTGGAGAACTTCCCAGCTTAAACAAAAGAATTCATGCAAGTGCTTTAAAAAAATTATAAACTTCATATTTCTGAATTTAAATCTTCCAAATATTTGTCTAATTGACTTGCATTGTAAATGTGTCATCGTGACCTTGATCTGAACTTGTTTTGACATATAATATACATTTTTAGTAACACTTTTAGTTTAGGGTCCAATTCTTAGTATTAACTAATTTATTAGCCTGCATATGTGATTAGGATATTGGCTGTTTACTTATAACGCACATATTAATGCCTTATTCTGCATATTCTACATTCCTAATCCTATCTAATACCTAGATTTAACCACAACCTTACTAAACATTAATAAACAGTAATTACGAGATTATTGAGGCAAAAGCCATAGTTAATAGGGAGAATTGGACCATAATCTAAAGTGGCCTTTTTAAAAAATAATCCATATAATGCTTATACTAATGCTCAAAGTAGTTCAAGATTATTTAGATTCGTGACAAATATCAGTGTTTCGTTCTTGCTTTGTGTACACTCTCAGAATAAACAAGATTCTGAATCATTAATTACAGTAAAGTGGAACTTAGTCATCTTTCCAAACATGCTTACTCAGAAATGCATGATTCGCATGACAATGAAAGTATAGACTAGCAGCAGTAAATCACTGAGATAAATGCAGGGTGTTCATGGATAAACGGAGGTGGTGTTGATTTGCTAGCTCTTTTTATGTCCCCATGTTTCATGAAAACAGTTGTTTGGGTGATTTTAACAGTGAGGGCTTCTGGGTTTCTTTATTGTATTACTACGACAAGCGAAATGTAATCAATTCTCTTGAACGTTAGCACTCTAGCGTGCCACTAGAACTAGATGTTTAAAAAGACAACCAGATTATTTGTAAGTCCACAAGCAGGTCCTCATCATGGTTTGCCGCCTGTCTACTATTATTAAAACTCGGCAAACCCCAAACACGCTCTAGCACGTGAAGCGTAAGCCACCTAGCATAAACGCTGGTAGCGATTTTTACCCAGCCCGATGCTATCAGTCCTAGCAGCTGCGCTGTGCTAGCAGGCGCCATACAAAACACGAAGGATGGGGGGAGGCAGAGCATGCAGAGAGGATGTGGAAGTGGTTAAAACCGTTGAGGCCGTGGTTGAGGAGGTAGTGTCATGCGGCCACTGCTGGGAAACAGACGTTAACTGGGTGTAAAAGTCACTATTCGTTCATAACAAAACAGAGATGAAACGGGGAGGTACAGGCCAATCTTTTAGCCAGCCAGTGGTGAGAAAGACAGGACGTTAGTTCCGAAAACGTGCTAAGTACCAAGTTCACATACATGTCTTGCTTCACAAATTACTACATGGAATGACACATCACACTCACAAAAACACAGTCACTCTTGATTCTCTAGCAAATTAAATTAATACTTTCTACCAACAGGATAAAAACCTGAATATATACTGTATATACACACATTTTATACAGTTTTTCAAACTTGTTATCACAATTTGAGCCTTTAAATACTATGTACACTAAATATGATTGTCATTTTGACAACTATTAAATAAACATCAAATTTACATTTATAGAATACATTTGTAGAATAATCTAATCTCACAATGTACAATGTAACCATTGTATTATACTGATTGTTTACAACTTAACTGAAGTTACACCCATAATGGGTAACGGGGTTGAAGATGTCAAAATTATGATGTTGAATAATTTAAATTTTTCTAAACATTTTATAAGGTCAAGACCTCTAAGGAGGGACAGGCAAAGACTCTGGCTTTTAGGGGAAGATACAGGTATTGTATGCTTTTAAATCTCAAAATAATCCACACTAAATATTCTATGTGTTGTTTTATATATTTTTTCTATTCATTTTATATGAGTTTTTGCAACCCTGTTACCACAATTTAAAACATTGCCACAGACACCGTCACCCAATCACAGCACACTCCTTCAGCAGGGTACTGATGAACACCTGCAACTCATCAGTACAGCAATCACCCACAGCACAAAAGACACTCTCAGGCATTCAGTCACTGTACGGTCTCATCAGCAAATAGAAGTTTACCTTCATGCTTACATCAAGGACTTCCTATACCTACTTACCGGTCTCCTGTGTTCCTCCAAGTCTCCACCGTGTTCCCTCGTCTTGTGTGATACTCAAGTCTCCTTCGATCCAGTTCTGTCTCCAGCCAGCTGCACCTGCAAGTACAAAGACTGTGTCACTCAGTCATCTTCATAAGACTCCCACGAACTTCAAGATCACTCACCTGCACTTCCGTTGTTCAATAAACATCACTAACCTGTATTCCTTGTCTCTGTCCCTTCTGTCATGTAACACATATTTTGAATGGTTAAAAAGCCTGATTTGGTATTGTGCAATTTTGTAAAGATAAACATTAAATAAACATAAAAAATAAACGTACTTATTAAAAAAAAATATGGCAGAACAGTAACACGGTTGCAGGTAACAGGGTTGCAAATTTAGCTTGGAAGTGAGGGATGGAATTTTTTAACTTGTAGTAACTGATGGAATAATGCTAGGATAATTTTATGTTAAAAAATGGTTTAAAATCTAAAACTTTTTAAAAAGTAATTACACCAAAGTGTACCACATTTGTGGAAAGTGCTAAAAAATGGGAGCAAACGAACAATAAATAATTGTAGCAAAGTTCGTGAATGGGAGGAAGGAAGAGGACACGGGGGTCGGCTAGACGGTTGTTGCTCTTTTATTTAGTAACTCAATAGTCAAACACACTCAATAGTGTGGCTTCTCTCAGACTCAAAACAATAGCGATCACTTCCGGGTCGGCACTTCCGGCTTCCGGCAACTCAGTCTCTGTATGGGTTTGGCAACAACCGTCCTGACTTTCTCTCTCTCTGGTCTCTGGTTCCGCTGGTGTTTTATCCCGTCTCCGCGCTCATTACTAGAACAAGAGACAGGTGTTATTAATCTGCGTCCAACCCACTCACTTACCGCTCGTCCCGCGGCCCTCTCTCCCGCTGCAGACCTCGCTGAACCACGCCCCCCTTGCCACATACCCCCACCGCCCGACTCAGGCCGGGGAGCCGTCCGGCCTGCAGCCCCCCCCCCCCCATTTCTGGAGAGGAAATCGGCCACAGCCATCTGAGCACCCGGCCTGTGGACCACCTTGAACTTAAACGGCTGAAGAGCCAGATACCAACGGGTGATCCGCGCGTTGGTATCCTTCATGCGGTGGAGCCACTGGAGAGGAGCGTGGTCTGAACAGAGAGTGAACTCCCGCCCCAGGAGGTAATAGCGGAGAGTGAGAACGGCCCATCTGATGGCCAAACACTCCTTTTCTATGGTGCTGTACTTAGCTTCCCTCTTGGAGAGCTTACGGCTAATGTACAGCACCGGCCGCTCTCCCCCCTCCACCTCCTGGGCCAGGACTGCGCCCAGCCCCCTGTCCGACGCGTCAGTCTGCAACAAGAAAGGGAGAGAAAAGTCAGGGGAGTGTAAGAGCGGCCCGCCACATAGAGCAGCCTTCACTTGGGTAAAAGCCTGTTGACACGGCTCCGTCCACTGGACCGTATCTGGTAGCCCCTTTCTAGTAAGATCAGTCAAAGGGCTGGTGAGGTCCGAATACTTTGGTATAAACCGTCTATAATATCCCGCCAGCCCCAAGAACTGTCTTACCTCCTTTTTGGTCTTGGGCCTCGGACAGGTTGCAATTGCGGCAGTCTTATCAATTTGGGGACGCACCTGCCCATGACCCAAGTGGAAGCCCAGATACCTTACCTCCACCCGCCCAATCGCACACTTCTTCGGATTGGCCGTGAGCCCCGCCCTCCTCAGCGACCTCAGGACCGCCCTCACATGCTGCATATGCCGCTGCCAATCGTGACTATAAATCACTATGTCATCCAGGTACGCAGCAGCATATGCAGCATGGGGACGCAAAATCCTATCCATGAGTCGCTGGAAGGTTGCGGGCGCCCCGAACAAGCCGAAAGGAAGCGTGACAAATTGGTGTAATCCAAACGGCGTGGTGAAAGCTGTTTTTTCTTTGGACAATGGAGACAAGGGGATCTGCCAATAGCCCTTTGTTAAGTCCAGTGTCGAATAAAATCGAGCCGTGCCTAACCGATCAAGCAACTCGTCAACCCGCGGCATTGGATACGCGTCGAATTTCGACACAGCGTTCACCTTGCGGTAGTCCACACAGAACCTGACCGAGCCGTCTGTCTTGGGGACCAAAACGATCGGGCTCGCCCAGTCACTGTTGGACTCCTCGATTACTCCCATGTCGAGCATTGCGCCTAATTCGTCCTGAACTACCTTTTTCTTGTGTTCAGGCAAGCGATACGGCCGGCTGCGAACTACCACGCCCGGCTCGGTCTCGATATGGTGCTGAATCAAGTCGGTACGTCCCGGTAGGGGCGAGAACACGTCAGCGAATTCCGCCTGCAATTTCGATAAATCAGCGAGTTGTAACGGTGAGAGGTGATCTCCCCCAGGGGCCAACGCGACTGATTGCGCTTTAATGCTCGCCTCTGGCCCGAGATCATCCTCTCCCCCGATCACCGTTGCCAACAACACTGATTGCACCTCATTCCATTTTTTTAGCAGATTGAGGTGGTATATTTGACGTGCCCCGTTCCTATCGGATCGTATCACTTCATAATCGAGCTCTCCTATCTGCCGTGCGACCTCAAACGGCCCCTGCCACTTTGACATTAATTTTGAGCTCGACGTTGGGAGTAGAACGAGCACTTTCTCTCCCGGTGTGAATTTGCGTAGTTTAGTACCCCTGTTATATGACCGGCTCTGGCGGTCCTGGGCTTGCAACAAATTCTCCCTAGATAGCCGCCCCAATGTGTGGAGTTTTGTTCGCAAGTCCATGACGTACTGAATTTCGTTTTTGGCCAACGAAGGCCCCTCCTCCCAAGTTTCTCGTAGGACGTCCAGCACCCCCCGTGGCTGCCGACCGTAGAGAAGCTCGAAGGGGGAAAACCCCGTGGAGGCTTGCGGGACCTCGCGCACAGCAAATAAGAGGGGTTCTAACCACCGATCCCAATTTTTGGCGTCTTCCTGTACGAATTTACGGATCATGGATTTAAGAGTGCGATTAAATCGTTCGACCAAGCCGTCTGTTTGTGGGTGATAGACGCTGGTTCGAATGGATTTAATGCCCAATAATCCGTACAATTCGCTTAACGTGCGTGACATAAACGCCGTGCCTTGATCAGTGAGGATTTCCTTCGGAATCCCCATCCGGGAGATTAAACGAAACAGTGCGTCCGCAACACTCTTCGCCGAGATGTTGCGGAGAGCCACTGCTTCCGGATATCGTGTTGCGTAGTCCACGATAACTAGCGCAAAACGATGTCCGCGTGCGGATCGCTCTAATGGCCCGATGAGGTCCATCGCAATTCTCTCGAAGGGGACCTGCATTAATGGAAGGGGGCGCAATGGCGCTTTTGGGGCGGCCAGTGGATTCACCAACTGACATTCCGGACAAGACGCGCACCACCTGCGCACATTGTCATGAATGCCTGGCCAAAAAAATCGGGTCATTAAACGATTCAGCGTGGCCGCCTGTCCCAGGTGGCCCGCCATTGGGTTAGAATGAGCCGCCTGGAAAAGCATTTCCCGGCGGCTCTTTGGTACTAACAGCTGGGTTGTATCTAGCTTTGTCTGAGTGTCTTGGGTCACTCGATACAACCGATCCTTAATTATGGCAAAATATGGATACGAGACAGGCAAGGCAGGTTGGAGAGACTGACCGTCAATCGATCGGACCTGTTGGAAGGCATTTTTGAGGGTCTCATCTTGTGACTGCTCCAGCGGAAAGTCATCGCGGTCCGAGAGAATCAGTCTCTCGACCCCGCTCGGTTCCGCTGAAGCTGTCCTCAAGGGTCCCGTCTCAGTCTCCCCAAGCTGCACTCGCGCCGCCCCCCTCCGAGCCTTTTTCTCCCAAGCGGCATCCGCGCATAACGACCCCAATAACGCCGAAAAGGCGGGCCAATTTGTCCCCAGAATTAGCGGATGCCGGAGGTGTGGACTAACCGCCACCTCTACACTATGCTTTTTCCCCCGAAATTGTATCGTGACCGGGACAACCGGATATTCCACCACATCCCGTGCACACACCGCACCTTAACCACGCGGCTTGTATCCAATGCCCCAGGCTGCATCAGGCTTTGATGGATCGAGGTTTGGTTACATCCTGAATCCACCAAGGCCTGATATGTACCCCCCTTGATACTCACAGGAATTTGGTACTCTCCTGCTTGATCGGGGGTGGTCCGCTGGACGTCCGGGATCCGGATCATTGTTCCGATGTCCATCATCGGACATCGGTCCACAAAATGATCCGGATCGCCGCACCGCCAGCAGGCCAGCCCAGGCCTACCCGCCGCCCCGGCGGCGGGGAGTGGGTTGGAGGATGAGCGCGGAAAGGGGGCGGAACCAGAGCCATTGTCACTACCAGCCCCCAGCGGCCCCGCCCCCCTGGGCGGGACCCGCGAACTCCCGGACGGTCCAAGGCCCATCCCACCCCGGCCTCTGGGGGGGACGCGAGGAGGGCCTGGAGGGCGGGACCTGGGGAGAGGGATAGGTCGAGAGAGAGAGAGAGAGGGGGGAGAGAGAGAGGGAGAAGTTAGTGGGGGTTCGCCGACCCCCGGGCACGCCACCAGGTGGTCCTCCGCCAAGTTGATGGCCGTCTCCAGCGACGTGGGCCGGTGGCACTGGACCCACTCGGCGGTCTTCCTGGGGAGCCGAGTGATAAACTGCTCCAGCACCACCAGATCGACAACATGGTCCACGTCGCTGCCGCCGGCCAGAAGCCATCTGCGGCACTCGTCCCGGAGCTGTTGGGCCAACGCGAAGGGTCGACCGGACTCACCGCACTCCAGGGACCGAAAACGCTGACGATGTTGTTCCGGGGTCCGGCCGACCCGCTGAAGGATGGCCTTCTTTAGATCATCGTAGTCCAGGAGGTTCGCGATCGGTAGATGTTGCGCGGCCGCCTGGGCTTCTCCAGATAGCAGGGGGATGAGGCGCACCGGCCACTGTGCCCGGGGCCACCCGCAGGCCTCCGCGGCTTTCTGGAATAGATCGACGAAGGCCTCCGGGTCGTCTTCCGGCCCCATCTTCTGGAGGGGCACGTGACCCGGTGCGCTGGCCCGTGCGGCGGCCTCGGCGCGGACCTCCCGGTCCATCCAGCTCCGGAACCGCTCGCGGTCCTCTTGCTGGCCTTGGACGATCGCCTCGAAGCGGCGCTCCTGTTCGGTCCGGAGGTCCAGCAACGCCTGGTGGTGTTCTTGGTGGAGGACCGCGAGGGAGTTGATGACATCCGCAAATGGCGTGGCGGAGGGCGTTGTCATGGCGGCGGCACTGTCCTACTTCCTTCCCGGGTTTCGGCACCAGTGTAGCAAAGTTCGTGAATGGGAGGAAGGAAGAGGACACGGGGGTCGGCTAGACGGTTGTTGCTCTTTTATTTAGTAACTCAATAGTCAAACACACTCAATAGTGTGGCTTCTCTCAGACTCAAAACAATAGCGATCACTTCCGGGTCGGCACTTCCGGCTTCCGGCAACTCAGTCTCTGTATGGGTTTGGCAACAACCGTCCTGACTTTCTCTCTCTCTGGTCTCTGGTTCCGCTGGTGTTTTATCCCGTCTCCGCGCTCATTACTAGAACAAGAGACAGGTGTTATTAATCTGCGTCCAACCCACTCACTTACCGCTCGTCCCGCGGCCCTCTCTCCCGCTGCAGACCTCGCTGAACCACGCCCCCCTTGCCACAATAATTCATACAGAAAATTACAGCAACGATTAACATAAAGCAAAACTTACAGTAGGCGCAAGCTCTTGCACTTTTATTTAAAGATAATTTCACACCTCCACCTTCCTTGTGGCTACAGGGTTAATCATATCAACAGAGGAAAGGGGCTAGCTTGTCTGAGGCGTTGGATAAGCTCATTTGAAGACCATCACAGGCTCGCAAATAAAAGTAGGATGATTGCATAAAGGAGACGATTAAAACGAGAACCGTAAGAGCCTACTTCTCTAAACCTGATCTCGACAGGGGGCTATCAGTGAACTCTTAATCCAAAGCTCGGATTGATCCACGACTCCCTCACAGGTTTTGATTTTGCAGGAAGCCATTCTTCACCGACAAGTGAGAGGGATCATACTGTATAATTAGACCCACGTCCCTCCGTATTCGAAACCACCTCAGGCCTCTCGTCTTAGGCTTAAGATATTGAGGGTAATTGGCCTTTCTGATGTATGTTAATCCAGCGTTGAAGAAACAGTCCTTAACATTGCGACGCCTGATTGATGGATAAGATTTCGCCTCCATAACATTTTCTTTCACACATATCGTGTTTAGATTCATTTTTCTTTGACCTTCTGCAGCAGTCAATTTAAAGGTCAAATGTGTAATTTCTGTTACCTTAAAGTCCTGCTCATTTGCCATTGGTCGAAAACACGCAAATTGGCCCATTATATAACTTGTTTCATTTCATGCATGACAAAATTACCCAGACTAAAATTATTTCCGAAATAATGAACCATTAATCCTACAAAAACGAACCTGTCTTCTTGAATATGACTTTATTTACTGTGGAACCAGCATTATCTTTCTCTGGGGCAGAGGATGTCACATGAATGCAGGAAGGCTTGTTTGACTCGTGTGTACGAACTCCCCCCTCTCGCTCCTGGGGGTGAGCGACGCATCAGCAGCCGTGCATGGCCTACATGCTCATTCAAGCACACTGGAGTGTGGATCCAACCTTGCCTCTCTGCAACCGTCCATCCTCTTGTGTATATTTCCCTTGCTTTGTGCATAACCTATGAATTTCTTGCTTTTTGTGATGCGACACATTCGGAGCAGTTTCTCACAAAATTGTCTGAAGTATTAAAGTGTTCCTAAAAGAAAACTGTATCTATAAAGTCACACTCTTCCTTTTGTCATAATGGGTTTTATGGAGGATATATAAACTGGTATACACTTTTGGCTTTTGAGAGACTAACAGCAAAAGTAACCACAGCTATATATACTCACCTAAAGAATTATTAGGAACACCTGTTCAATTTCTCATTAATGCAATTATCTAATCAACCAATCAGATGGCAGTTGCTTCAATGCATTTAGGGGTGTGGTCCTGGTCCAGACAATCGCCTGAACTCCAAACTGAATGTCAGAAAGAAGAATGGGAAAGAAAGGTGATTTAAGCAATTTTGAGCATGGCATGGTTGTTGGTGCCAGATGGGCCAGTCTGAGTATTTCACATTCTGCTCAGTTACTGGGATTTTCACACACAACCATTACTAGGGTTTACAAAGAATTGTGTGAAAAGGGAAAAACATCCAGTATTCGGCAGTCCTCTGGGCGAAAATGCCTTGTTAATGCTAGAGGTCAGAGGAGAATGGGCCAACTGATTCAAGCTGATAGAAGAGCAACTTTGACTGAAATAACCACTCGTTACAACTAAGGTATGCAGCAAAGAATTTGTGAAGCCACAACAACCTTGAGACGGATGGGCTACAACAGCAGAATACCCCATCGGTTACCACTCATCTCCGCTACAAAGAGGAAAAAATGGCTACAATTTGCACAAGCTCACCAATATTGGTAAGTTGAACACTGGAAAAATGTTGCCTGGTCTGATGAGTCTCGATTTCTGTTGAGACATTCAGATGGTAGAGTCAGAATTTGGCATAAACAGAATTGTTACCACTGTGGTGGTGGTGTAATGGTGTGGGGATGTTTTCTTGGCACACTTTTGGCCCCTTAGTGCCAATTGGGCATCATTTAAATGCCACGGCCTACCTGAGCATTGTTTCTGACCATGTCCATCTCTTTATGACCACCATGTACCCATCCTCTGATGGCTACTTCCAGCAGGATAATGCACCATGTCACAAAGCTCAAATCATTTCAAATTGTTTTTTTGAACATGATAATGAGTTCACTGTACTAAAATGGCCCCGACAGTCACCAGATCTCATGGGATCTATACATCTATACATATTTGGGATGTGGTGAAGCGGGAGCTTCGTGCCCTGGATGTGCATCCCACAAATCTCCATCAACTGCAAGATGCTATCCTATCAATATGGGCCAACATTTCTAAAGAATGCTTTTAGCACCTTGTTGAATTAATGCCATGTATAATTAAAGCAATTCTGAAGGGCGAAAGGGGGTCAAACACAGTATTAGTATGGTGTTCCTAATAATCCATTAGGTGAATGAACACCGATCAAGCATAACATTATGACAGGTAAAGTGAATAACTGATCATCTCTTCATAAAAGCAACTTTTAGTGGCTGGGCTATATTAGACAGCAAGTGAACATTTTGTTCTCAAAGTTGATGTGTTAGAAGCAGGAAAAATGGGCAAGCTTAAGTACTTGAGCGAGTTTGACAAGGGACAAATAGATGACTGGGTTAGTGCATCTCAAAAACTGCAGCTCTTGTGGGGTGCTCCCGGTCTGCAGTGGTCAGTATCTATCAAAAGTGGTCCAAGCAAGGAACAGTGGTGAACCGGCGACAAGGCTCATTGATGCATTGATGCAAGGCTGGCCCGTGTAGTCCGATCAAACAGACGAGCTACTGTAGCTCAAATTGCTCAAGAAGTTAATGCTGTTTCTGATAAAAAAGGTGTCAGAAAACACAGTGCATTACAGTTTGTCGCGTATGGGGCTGCATAACCCCAATGGCCATATTCTACATCCCTTATTCCATACATAAACTTAACCTACTAAATAGTGTGACCAAATTTTTATTTCAGTTTTAGGGTTTTTTTAGTACATGAAGATGATTGGCTTTATTGGCAACTAGCTGAAATAAAAAAATAAATAAAAAAAGATTATAGTTTTATTTTACTTCAAGTAACAAAATTGTCTTAGTTTACTATAATTACTATGGTTTAAAGGTGATATTGTATTAATTAATTAGTGATACTAGCAAATAACAATAGTGTTTTGGTGTAAACTAGCTACCAATGTAAATCTTTGCAAGAGAGCACTGGTTTGTATTAAATCGTTAAATAGTCAGCACAGCCTCTTGTTCAGCATGTACAACAATGGTTGAAGGTCTCTAAATGAATCATATTTACTTTTTAAATAACATTGCCATAATTCTCCGTCTGGGAGGCATGACATAACACATCGAATCCTCTCGCTGTTGTCCTTGCCTTGGGTAGGAGATCTTTCTATTTTAACCTCAGGTCTGAGTGACAGCTTAGCCTGCGGCAGAGCTTCATTTCGTACCTGACTCATGTACACTAGAAAACCACCCGCTTTAGCCACAAGCTCAGTAAGCTAAGCATACATCCACAGACTACATGTGTATTTTCCTTCAAATGTTTAAGTGTGTGTTCAAGGTTCCCAATCAGTAACAAGGACAAATAAACTAGCATAATACTATAACTAATTCTGTAGAATATAGTACGTGTACTGTGCATTGGATGCACATTTCCTCCATGCATACTGTACAGTACTTGGACAATACTACCAATAACATAGCATGCAGACTTGGCTACCATATCCCACAATGCATTGCACTTTATTCCGTTTCAAATTTTTGATTTATTTAATCGGACTAAGAAATGTTTTACGTAATGTACATAATGAGGTCATGTGACAACAACCAAAATATTTAGCATTGCATAATATATTCTGTTTAACTAGCACTATTCTGCTTGCACACTGTGCAAAACGCTAGTATTTTATTCTGAACATAACCAAATAGTCACATGCTTAAATGTAACCAGTCATACTTGACCCACTCAGAGCAGGATTCGAACTAGGGTCTCTGGTGTGGGAGGCGGATGTACTAACAAGGATGCTAAAGACCATACCCACTTGCGTCAGCCACTAGCGTGCCTCTTGAGATCAGGGGAGTGAGGTTTACAGCTCTTACTGACCTACATCTGCTACATTAACATATATAAAAATCATATAAAATTACATAAACTAACCCCCAGTTTCACAGACAAGGCTTAAGCTAGTCTCAGACTAAAATGCAAGTTTGAGCTGTTTTAACTGAAAGCAACTTGAACTGATTGATCTTCAAATATGTCAGTGTCATCAATTTGTCTTAAAGTGGTGATGAATTGAGAAATCAACTTTCCCTTGAGCTTTTGATGGTAATATAAGAATATCCTGTAAGTTTCAGAGCTGAAAACTTCCTTGTTAGTCAAAGAAAAGCTTTTATAGACACCAGGCCCAGCAAACGATCCTGTGGTTCATTCTTACATCATAGCGCTACGAAACACCGCTTATACAGCAGTCTAATCCCGTAGCCCCGCCCGCCGACTCATGGAGGTGATCAGCTCGTGCTAGCTAGCCAACTACAATAAACATGCCGAGGAAGATAGCAAGATATTGAGCTATTCCTGGTTGTGAAAGAACAGTCACTGCATAAGCTTCCTTCTGATCCTAATATTGATAATATAATATTCTGATCCGAATGAGTGGTTGAACTTTATTTTTAATGAAGTTCCAGCTCACGTGGGGAAGACATGTTCACTTCAGTTCACTGTGGGATCGTTCCTAAACAAATCTCCGGTCGATGCTGAATTTGGATCCGACAGGAATGGTGCAATGATGTGAGTAAAACGTGTTTTTATATGTGATAGTATTGCATTGTTATAGATCATTTTGCTTATGTGTACGTGTCTAACAGAACATACCTTTAGCATGCTGGACTCAGATACGGGCTAAGGTTCGCAAAGCCCGGCAGGCCGATCAGTCTCATAATATTCCGTTCTTGATCTGTGCTGTTATCTCTCTCGACTTAAAAGCCAGTTCATGACACCTTTAAGACACAAACTAGTAAAGTTTTTTTTTTCAAGGCACGTTTAAAAAAAGCTACCAAAATGTCCTAACTGACCCATTCGTAAAGACTCGCCCCCTTTAGTTACTTTGTTGTCAAAATGTTTTTAGTATATTTAGTTTTGTATCTACACTATTATCACCGTTTTCTGTGAATCCTATACTTAAAGTGGAAAAAAGACACTTGAATAAACAGCAGTATTTTTGTGAAATAAGATGGACTGATTAGAATCATAGAAAAAGTCTGTGCTTTAGTGATATTTAGACTTTAATTTCAACTAACTAACAGGTTATGAGTCAGAGTTTTTCATTTTCCAATTATTCTGATGGATTGCTATAATTATTTAATTTTATTTCTACATTCAATTAAAAAAAACTGTAGTAGTGCAGTAAAAATAATTGTGAATCCATGCCTGCAATGGAGTAGATCATTAATTAAAAGGCTTATTAGTGAATTAGATGTAATCATTTCATTAATTTGCAAGCATGAACAAAAACTTGATTTTATACACTAATGTAAAAAGGTTGCAACAAAACTTTTCTTTTACTCCCATCGCATACATAGTCCACATTCTGCACGCTCATTACAAAAGTCACTCCAGCAGGCCGAGCATGATATATCTGTGCCATCTCCCACTTTACACCAACAATTCAAGGCAGTGTAAAAGGGCCTATAGACAGTCAATGGCAGACTTATCATCAGAGTAATCGGATGATCCAACTGTGGTTATACTCTGCCAGCTGCCAGAATGAGAACAGAATTCTCTCTGTGCTGAAGCTCAATATTTGGCTTTACCAGCAAAGCACATTGTTGCCTCAAGACAGTGCTAAGAGTGTTTATAATTAGCTAAATGTGCCAATATTTATTGCACATCTTCATAAACCTTGAGAAAAAAATAATCCTACTTTGCAGGGAAAAAATCCTTATACCCACACAGGCCACTTTATTAGTTACACCTTGCTAGTACTGAGTACTGGTTCCTCTTTTGCCTCCAGAAATGCCTTAATACTTCATTGCATAGATTCATTAAGGTGCTGAAAACATCCCTCTTTTGGAATTTGGAGAGGTTTTGGTCCATCTTGACATGATAGCATCATCACACAGTTGCTGCACATCCATGATGCAAATCTCCTGTTCCACCACATCCCAAAGCTGCTCTATTGGATTCAGATCTGGTGACTGTGGAGATCCTTTGAGTTTAGTGAACTTGTGTTCCAGAAACCAGTTTGAGACTAGTGACACAGTGTGTTATCCTGCTGGAAGTAGCCGTCAGAAGATGATACATTGTGGTCATAAAGGGATGGATATGCTCAGCAACAATAATTAGTTTGTGGCATTTAAACACTGCTCGGTTAGTACTAAGAGGCTCAAAGTGTGTCAAGAAAATATCCCTCACACCATTACATCACCATCAGCCTCCTGAAGCATTGATACAAGGCAGGATCCATACATTCATGTTGCTTACTTCATGTTGTCAGAACCTACCATCTGAATGTTGCAGCAAAAAACAAGACTTGTCATACCAAGCAACGTTTTTCCAATCTTCTATTGTCCAAGTCCAAACCTGTGTGAATTGTCGCCTCATTTTCTTGTTCTCAGTTGACTGGAGTGGCAGCGGTGTCTCTTCTGCTGCTGAAGCCCATCTGCTTCAAGGTTAGACGTGTTGTGCGCTCAGAGAAGCTCTTCTGCAAACGTGGTTGTAACAAGTGGTTATTTGAGTTACTGTTGTCTTTGTATCAGCTGGAGCTAGTCTGGCCCTTCTCCTCTGACCTCAGTCATCAACAAGGCATTTTCACCAATCACAGATTTGCCCCTCACTGGATATCTTCTCTTTTTTACGGACCTTTCTCTGTAAACTCTTGAGATGGTTGAGATGGCTCCCAATTATAATGCTTAGTTCAGCAGATCGTCTTGACCATGTCTACATACCTAAATACATTGAGTTGCTGCCATGTGACTGGCTGATTATATATTTTTTGTTTACAAACAAGGGTTAAAGGGTTAGTTTAACCTAAAATGAAATGCAAGTCATTTACTCACCTAGTGTCATGTGTAACGGCTCCAACTCATAAGGTTTACACACAGCCTTACTTGCCAACATTAAACTCATCACCCTGAATCTCATTCCCATCTGGGTCACGGCACCAAATGTAACCACTCTTACTCAACTTGCAGGATTAGAACATGATCTCCAGTCTGGAAGGCGGTGCGCCAACAAGGACGCTAAAGACTGCAGCCTCTAGAGTCAATCACAAGTGTAGGAGTGACGTTTACACATACAGACTTATTGGTCTACGTTACACATGCCAATCTTTCTTTTTCAAACCAAAAAAGTTCACATGCTCATCCCTATAAGGGCAGTGAATAGCGACTAGCATTAAGCTTTTAAAAAGATGAAAAAGAATCACAGAAGTGTCCCATGTGACATGTCATATATGGTACACCAAGTGTCCTGGGGTATACGATTGAGAAAACTAAATTGAATGCATTATTTAATGAAAATCCTTGGCCATTTGTCTCTGTACACATATGCACATTCTTGACACTCACTATTAGCATGTCACTTTATTTTAGGTATTTCTAGTCGCTATATTTCATGTCGCCTATTTATTAATCTTGATTTCTCAGAATTTTTTTGCCTTTTCTGTGTGAGGGACGGAGTGAACTGTGGAGTTAACAGAGAGGTGCAGGGATGGCGCTCCAACCGGCAGTTAGCATCAAACTGGTTCCCTCGAGCGTGATGACATTTAATGTTCCCAACAGCCTCTGTAGTCCCATTTAGCCACTTCTTAGCAAGACACGTGACAGCGTAAAAAAATGAGTGGGGCAATACTGATGTACTTTATGTCATAGAATAAAGCATGAAATTGTTTTGAGCTTGTGTTAACCGCAGACCTTATTTCAGCTATAAAAAATAAATAAACAAAAACATTGAAAAATGAAAAAAAAAAAAATTAAGTTCTAAAATGCTAACTCTTCCAGGTTTTGGCCTACAAAAAAGCATTATCCCTGCACCAATCTATAGTCTCTGAATGTGCAATGTGTACAGAAGGATTCTGTTAAATAATACATTACATTTTGGCTAGTTTTTCTCCAAACGTGTAGAATGGGAGCATAATGTGATACTTTTGTGTCTTCTTTTAAAAAGCTTGATGCTGGTAGCTATTCACTGTCATTATATGGAAGAACAGTTTTTAACTTTATCCTTTTGTTGCCCACAAAATAAAGAACATACTGCATTAGTACAACACAAGGGTGAGTAAATATAGACTTAATTTTCATTTTACAGTGAACTATCACTTTAAATTCTGTAATTGATATACATACCAGTTAGACTGGGTAAACCCAGCCCGATCTTACGGCGATTTGATCTCACCCTGCAGCTCATTTTTCTGTACATTTTTCTATCCTGCTTCCATAACACATTTGCGGGGACCAATTACAAATCGGCGTATTCACCTGGCACGCTTTTGGCGGGTTTAATACAATGACAGATAGAAGTGTGACGGATCGTTTGTTTAATTGTTTGAAGGACTATCCAATTGTGTAGTCATTTGAACTATGCCCGTTGATCATGCCTCTTATGCAGTAGAAAATACAGAGCAGACTTCCCAGACTAATGTTCAATCTTAAAATGTTTGACCATGGTCAGTGATAGCGATTTATCGATCGTAAAAACAACCCAGCTAAAAACCCTTAAGATTCAGGTTTTTATGACCTTTATATGTTGATCCTCAAAAGCTGAACACCTCTCGCTGTTTCAAGCAGCCCTCAGATGTAGGCTACTGCACAGATCTCGCTCTGGGTCGATGACTCTCATGGCTGCCTGCTTTCATGTGCTCGCTCAGAGGCTCCGGGGCCAATGGACCCAGTCGTCCTGAAACTCACTTCCTGTTCTGTTGGCTCTCAGGCCTTTGGGCGGTCTTGTATCATACCACCCATTGTGGCTGGGGATAGTCAGGAGGAGATATGCATTTTGATTATTTTAAAAGAACAAATTAAGGCAAGAATGTATAAAAGTAATGAATAAAAAAACAGGGAACGTTATGAGATTGTTTTGGCAAGGTTCTGTCAAAGTTTTGAAAGGTAGCACCAAAAGAACGCTCTTGTAAAGTTACCTCTAATTATTTTGAAAAATTCCTCAACTTCTTTGTTCATAGAACATTTTGTGGAATGGTTTGGGCGTTTGTGTAATGTTTTTTAAAGGTTAGTAACAGCTTGTTTCAGTAATATTCCTTTAATGTTTGCAAAATGATAAAACAGGACATTCCCATAAAGCTTTCTGTAAAAACGTTGGAATAAACTGGATGTTCAGAGAACTTAATGGCAACATTAGCAAAACATTCTTATAACGTATTTTTTAGCTGGGAATCTGAGACCATGTCATATAACAATTTTAAGAAATGTAAAAATAGAGTTTTATTAAAGATTCCACAGTATTTCTTCAGCATAGGTCACTAATCCCATGTTAAAATTTCAATTTAATTAAACTTCTCTTTCACTTTGTTATGCTGATTGTATAATCCACAGTAAATCAAAGCACATTATTTATATACTCTTGGGTTAGGTGTGCAGTACACAAGGGTCTCCTATAAGTCTTCAGTTGGTGGTCTTTCCTGACTCACGTACTGTATGATTTTCTATATATACCAGGTCAAATTATACATGTGCATTTTACATGTTTACCGCAGAAAATGTATGGAATGTATTTATAGCCTTTATGGAAAAGCTTTTGGATTCGAGCCCAGTCCCCCCACATGCTCGTAATTTTTTAATGCGAGAATAAAGCCGTTTCACCCAGCAGGACTTTCAAAAAATGCTTGCTCAAATGATCTTTACCGACACTAAAAGGGTTTCCAAATGGGTGTTTGGGGGAACAGTAATGTCAGAAACATCTTTTCTCTCATCCCACAGAACAAGAGTGGCGGAGTTGGTTTCATTTTGTTGTTTTGCTTTTAAGACTTCTTTGGTTTCTTTACGTGGTCTGAAAAGAGGGTCACAGACAGTCATAATTAAGAAAAGCCTTTGACAAAGAGCTATGTGCAAACCTAAAAGTATATAGGTCTTCTGTTCTCATGTTGTTTGTCCATACAGCTAAAGTGAAAACTACATTGGACCCCGCTGACTTTCATTAAAGAAACAGTTGACACATTTTGTGTTCCACATAAGAAATTAAGGCTATTTAAAAAAACAATGATGCATGTTTATTCATGTGATGCATATACTGTACCAATTGATATCCATGTTTATACTGGTATGTGCCAGCTATGTGTTATTCACTTTCACAGTGTTGCTAAAGATACATGTTACTTTGTACAACCTTCTTGCAAAGATAACAGAAAATGTATTAAAAATCCCGCCTCAAAACATAATGCAAATTGTGTTTCAGACCAGACACTGAATGCCAATCGAGTGCAAACCGGGACACACCAGGAAGCGATGAGATATTTTGCTAATAAATGATCGTGCCAGAAGAATAGCGTCAGAACTTTAGTAAACGGAAAACGTATGCGTTCTTGACAAAGTGACTTCGCCATCTACTGGCCTAATACAGCCTTTTTAGGCATTTTCGCCGATCTGAACGGGGAACGGTTGGACAACGTTGTCGTCTGTTTTTAGTACATCGTTGTCATTTTACGCATGTGCAGTAAGATGATTTTTCCGATGTTTCAGTTTGGATGAGGAAACTTTTGGAAAATGCTTGAAAAAGCTAGTGTAGAAATTGTTTTAAAAAAAAAAAACTGCTCAAAAGTATCTAGATTAATGAAATAGCTGCTTAGCCCTCTGCTACCATTCTAGTATCAACCAAAAATGAAAGATTTTTTTTTCTAATAAATGATTGTACTATTTTTTAAGGTTAAAGGTAGAGTAGGTAGGAATGATCTAAAACACTTTTTTCCAAATTTGTTTAAACTTTCTTTATATTGTCAATACATAATTAAAATGTAAGTACTGTAAGTAAAAGGAGAGTATAAAAATCGAGTGGCTCTAGACTTTTTAATCTGCAATAAACACTGTTCATTATTTTCGTCCGGGCTGAAACAAATGATTGGCTTGGGCGACTGTCACTCTCTCTCGCTACCATGGCTACCGCCGCTTTCGCTACAGGATCTGCCCACATGCGCGCGCTCGTTTGATTTGAGCAGTTCAAGAGGCAAGAAACCTAGGCAAAATAATGGCAAATAAAGAGCATTCAAAATTCACAGTGCAGGGTTTTACAGTCGGTGAAGGCAAACGAATACAAACAAAGAAATGTGGATAAACAAAGAAATCAAACGCGAGTAAATATCAGCGTGGCTTTTCAACAATGGCGAGAACTGAGGGACCTCAAGGGGCTGAAAAATGACTCCTTGCAGCTGTATTTCTGCTGGACAGGTAATCTTTCATTTTGATTATAATTTTTTTTTTGGTTTATGTTTTCATGAAGCATGTATCACTAGCACATGTAGCTGCCTAAATAGCTAACATAACATTACTTAGCATAAAGTTACAATATTATACACTTAGCCATTAGTAGAGATGATAAATACTCAATATGCTTAGCTCAAGTTGATCGCTGTTGTGTTGAACTTCACAAAATTTAACTTTAGATAACAAAATGTATGTGTAAAAGCTAGTACATCGCATCCAGGAACTTTTTTTAGAACTAAGTTAGCTTTAGCTGCTACTAATCAACAATGCTTTCATCATGGAAACTCTTACATGCAAAACACAGTATATGTTATGAATCTTAAACGTAATTCATCTTCATCACAGTATAACTGATGTTATTGGGGGAAAAAATGTATCAATGCTACCCATTTTCTTTGACTTATAAATATAACTAGCTCATTATTAAATCAAACAAAAATATATTTTAAACTTTACCAGTTTCGGTATTCTAGCTTGATAGTGAGTATAAAAGACATCTTATTTGTTTTTATTCATACTGATAAAGTTAGATGTTTTATTACATGTGATTCTAACATGATGTGACTACATACACACCGCTCTTCTGAGGTCAATAATGCGTCTTCCAGCTGTGCGGTCGGTTTGGCGCGTTCATGTATTTTGGGGGCGTGGCTTTGGAAGATCCCAGAAGGAAGAAGGTGGAGTGAATGGAAATAATGAGCTGTCTTTAAAACAGCCGTGAGAGGTCTACAGACACTCAATTTTTATACTTTCTTTTTCAGAGTGCTTACATTTTAATTATGTATTGATATATAAAGAAAGTTTAAACAAATTTGGAAAAAACGTCCAATTTTTACCTTTAATAATAAATTGAATACAGAAGGCGGTCCGACTGTATTTTACTTTATAAAGTTTTAAAAATATGGATATTTTTCTCACACAAACCCATCGATTCGTTTCAGAAGGCCAAAATTAACCCCTGGACTCTGAAGTGTGGAGCACTTTCATGATGGATGGATGCACTTATTTGGGCTTCAAATTTTGGGCTACCATTCACTGCCATTATAAAGCTTGGATTAGCCAGGACATGTTTTAATATAACTCTGATTGTATTTGTCTGAAAGAAGAATGTCACAGACAGGATGGCTTGAGGCTGAGTAAATTATGGGATAATTTTCCTTTTTGGGGGAACTATCCCTGTAATATTTTGTATTTTTATGTACTAAATTTAGAACATTTAGTACATTTTTATGGTACAAAAAAATATTTATGTGCAGTAGCTATAATCCATTTATTTACTTTTTTAATATGGACCTGTAAATTAAATGTCCGACTTAAACCCTTACGAAAATTACCGATGGTTTTTACTCCAAATAAAACCAAAAAAAATTATTGATGTTAAACCATAACCACAAATTAACCATGGTTTTGCTACACTAACCATAGTTTAACCATGGTATTTGTGGTAAAACTGTGGTTGTATAAATGGTAATCAATAAGCCCAAAAAAACATGGTTACCACACTTTTACTATAATAAAACCATGGTTATTTTTCGTAAGGGAAGGGTCATAAATCTTTAATGCTTTGAAGCACAGACTTAAGTTTGGTCAATTTTTAAATACAACACTTGGAAGAAAAAAAGTTTTAAATAGTGAACTTGAAAAAAAGTTATACAATTGTACATGTATTGTTATGAAAATGCATAAAAATACCAAAATACATTTAACTCTAAAACTGTGAGAAAATCAAAGTCATAAATCTAAACAAGTTCTGTTCCAAATCTGAGGTTGATATCTAAAAAAATTTGCTTCCAGTAAGATTTTGTTTGGGTTCAGTACAAATTCGTCTTCCATTTATTTCCAATGCAGTCAGTCTTGACTGTGAATATGTCAAAAAACTTGAATATATTTTTCAGGACCATTTAACCTCTTCAAATCATTTCCATGATTGGAAGTGCAAAATCTTTAAAGCTACACTGTGTAATTTTTTTAGTTTATTCTTATCTAAAATTACTCAGTTCTTTCAAAAATATATGTGCTCATTAATGTATATTTACTTCTTTCAAGTAATAATGCATTCTAGTAATTTTATAATATACCATTGAAAATACATACGTGTTGAGTGTTCGGATGGCGGTCGCCATGTTGCTCCTCCATCTTGAAAGTACATTTGCCAAAGAGGGACATACCCGTAAATTCAAGCTTCGATTTTCGCGTTTTTACACTCGATGGCACGAGTAAATATTGAACAAGACAAAAGTAAATATTGGAGTGGCCTTTCCAAGATGGAAAGAGCTCATGAGGAGCAACGATTTTTAAAAGAACGCCGACGTTGCCTGCTTTCTTCTCGACAGGTAATATTTTTATTGTTGCTTGGCTAATTATATCATGGTGTGCTGAGCATAACACTAGAACGACGTCTAGGATAGTTTTCCTCGCGTCAATGATGAAAAAGTATTGTTTACCTTATAACATAAATCCGTGTTCTATGACGGATAACATAAGATTAATATTTTAATTGCATTATAATTTGTTTGCCTTACGCTAGTGATGTCGTACAATATACAGAATAACGATAGCACTGATAAAAGTTACTTTACTAAGATTAGCTTGCATTCATCTGGGAACCTGATAGCTGATGTTAGCAATGAAATGGTAAAAAAAATAACGAAAACTATTATTCATTTTACATAGATTAATTTGATCATAGATCATTTGGCAAATTAAATAACTGCAAATTATAATAGTTTTCAAAAGTAACCTAATCACTTTCAAAAGCAACACTCACCGAAGAGGTCGAACTGGAAGCCATGACTAAATCGGCCACCATAGGAGTTGAAACGAAATCGAAATTGAGAGGAACAGAAACTATTATTCACGGGATCATATACCTTTTCACCACTAGATGGGTGAAAATATCACACAGTGGAGCTTTAAGTCACTGCAAAAATTTTTTTTAAAAATAAATGCATCTCTTATTTAGTATTTTTTGTCTTGTTTCCAGTCCAAATATCTAAAAGAAATTGAATCAAGATGCATTTACTAGATGAAAAAAAAAAATTACATAATGATATGTCTTTTTCCCAGAGTAAATAAAAATTCTAATTTGTTGTTTAAAAAAACCTAAATGATCTGCCAATGGGGTAAGAAAAATAATCTTAATTCAAACAGAGACGATTATTTTTCTTACCCCATTGGCAGATAATTTAGCTTGTTTAATTTAATACAATAAAATAATTTTGCAAATAATTTTGCAAAAATTCACTTAATTTTATTTTTTGTCTCAGAAAATAAGACATAATACCTTGTAATTTTACTCATTTAGTTCATGCATCTTGATATAAGATTTGTTTTATATTTGGACTTGAAACAAGAAAAAAATAAGTAAGAAAAGATGAAAAAATGAGTAAATATAAAAGACCATTGTCTATTTTGAATAGTCTAGCGATAGTCTAGTTGAAAGTCACTTTCAACGTCTCTCTTTTTTTTCCTCCTCAAAATTAAAGTTTTCATGTGTGTTTATTAATCCACTAGGCTAAAAAAATGCTTAGGAAAATAACACACAGTCGCATAATTTCAGCGACGACTCGTGTCTATAGCACAAAGACCAGTTACGCCCCTAACACTTGCGGTGTGTCCGAATCTGTAGCCCTGCGTGCAGTATGAACAACACTTGACACGTTAAATCGCTAATACTTCATGTCGTTCAAATATAGATCTTTAAAAAGGGGGTTTCAATTTCTCTTCTGGGAGTAACCAAGCACCACGCCAGCTTCCCGTCCCAGCCTTCGGCACCAGGCTGGGCTCATCCCAGCATTGATTAAAGGTTTGTGCTGCTGCCCGAGGGGCTCTTTGAATAGACAACTTCCTGTAGTTTAAGGCCAGTGATTAACCAGCCAACCCCCTTATTCCCACCAGACCCTGTGCCTTTGTGAGCAGTACGCCTCGCCTCCCCTTACTTAGAGCGCGGAGAGAGAGAGAGAGAGGGTTCGACAGCCAACTCAAACATACAAGTGCAATAATGGACCTTCTATTGTTAGCTGCTTCATTGTCACATACAAGGGCTAACAGTGCTACGACCCGGTCGCTATAAAACTCCAGAGCAACAAGCCCTTTGCTAAAGGGAGGCGTTCTGTCATTATGATGCATCCGAGGCCCCTCACCCATAATTAGATGCTATTTTCATATAGAGAGACCTCTTTAGCATTACAATTGCTCAGCCATTGTCAAAACATGGAAGGTGCAATGGCAGAAAGATGAATCGCAAACAGATTAATGGTCAATTATGGTTCTTCTATTTTTCAGCTGTTGAGCGAAAGATAAACATGCCTAGATATTTTGGCTATTAGATGAAAGCAAAAATAAAAGGACACTTTGTGAATGCAATGAAAATTTTTGTGGATGGAATGTGTGGAATTTTGGGAAGGATGTGGTGGAATGTTTTGACTGTTGTGTAACATCATATTATGTTTCTAAGGAAGTTTGTTTTCTTGTTTGTCTTTGTGTATGTGTGTAGGCGGAGAAAAAATCTTCATTTAGAAAAACAGGTGTCTCAAAGAAAATCTTTCCACTGCTCACTCAAAAAATAAGTGACGTAAATATTTCAGATGTTTTTCACACTCCCCCGCAAGCAGCGAACGTTTCATGTGTAGTTGCTGTAAAAATAATAAATGGATACAAGAGACAAACTAATCAATGATATTCAAATTCTCTCTCTCTCTCTCTCTCTCTCTCTCTCTCTCTCTCTCTCTCTCATATAATAAATTAAAGAGGATCTTAATTGTGTGAGAAAATGAAAGGAACAAATAATCTTGAACTTGAGACAATGAACTGTTTCTCTGTGATATTCGTCAAGCGTTTCCCCCGTATGGTCGGACCAGCTCCGCTCACATGTGTAAATAATTTTTGGGGGACTGCCTGCGGCCCCCTCGGGCTGAGTGGTATTGATCTTCCGTTGCTTTCTCACGGCCACCATTCGCCCCTGTGGTGAATGAAAATGACACAGAGATCTCCGAGGCCGCCACCTGCCCAACACCTCCCTTTGTCTCGGCCTGGTGACATCATCTGACCCTGGGAACGAGGGGCCCCTTTGTGTGACCTTAAAATTTGACTGAGCACCCCTTCCTGTGGTAGGTGCCTTCAAGCCACAATAACTAGAGCAAAGTGTGCATCAGTGTATGAAGCCTTCAAACAGGTAAGACACATGTCTGAGCCACCCTAAATAAAAAATAAAAAACCTCTCTCTATAAACGATCAGTAAACACAATCTGTGTGCCATTACCATAAACTTGATTACAGTATTTCTCAGTCGTTTTGGTACATTTCTCAGATCAGAATTGAAATTCTCAAAACTACCTGTTCAATTCTCACATCATTGTGTCACTTGTGCACATCAAAAAAGCAGTTTCTCATTTCTTTGAAAAAAGTTGCAAATGCTTTGGTACGTCAATGGAAATGATTATGTACAATTCTCTGTTGTTTCCTACATTATCAGTTGCTTATGTCATGTTGATCAAAATGTATTATATTGGGTCTCTGTTGAATAGTCTTACCCGCCACAACATTTAGGCACAAGCTCAGCATAAGTCTTTACATGCAAAATGGTTGAACAAGTTATCATAATATGTCAAGCATATATATTTCCATTAGACTGTTTTTCTAAATCTGTCCTGTATTGTTAAATTGCTCCCAGGCGAATCTTGACTTTAACGAAGGTGCTTCTCATGAAACATCAACTAGCAGATATAAATATATATTTGTACAGCACCGCATGTACAGTTATTCCTAGGTTCACATTTCTTCTTTAGGTTTTTTGTGTGCTATTCAGTGCTGTCTTTTCATTTCTGTATCTTAAAGACATTCAATAAAATACAGTACAAACAGTAAGAGTGTAAATTTGAATCTTTTCCATTCTCTTGCAATTACTCTCACACATACACTAAGAAGAATTGTCATCAAAACTTTAGCCGTATTTTCCATCAGAACATCCCTCCAGAGTAAACTGTTATATTGACAACATGACTAAACAATTTGACTGTCTTATCCTTACACAATGACAAAAGGACTTGTCATTCTGATAGCACTGACATGTTCATTGACACAGATATTTACTTTTGAGATATGAACTAAGGATTTTGAAGAGAGTGGCTTTTGCAGGTTATCCATGGTGTTGTTATTTGTACAAATTCTTTTGAGAAATGCACTTACTGTTTTGCAATTTGCATTGTGAGTTTGATTCGAAAAAAATGTACCAAAGTGACTGAGAAAAACTGTAACATGTAGACAGACAGACAGACAGACAGACAGACAGACAGACAGACAGACAGATAGATAGTTTAATTCATATGTATTTATATTTTGTTTTATTATATACAATTTATGGCTAAATTGTACAAATGTTTAAATAACAATAATTTAATAATAATTTAATAAATATATACTTTTTATATAATGTATTGTAAATGCATATACAACAAATATTTTTAGGCAATTTTGAGATACATTTTTACAAAATGTTTTAATTTAATTAAACATATTTATATAATTCTATTTGTATAATTGATATATTATAAAACTTCATCATAACAATTTATGCTTTGTCAATTTTAGGGGGATTTGAGATGATTGTACATTAAGCATTACAACTTATATACACACACACACACGCACGCACGCACACACGCACGCACGCACGCACGCACGCACGCACGCACACACACACACACATAAAAAAACAACTAATTAATGATAAAAAAAAATTACCTAAAAAAAACATAAGAATTAAATATTTTAAATATTTTGTGCCACAAAAATATGCCATTTATAATTACTTGTAAGAGCCACCAAATATTGATTCTATTATTTTGTCAATAAACAATAAAGCACTTAAGTGGAACAGATATTTTTGCTTTTTGCTTGCCGCTTTGGCTCACAGATGTGTGCGTGCGAGTTTGCGTGTGTTGTTTGTGGGAGTGTGTCTGCGGGGCAGCTGCGTCTGAACTGCCCCCATTCTTACAGGATGTGACATCGCTGTCGGAGTGTGTGCTCATCACTCATATGCTACACAGAACATGCTTAGACGCACAAACACACAGCCGGCTTTAATTACGACATAAAACAATGAATACTCCCTATATAAAAAAGCATGAGGACAATAACTAAAAATATGTCAGCCGAGTACCTCTTTGAAATCTCTTCAGATTTGCTTAGACATAAACAACAGCTTTCATTCCAGTTACTTGAATGCTAATGCTAATGATAGTTCTGCTTCGCAAAACTGACCCAGAACTGGTACGCCACTGTGCCTGGTCAATTTTAGAGAATAATTACATCCTAATACCCACAATCCCTTTGTTTCCTTCATGAAGGAGAAAGAAACAGATAGCAGAGGTCCTTGCCGCCAGAGCTCTCATTGTGCCCTGGGTTAAATATAACTGAGTGGAACCTCTAAAGCAAATCCGATCTGAAAGGCAGGCAAAGTCGAGAGTACGCAGCTGTCGGCAGAAACATGTATTTTTTAAAGGCTGCCCCTAATGATTCGAGACAGTTGGCAATTACGTAACGCACACTTTTAAGGCCACTGTGGCGTGGCGCAGCCGTCCCTGAAGCTCGCTGGCATGTAATGTGTGTTTGAGGAAGCTGGCATCTAACCAACATGAGAAAGACAACATACACCCAGGGGGGAAAGAGAGGAAGAAAAGAGGGAACACGAGTGATAGACAAGCTGATAAGGGTGACCGACAGAAGACTGTCAAGAGCACATTTGCTCAGTCAGAGTGAAACACACACACACATATACGCAAATGAATGCAGTGCGTTTATGCTCCAGATAACTGATGATTCTAAAGTGTCTTTCACTGGTAAATCTTAGGCTGACAAAAATATGTTCAAAGAACGTTCCAATTAAGTACTGAAAACGTTCAGTTTTTTTAGGTTGTGTTCTCCTCCCTTGTTAAAAAAAATATAATTAACTCCTGGTCCGATTAGCCTTCTCATGGGCATTTTAACACCAAACCTAAAGGCATGGGGATACATTCACAACCTGATTGGTCGGCTTTTATTACGTATATTTTGTGACAGAACTTACTAAACATCCAAACCAGTGCTGTGTGCTGGGCTAAATACACTCATTGTGTGTGCATAACCCTGCATATGATGGTATTTTGACCAGCATGAGAACTCGTGAAGAGCTTTTAAAATGTGTAAAGTATTCAAAACTGCAACAGGAATCCCTCCATCACACACAAGCAAAGATCTGCTGTGGGGAGACGCCTGTACCGAACTGAGGGGCAACATTGTGACTATGATCATTTCCATAGTGACCAACACAATCTACAAAGACAAGCGCACATTTTTAGCCGGTAAATAATAGCGCTTACACCAGTAAATTGACAAGCACAAACCTTAGTAAATCACCTTGGATGATTCATTTATATACTCTCCTCCCATAAATTTAGCACCTGAAAGGGAAACTCCTACAAATGCATATACAATAACATCAGCCACAAAAATAACTGTGTCCATGCCTTTTTAAAGCGATTAGTTTTTTAGAGCCAAAAGAGGGTTTGCTCAGGAGCAAGCTGTCAGTAAATCTGGCCCTTAGTTTCGAATTGAACGGACACTCATCTTTTCAGCTGTCTCGGTCTGAATGATTGTGGCGCACCAGGGTTCAGATGGCAGCGTTCACACTTATTCAAATGAATCGCACTAACAGAGCAATCACACCAGAGATTATTTTAATCTAACCAAACATGCCAAGGGTGAAACCAACCTTAAAAAAGTTTCTTGGTTATGTGAACAGTGGAGAAAACATTAGAGGAATGTTACATTTTATCACTTTACAAACATTGGGACAGATTTACTAACAGCTTGCACCAATGCAAACCCTCTTTTGGCATCAAAAAACTAAACTATCAGGTTATAATTGAATAGACATTTAGAGTTTCCTTTTTAGAATAAAAAATTATGGGAGGAGAGTATTTAAATTAATGACGCAAGGTGATTTACTATGGTTTGTGCTTCATCTGTGCTTTTAAGTGATTGCACTCTCATGCTAATTTACTGTGTTTAGTAAATCTGGACCATAATTAAACATTGCATTAAGCTATTTGTTTTTCCCCCGAAACAGATGAACAGGAATCTGGCAAAGTTTTATTGTTGTCACAAATCAGGCCTCTGGGGCTCCCTCTGATCGCCACCAGAGGGCTCCTTCACCTCAATATTTATCGCACTCCAGACTTCATTAACCATAATCCTTTGCCCTGACTCATCAGCCATCATTGTTTACACCTGTGTGCCATTAGCCTCATCACCTCAGTCTATCCCTGCATCCCAATTCGCAACCTATCCATCCTAAATAGTATTCGAAAATAGAATTAGTATGTCCCAAATCGTAGTATGTTGAAAAGAGCATTCCAAAGATTCCCGGATGGTTTACTATTTCCGGTCCGAATTCGTAGTATGGATCGATGGCTGATATTGCCCACAACCCATTGCGAGTTGGACGAGGATTAGAACTACAAACGCGGATAAAAAGCGTAAAAAAACTACAAACATGACGGATGTGCGAGTTTGACGGTTAATTAGAGAAGTTTAGATAAAGGGGTTTGAGTGACCAACTATCAATATTTAACCCGACAAAATATATTTATTCAGTGTTGTCCACATCATATTTCACCTGCAGCAGCATTGTGAACGTTTTTAATGACACGTTTGGCCATTAACTTTTAAATGCATCATTATGTTTAAACTGCAAACACATAAGGAGATCTCTGACCCACAAAGACCCACACATGGCAGATCAACGAGCGGTTACATTTCTCTCCGATACAGTAGGAGATTAAACTGAATGTGGAGGATTTGAACTGTGACGCATCTGACGATGATTGACAGGGCAGATAAACGGTGACGTAGTGGCGAAGTAGTATGTCCCGAAGCTTGCATACTTTTCTGCTACACACTCAAAAGTATATACCTTTTCTTCACAAAAAGAGTACATACTTTTAGGATGTAGTATAAGTAGGCAAATTGGGACACAGCAATAATAATCCATCTGCACACTACCATTCACGGCAAAGTCTTGTGCACAGCTTTCATTCTGCAGTGTAACACTGCAATTCTGAGCGGTCTCTCATGTTTCATGTCTCTTGGTTTTGGACACCTGCCTGTGTCTGGACTGTTGGTTTTGGACACTTGCCCGTGTCTGGACTGCTCTCTTGCCTACGTTCCCTGCCTTGTTGTGTTTGTTTGTTTGGACTGCCTACATGTATTTTGATCTTGCCTGTACTCTAGACTTCGATTATGGATTGCTGTCTCAATAAAATTGCATTTGGATCCCCACTTGGTTGACTCATCGCTACAATTGTGTTGGTAGTTGTATGTTTTATGACATTTAGAAATGAAATCTCTAGTGAGTTGTGCTAAAAGATTAATGCACATCATTAGTTAATGCATTTAAAAATAATGTAAAACCTAGACTAAACCTAATCGATAGTGTTATCAAAAGCAAATGTGAGATAAAAACACATTTACTGAAGCAACCACACCATTTTTACTTGCTTTTACAAGTCTTTAAGCTATTTTATTAGGACTTTTGTTTCACAGGACTCCTACCAGACCACTTTGCATCACATGTGCTGTGCTGTACCAGGTGCACTATCTTGCCGATTGCTCACCTGGTACATCACTGCACATGTGATGCAAAGTGGTCTGGTAGGAGTCCTGTGAAACAAAAGTTCATTATCAGAAAAGACAAACATGTGGTGCAGGTTAAGTAATAGAAAACATAACATTTTTGGATTTATTTACAAATCGTGTAAATTTAGCATTTGGAGGAGAAAGAGAGAACTTTTTAATACGGCAAAGTATACTGCTAATGATATCATGCTAATGTTTAGAAGGATATCCATGTTTGTTCTACACATTTATGGATGTATCTGGAAATCTGGGATGAAAATGGCATGTCCAGCTCCCTTGTCTTGCTAATGCTAAATTTAGGTAGCATTTTATGTATCTTAAATACAAACCCGATCCAAAAAAAAAAGTATGTATAATTTTAAGGGGGAAATTATTTGATTTTAAATTTCATGGCATCAACACATCTCAAAAAAGTTGGGACATGGTCTGTGTGGCATCCTCTCTTCTTTTTTAGAACAGTCTGCAAATGTCTGGGGACTGAGGAGACAAGTTTCTCAAGTTTAGGGATAGAAATGTTGTCCTATTCTTGTCTAATACAGGCTTCTAGTTGCTCAACTGTATTAGGTCTTCTTTATCGCATCTTTCTCTTTATGATGCGCCAAATGTTTTCTATGGGTGAAAGATCTGGACTGCAGGCTGGCCATTTCAGTACCCGGATCCTTCTTCTATGCAGCCATGATGCTGTAATTGATGCAGTATGTGGTCTGGCATTGTCATGTTAAAAAAATGCAAGGTCTTCCCTGAAAGAGACGATGTCTGGATGGGAGCATATGTTGTTCTTGAACATGTATATACCTTTCAGCATCGATGGTGCCTTTCCAGATGCGTAAGCTGCCCATGCCACACGTACTCATGCAACCCCATACCATCAGAGATGCAGGCTTCTGAACTGAGCGCTGATAATAACTTGGGTTGTCCTGGTCCTCTTTAGTCTGGATGACATAGCGTCCCGGTTTTCCAAAAAGAACTTATATTTTTGATTTGTCTGATCACAGAACAGTTTTCCACTTTCCATATTAAATGAGCCTTTGCCCCAGAGAAAATGCCTGCACTTCTGGATCAGGTTTAGATATGGCTTCTTTTTCGACCTATAGAGTTTTAGCCGGCAGCGAATGGCACGGTGGATTGTGTTCACCAAAAATGTTTTCTCAAAGTGATCCTGAGCCCATGTTTTGATTTCCATTACAGTAGCATTCCTGTATGTGATGCAGTGCCATCTAAGGGCCTGAAGATCACAGGCATCCAGTATGGTTTTCCAGATTGTTCCAGATTTTCTGAATCTTTGGATGATATTATGCACTGTAGATGATAACTTCCAACTCTTTTCGAAAATTTTCTTAGATAAACTCCTTTCTGATATTGCTCCACTATTTTTCACCACAGCATTGGGGGAATTGGTGATCCTCTGCCCATCTTGACTTCTGAGAGACACTGCCACTCTGAGAGGCTTTTTATATCCAATCATGTTGCCAATTGACCTAATTAGTTGCAAATTGGTCCTCCAGCTGTTCCTTATATGTACATTTTACTTTTCCGGCCACTTATTGCTACCTGTCCCAACTTTTTTGGAATGTGTAGCTCAAAATGAGCCAATATTTGGCATGACATTTCAAAATTTGATATGTTGTATATTTTCTATTATGAATAAAATATAAGTTTATGAGATTTGTAAATTATTGCATTCCTTTTTTATTCACAATTTGTATTAGTGTCAATAGTGTTAGTGTTAGTATTAGTCTCAATTCAATAGTGTCCTAACTTTTTTGGTATCCAGTTTCTAGACAATTAAATAATATTTTAACACATTATGATTAATTTACAGTTTTACTGGAACTGGCACACAACATCCGTGCAATAATTCAGATATCTTAAATACTCATAAAAGTTAATTTGTTTGAACAAATTAGTTTTTTTTTTTTTTTGACAAAGTAGCATTTTAGCAGATATACGCATTATGAGTTGTCTGTCTTGTCCTGGGAAACGGACAAAAAAATTGACGACTCATATTTCACTCATGTGCGTATAAATATTTTAATCAATTTTATATACATTTATATAATTTATATGTTATATGTTTACATGACAAAGATTTACTAAAAAATAAAAGTTTTTCCTTTGCAATTTTTTAACATTTTGTGTACAAACGGCAAATGTTGTCAAAGCGATGCCTGTTCACACATGACCGCAAAAACTAAAAACACCGTATTATTCATGCCAGACCAGTAAATGGCGATGTCTCTTTGTAAAAAAAACAATACATGCCTCTAGACTGCACATGTAATATGCATACACGACATCAGCATTTTCACAAATTCACATTTTTTTTACATTACATAGAGTCTATAATGGTATCGTTTTCTAAAACATGCACTTTTAAACTCGTTTTCAAAAGTTCCCGTTTTCATGCCCCCAACACTGTTGTCGTGTAAAAGCATCCAAAATGCAAAAAAATGGACAGCCCATGAGAGACAAACAAATGTACACTATATTGCTCAACATTTTCTCATTAGACATCAACAAAGCCTATGGAGTACATTCTATTTAAAAAAAAAAAGTGAAAAAATGAAAATATTTGTTCGTTAGTCGAACTGCAATGGACAACCAACCAACCAACAAACATAATGATCTAACTGGATTATGCTTATGGCCCAAATGTACCGTAGCAAGATTGATGATAATTTAATTAATAAGATCATGATTTGCTGTGTTCATAATGAGCAATCAAAGACGCAAAATCAGTTTGTGGTCAGAAATGGTGAAATTAATTAGATTTGCTACCTTGTATTTAATTAGGGCTCTCATTAAGTCTTTTTATTTCTTGCACTGATGAGCAGAATAACTAGGGCCATTTTTTTAAATAAAATAAATATGTATATTATATTATACAAGCAGAAATCCTGCCCAGCTGAGCCTCCACCAGTAGAACACATCCATTACAGCTCATTTAAGTGAGCCATACATTTCCCTATATTATTTCATAACACTATATTTCCTTATTTACTTATACGATATGCCAATGATATAACCCCAGCCATAAATAATAATCCATATTTGAAATGTTGATGAGCCCCGGGAAGAAAAGCCTTGGGCGATTCAGCCCCAACAATGGGAAAATATAGCATTCAGCTGTACAATGGCTCAAATGCAGCCCTTATTTGCATTTCTGTTGACAAATTATCACTAATATGGAAATATTTCTCCGGAAACAGCCGGCGCGGTTTGTCTCCTGCTCTGCTTCAAATCATTTGTAAATTCCGAATGGATTACCTCCTTTTGCCGTGGCATAAAAAACCCCTCAGATATCACAAGTGGTGAAAGGGTTGTCAAACTGGTTTCTAATCTACGAGGGGGATTTAAATAAGTCTTGAATCGCATTTCAGCCTCTACCCTACCCCTGCCGCAGCCCTCCCCCTCTCTGCTTTTCAAGACGATCACTTCTTCGGGAGCTTTCACTAAGTGAGATTAATTCCTGAATCATAAATAACTTGGAACAAGTCTCCCGAGAGCCCTGAAGCTACGGCACATCAGAGACGCGTATGCTGTACACAGGGTCACATAGTTTTATATCTGGTGTCAATTTGTAATCCTTTATTTGTTTTAATAGACTGGAAAGCAGTTATTATTACCAAAATATGACTGATGCAACAAGACTAGCAATGTTAGAAAGCTCAATTGCCCTCTGAGGGTCAGCAAAACTTATTTACAGTAGACGCTGGCTATTAAACACATATTTCAAATCAAAGCTGTCGCCTCTGAAAAAATAATCTTAAAAGCCACTGTGTCCGTTCCAGACCAGGCACAATTTAAAGTAATACAATTACTGAGTTGCTGATCACTGCGAGTTGAGGTTAATCAACGTTCCTCTGGGGTTCCTGATGGTCCAAGAGACACTAAGGAATATTCTCCATACTGACAAGTGTTTTTTGCTGAGGGAAAGAGAGGGAGATAAACACTGCTGTTAGAGGTGAGGGAACTTGGCAGCAAAATATTTACCTAGCCTGCCATTCTGGGGGGAAAAATGTACCACAGCTTCTAGAACGCATTACTTGAAGAATTTAGAATTAAACAAGCTATACTGGGCTATTTCACTTGGACAGCATGAACTTCATATCACTAACAAACTATATTTTTACAAAAAGAGAGAAAATGTTTATGGTGCAAAACTTAACACCATGACGGCTTGTTGCCTGGGTCAACAGTGGTAATGTTGTGAAATTCACCGATTTATGCAACAAAATTCAGATGTAATTCAGCACTAGCGCTTGTGTCATTATTTACCTCAATTTAGCTCAGTGGGGATTCAAATCAGTTCAATGTTGCAAAGTTCATCAATTATGAAACAGTTAAAGGTTTAGTTAACCCAAATATGAAAATAATCCCATGATTTACTCACCGTCAAGCCATCCTAGGTGTTAATGACTTTCTTCTTTTAGCCAAATCAGAGTTTTATATATATATATATATATGTATATATATATATATATATATATATATATATATATATATATATATATATATATATATATATATATATATATATATATATATATATATATATATTTAAAATTCTGGCTCTTCCAAGCTTTATAATGGCAGTGAATGGTAACTGAAATTTTGTAGCTCAAAAAAGTGTATCCATTCATTATAAAAGTAATCCATACGGCTCCAGGGCAGTTAATAATGGCCTTCTGAAGCGGTGTGTTTTTGTAAGAAAAATGTCCATAATTATAACTTTATAAACTGGAATCACCGGCTTCAGGTACCGACCATCTGCTCATTCACAAGAGAATCTTGTTCCGGAATAAGATGTAAGATATAGGAGTCGCCAAAGCTTAGGTGAGAGTAGACGCCTCTCGTGGTTCAAACAAATAGTGCAGGGCAACAAACTCAAGATCCTCAGACACTTCTCTTTAAATATTCTCGTTTTAGACTTCTAATTAATGACCGATCTCTTGATTGTTTCTGACCATGTCCATCCCTTTATGACCACCATGTACCCATCCTCTGATGGCTACTTCCAGCAGGATAATGCACCATGTCACAAAGCTCGAATCATTTCAAATTGGTTTCTTGAACATGAAATGAGTTGACTGTACTAAAATGGCCCCCACAGTCACCAGATCTCAACCCAATAGAGCATCTTTGGGATGTGGTGGATCGGGAGCTTCGTGCCCTGGATGTGCATCCCACAAATCTCCATCAACTGCAAGATGCTATCCTATCAATATGGGCCAACATTTCTAAAGAATGGTTTCAGCACCTTGTTGAATCAATGCCATGAAGAATTAAAGCAGTTCTGAAGGCGAAAGGAGGTCAAACACAGTAATAGTATGGTGTTCCAAATAATCACCTAATAACAACTGTCACTGTACTTTGGTATCACCACTCAAATTTTTGCTCAAATGTTTGGATTTTCCTTCACATTCATCAGCCTTTTGATAGAATCACAACATAACATTAATGCACACTGTCAACATTGCGAATAACCTAAAAACAACCACCTAAAATAAAACAAAAATATTAGTTTTCCTGGTGTGATACTGCAAAAGTATATGTGGTTTTACTTTGGCTGCCATCTCTAGTCATAAGAGATGCAAGTATATACACATCAGAACGTATTAATTCAATTACAGAACCTCAGACACACACGTTGCGTCTAGAGAATTAGCAACAGAGTTGACCTAAACCTGCTTGACCTCTGCTGGACGACATGCTGTTTATTTGAATTAGTTTGATATTCTTTTTCAGCATCAGGGCCTGCTGTGTCTTGTGTTTACTCCAGAGAGAGAGAGAGTTGAAAATAAATTTCCCTTTATAAACGAGTGTAAACTTGCTAATGCTCATCCCAGCAGAATTATGAACGGGTGGTCACTGTGGTCTTAAAGGGATAGTGCCCCAAAAATGAAAATTGCTTATGCTCACGTTTTCCACAAACCCTTGTGACTTACTTTCTTCATTGAAACACAAAATAAGTTATTTTGCAGGAGTTTGCTTCCTTTTTTCTATACAATGAAAGTGAACGAGGACCGGACCTGTCAGGCTCCAAATATGACAAAAAGAAGAAGCTCCTTTTTATAAGGTTCCATAAACAACCTTTAAAATTGCTGTAAGCCTTATATAGGCAGCACTTGATGGTGTAAATATCCTTTTTAATAATAGTTTATTTTCATTTATATTAGTATATTAATATTATAAATATTAGTATTATTAATATTATTTTATTTTGTGTGGTTTTTACATTCAAAAACATCATAACTAATAAGTAATAGGCTATTTTCTACACTGAGAAGCAGCAACCAGAATGTTTTTCTCGATCACAGGGCTCGTAAACTAGCCTAGAAATCTAGACGCACCCTAGCGGCAGCAAATTTAATCTGCCCTCAAGTGTCGTCTAGGAACTCTCAATATCCTTCTAAGCTGTATTCCTCTCAATCTGGACGGGCCAATCACATCGTGTATAGAGTCGGCGGGCGGGGCCATAATGACGTCGGCCGAGTTGCGTTTGCGTGCTCTAGTAAACACATAAACTGGCGAACGGCGGCGGTCTTTCGAATCAGCTTTGACTGCGATTCTGGAAGACTTGTGAGTTAAGCTTTTCTCTGAGAAAAGAACAAAGAGCGGCACTGAAGTCATTCTTAAAAAGGGAAGATGTGTTCGGAGTTTTGCTGACCGGATATGGTGAATGTTTAATCTATCAACAAGCTCTGTTTCACCTTCGTTGCTCTGGTTGGTTGTAGCGCTATCCTATCGCGTGCAGAGGGACTTTGAAAGACAACCGTTTATCCCGCCCCTCGGATTGAGCCCTGTCTATGGTGAGTTTCCAGACCAAACATCTTGATGTGGGTCTGGCTTGTCAGGCTACTCGTAAACGTCTTTATCAAACAAACACAATGATTTAATTATTTTTTATCTACCCGCGATTGATTGGACTATTATTTTTATATTACACATAGCCTGCAAGATCGGACGATATAAGCGCGAACCACATGCACACACATACACGTGTGCGCGCACCGCCCTTCAGATGTCAACTTGATAAAGAGAATAGCAGAACAAGAACGGAATATAATGAGATTCATCAGCCTGCGGGGCTTTGAGAGCCCTGGCCCATACGTGTCCAGCTAAAGGTATGCTCTGTTAGACACGTACACAAAAGCAAAAGCATCTATAACAATGCAATACTATCACATATAAAAACATGTTATACTCACATCGGTGTGTTGCACCATTCAAGTCGGATCCAAATCCAGCATCGACCGGAGATTTGTTTACAAACGATCCCACAGTGAACTGAAGTGAACACGTCTTCCCCACGTGAGCTAGAACATCGTTAAAAATAAAGATCAACCACACATTCCTAATATTAGGATCCGAAGTAAGCTTATGCAGCGACTATGTTCTTCCACAACCAGGAATAGCTCAATATCTTGCTATCTTCCTCGGCATGTTTATTGTTGTTGACCAGCTAGCATGAGCCCTCCATAAGGACAGGATCGTTTGCTGAGCCTGGTGTCTAGCTTTTCTTTGACTAACAAGGAAGTTTTCAGCTCTGAAACATAGAGGATATTTTTATATTACCATGACCTTTTATATATCAAAAGCTCAAGTGAAAGTTGATTTCTCAATTCATCACCCCTTTAATATATAAAAAAACATATAACAGTATTGCAATTAATTTCCTGTTTTTTTATGTAAAAACAATTGTTTATGAAGGCCAAAATGAGCAAGAATGTTACATCGAAAAGGTCAGGATAGCATTAAAGGGCTAATTCACTTCAGCCAAAAATGACATCTTAAGACATGAACCAATCGGTTTGTGTGAGAAATCGAACAGTATTTAGGTGACAGACAGCAACGGTTGGAGGTAAAACCTTCATTTGTGTTCTACTGAAGAAACAAAGTCACCTATATCTTAGGGTAGTCACCTATATCTTATCAAAGTCATCTATATCTTAGGGTAGTCACCTATATCGTATCAAAGTCACCTATATCTTAGGGTAGTCACCTATATCTTATTAAAGTCATCTATATCTTAGGGTAGTCACCTATATCTTATCAAAGTCATCTATATCTTAGGGTAGTCACCTATATCGTATCAAAGTCACCTATATCTTAGGGTAGTCACCTATATCTTATTAAAGTCATCTATATCTTAGGGTAGTCACCTATATCGTATCAAAGTCACCTATATCTTAGGGTAGTCACCTATATCTTATTAAAGTCATCTATATCTTAGGGTAGTCACCTATATCGTATCAAAGTCACCTATATCTTAGGGTAGTCACCTATATCGTATCAAAGTCACCTATATCTTAGGGTAGTCACCTATATCGTATCAAAGTCACCTATATCTTAGGGTAGTCACCTATATCTTATTAAAGTCATCTATATCTTAGGGTAGTCACCTATATCGTATCAAAGTCACCTATATCTTAGGGTAGTCACCTATATCTTATCAAAGTCATCTATATCTTAGGGTAGTCACCTATATCGTATCAAAGTCATCTATATCTTAGGGTAGTCACCTATATCTTAGGGTAGTCACCTATATCTTAGGGTAGTCACCTATATCTTAGGGTAGTCACCTATATCTTATTAAAGTCATCTATATCTTAGGGTAGTCACCTATATCGTATCAAAGTCATCTATATCTTAGGGTAGTCACCTATATCTTATCAAAGTCATCTATATCTTAGGGTAGTCACCTATATCGTATCAAAGTCACCTATATCTTAGGGTAGTCACCTATATCGTATCAAAGTCACCTATATCTTAGGGTAGTCACCTATATCGTATCAAAGTCACCTATATCTTAGGGTAGTCACCTATATCGTATCAAAGTCACCTATATCTTAGGGTAGTCACCTATATCTTATCAAAGTCATCTATATCTTAGGGTAGTCACCTATATCGTATCAAAGTCACCTATATCTTAGGGTAGTCACCTATATCGTATCAAAGTCACCTATATCTTAGGGTAGTCACCTATATCTTATCAAAGTCACCTATATCTTAGGGTAGTCACCTATATCTTATCAAAGTCACCTATATCTTAGGGTAGTCACCTATATCGTATCAAAGTCATCTATATCTTAGGGTAGTCACCTATATCGTATCAAAGTCACCTATATCTTAGGGTAGTCACCTATATCGTATCAAAGTCACCTATATCTTAGGGTAGTCACCTATATCGTATCAAAGTCATCTATATCTTAGGCTAGTCACCTATATCGTATCAAAGTCACCTATCCACAACTTTCCCGAACTCTGACCTTTCCCATGATCGCTATGGCAACGTAGAACACGCCGGTAACGAACTTCGGTATTTTAAATAGGTTAAATAGGTTTTTAATATATTATATAAAGTCAATAATTAAATTTACAGCAATGAAATGTAAATTTTTATTACAATGCACTTAAATTAATTGCAGTTCATGCATCTATTCTTATGTTGATTAAAAAAAAGTCTACTGACAATGTCTGACATGATTCAACAATTACAAATATTAAAATATAAATATTACTTCTACATCACAATTCTTGAGTTTATTGAAGCTCGTTAGGGATTGAATGAAGTGCGAAGGGTGCTAGCAACATGTCAACGGGGTCCGTTTATGTTACATGGTTTATGGAAGCAAGTAACGTTAGGTTTCTGAGGTGAGAGACCCAGGCGCTTGGCGGCGCTCAGCGCTCATTAACCCCAGTGAGAGCAGCCTTAACTCGGCTCATCCTTCTGACGGCTGCCGCTGCCTGGCAGAAGTCCCTCCTATGACGCGAATTCGCGTCTGTTGTGTAGTGAATGAAGCGAATGGAGTCAAAATGTTCACGCGTCCATGTTCGCGCGAATAGCGCTATTTATTCGCGTCACTCGCGTCTGGTCTAAACGCAGCATAACTGTTATGTGTGCTAAACCGGAACTGAGATACCGTCAACCGGAAGTATCGAGTGTCATGGCGACGCCCACTAACACTTGCAGGAAAGTTGTGGATATCTTAGGGTAGTCAATTATACCTTATATCTATACCTGAGTGTAAGACAATAAACATCATATTTTAATATTTTAATTGGGTGAACTATCCCTTTAATGTTTTTGTGAATGCATATTTATGCATAAACTAGTTAAACAAACTAACAATATGGATCATAAATGTAATATTTCTATTACTTGCTTAGTTGAGAAGAGAAGTATCCATACCTGAAAAGAGCTGCTCATACTTACATGTTCTGTTAAACTAAAAAGAGAAAAAGACATGTTTGGTTGGTAGGAGATCAGTATCAATGTGAAAGTAAACATTTATAGACATTTTAAGAAATAAATTATTTACCTGTTGAGAATCTGTTTAGTTTTATAGCTGAATGAGGTGGGGCTTTGACTGTTACAGATTTTAAAAACAAAAAGGCGAGAATAAAGAACCCTAAACTTAAACACCAAACATTTCAGCATATAAAAGTTTCTTCAAGACCATATCAACATATGTTTGTGTGGGAAAATTACTGTTTGTGTGGGTACTAATTATTTTATTTTTTTGGTTCATTAGCCCCCATTCATTCGGCTACATGGAAAAAGAACAGCAACATTTTGCATTGTAACTCTTTTGGTGTTCCATAGACTAATAAAATCCAGTTTGGTAACAACAAACTAATTATTTAAGATAATTTAAGATTTTGAAATGGGAATAACTCAAAAAATTGTGCTTTTTCCACTTAGTATGTAAAATCCAGTGTTCGGCATTTTGCGTACGTGAGTTTTTGTTGTAGATAAAAAAATAAATTGTACTGTGCTAATTAATTGAGATTTCTTACAGCTCTTACAGGTTGTTGGCCTTGTCTGTTTCGTTGCTTCTATTACTCTCCCCTTTTTTGTAAGTCGCTTTGGATAAAAGCGTCTGCTAAATGATTAAATGTAAAATGTAAATGTAAATATATCACTATTAGGTTAGCGTTTTATCATTCACTGATCAAGCACAGCCAGAATACATTAAAAGCAACTCATAGCTCTTCGTTTTTAGAAGCTCCATCAACTATTTAAACACAGAAATAGCTGATATAGCTGGTTAAGCTGGTTAAGAGCTACTTGAATCTCGTACATATTAATACACTCCATTAGAATGAGCCGGAGGCACTTCATGGCTATCAGGACAGACACTTGTTCAAAACGTTGCTTTAGATTCGTCAATGCCTGTGAATAATTATTTGTCCAAAAGACGAACTTAAATGTGGCTTTGACTGCCAGATGTGGTAAACGGAGCTGAAGGCTCTGACAAGCCTGACAGCGACTTTGACGTTAATCTGGCTGCTGAGTAACATTCGCGTCGTCGTGTTTGTATTCGCGTATAATTGGCTAATTAGTTTTACTGTAATATAGTTATAATTACGTGTCATTACATTCGTACTCGGACCCCTAATTTAGCGTTTTTAAAGGAATATATGAACGAGAGTTAGCTGAGGGAAAGGTAGCCCGTGACCTCACTCACCTCACACAAAGCTGAAACCTATCACGGGGGCGCGCGCGCGGGGTGCGAAGCAGCTGTGTTTACGTTGACCAGAGCTGGGAGTATTAGGTAGCACGGCAGAGACTCACCAACGCTATTGACCAGTCGCTAATCATGTGCGCCCCGTATTTTATGCGTCACTTGAGTCCATTAATCAAACCCTGGACCTGTTTTTCTTTGGATTGTAATTCATTTGCTTTTGGAAGTCTATTGAATGAATCTGTTGAAATGCACATGCTCCGCTGCCGCTCGACTGAACCCGCGCGCATTTTCATGAATAAATAATCGCAGGCCGTTTACTTTTAAACACATTTACGTTTAAACACATTAAAGCCCTGAAAATCATTTAGTTAAAGGGATAGTTCACCCAAAAATGAAAATTAGCCCATGATTTAGGCTACTCCCTCAAGTCTAGCTGTATAGCCTATGATATTCTTATTTCAGACGAATGCAATCGGAGTTATATTAAAATATGTCCTGGCTCTTCCAAGCTTTGGCAGTGAATGGCTGTTTCTGTTTTGAAATCCGTAAAAGTGCATCTAAAAGGGCTCTACATGGCTCTGGGGGGTTAATAATGGCCTTCTAAAGCGAAGTGATGCGTTTGTGTAAGAAAAATATCCATATTTAAAACTTTACAAACTGTAATCTCTTAACTTCCACTAACTGCTGTATGCACGTTCACAAGAGACTGGTGTTACAGCATTCATGATGAGTTAAGGGTGAGTAAAAGGCAAATTTTAATTTTGGGGTGAGCTAAGCAAAATAAAGGTCTAGCCATCATATCCTCAATTCAGGAGGGGTTGCACCTTTAGAGAATTTTGAACTGCATGATTTTAATTATGATCTCAATCAGTGTGCGTGTGCCGAACTGCATACCATCAACATGCTTTATGAAATCAGCATTGGTTTCCCAGACTATAAACCGCTCTACTGACTTAGTGCAACAGCCTTTTTCATTATGTTAAAAATGTACTTCATTTGGCTGAATTGCATGCGCTAAGCGCAAGAGTCATTTCATGTAATGTCTTGGATGTTTCCCAGCACACACATTATTGGCTTTTTATTCAAAATACTCCAACGCAAGCAGGTAAATGGAACAAAACTCTTATTGTGAGCCATCAGTGGGCAGCATAAATCCCAGCCATTAGTTCATTTTCATTCATACTGTAGTATGAAAATGTTTATGCAATATTTACACAGCCACCGCATGTCCTAATTTAATATACTCGTGGTATATGTGAGTCAATGAAACGTTAATGGATTTTAATGTCCCTCATGAAGTCAACATTACGAATTGGTGTTTGGTTAGCTACAAATTCATCTAGACTGCCTAAAGGAAACATATGGTGAAGAATGTCAGCTGGACGATACAGTTCACATGCTCTTGTCACAGGTCACTGCTCGCTGAGCATGCAGATAACGTGTTCTTGCATAGGCATGCTGCACATATGGAGGCATTTCTGTGCAATCTGGGTCACATATAGCTAGAAGATCTAATAAATTACTGAAACGGCATGCTTTGGTTCTGTTTTAGTTCCAGTCGTGTATTCTGATTAAAAGGCAATTGCAACAGCCTATACATAACCATATAATGATTAAAAGCATTTTTGTTTTTTAAAACACACATTGAAATGCTCACTCAAATAACTTTGGTATTTTGGCTATATTTTGTCAGTTAACAATTTCTAAAGACTTACTGTGAAGGATAGTCACATTTCAGGCAGAAAATCTGGGAAAATTTTATTTAAAAAATGTGTTCTCCTCTGTTCAACTGCAAATTAAATAATATTTTACCAAAGTTTGCATTCTAAATTGAATGTGATGAACAGTATTGGGGGACGTTACATTACAGCATTGCGTTACTCCCTTAAAACGTAACATTGCATTACTTAGTTACTTTTTAAGAAAAGTAATCTGTATACGTGACTTTTGCATTACTTTTTCTGGGCTGGGCTTGTTTTTTTTATAATAAAAAAGTTATATTTTGGGTCAAATGTGGCCCTTTCACACCAAAATTTTAATAGTAAGGCTAAAGGAAATGCAAATTCAAGCGTGTACAGTAGAGGGCACAGCTCTGCATCAGTTGTGCTGCTATTCTGGATTGGAAAAGAATAAATAAAAAAACAATAAAAACAAAAAAAATCTAAAGAATATTGGTCAATAAAGTGGAGTTAAATGAACTACTGAATCAGTATTCATCATGCACACAATACAGGCCTTTCTCAAAAAATTAGCATATTGTGATAAAGTTCATTATTTTCCATAATTTAATGATAAAAATTAAACTTTCATATATTTTAGATTCATTGCACACCTACTGAAATTTTTCAGGTCTTTTATTGTTTTTATACTGATGATTTTGGCATACAGCTCATGAAAACCCAAAATTCCTATCTCAAAAAAATTAGCATATTTCATCCAACCAATAAATGATGTGTTTTTAATACAAAAAAAGTCAACCTTCAAATAATTATGTTCAGTTATGCACTCAATACTTGGTCGGGAATCCTTTTGCAGAAATGACTGCTTCAGTGCGGCGTGGCATGGAGGCGATCAGCCTGTGGCACTGCTGAGGTGTTATGGAGGCCCAGGATGCTTCGATAGCGGCCTTAAGCTCATCCAGAGTGTTGGGTCTTGCGTCTCTCAACTTTCTCTTCACAATATCCCACAGATTCTCTATGGGGTTCAGGTCAGGAGAGTTGGCAGGCCAATTGAGCACAGTAATACCATGGTCAGTAAACCATTTACCAGTGGTTTTGGCACTGTGAGCAGGTGCCAGGTCGTGCTGAAAAACGAAATCTTCATCTCCATAAAGCTTTTCAGCAGATGGAAGCATGAAGTGCTCCAAAATCACCTGATAGCTAGCTGCATTGACCCTGCCCTTGATAAAACACAGTGGACCAACACCAGCAGCTGACATGGCACCCCAGACCATCACTGACTGTGGGTACATGACACTGGGCTTCAGGCATTTTGGCATTTCCTTCTCCCCAGTCTTCCTCCAGACTCTGGCACCTTGATTTCCGAATGACATGCAAAATTTGCTTTCATCCGAAAAAAGTACTTTGGACCACTGAGTAACAGTCCAGTGCTGCTTCTCTGTAGCCCAAAAGTGGCTTGACCTGGGGAATGCAGCACCTGTAGCCCATTTCCTGCACACGCCTGTGCACGGTGGCTCTGGATGTTTCTACTCCAGACTCAGTCCACTGCTTCCGCAGGTCCCCCAAGGTTTGGAATCGGTCCTTCTACACAATCTTCCTCAGGGTCCGGTCACCTCTTCTCGTTGTGCAGCGTTTTTGGCCACACTTTTTCCTTCCCACAGACTTCCTACTGAGGTGCCTTGATATAGCACTCTGGGAACAGCCTATTCGTTCAGAAATTTCTTTCTGTGTCTTACCCTCTCGCTTGAGGGTGTCAATGATGGCCTTCTGGACAGCAGTCAGGTCAGCAGTCTTACCCATGATTACGGTTTTGAGTAATGAACCAGGCTGGGAGTTTTTAAAAGCCTCAGAAATTTTTTGCAGGTGTTTAGAGTTAATTAGTTGATTCAGATGATTAGGTTAATAGCTCGTTTAGAGAACCTTTTCATGATATGCTAATTTTTTGAGACAGGAATTTTGGGTTTTCATGAGCTGTATGCCAAAATCATCAGTATTAAAACAATAAAAGACCTGAAATATTTCAGTTGGAGTGCAATGAATATAAAATATATGAAAGTTAAATTTTTATCATTACATTATGGAAAATAATGAACTTTATCACAATATGCTAATTTTTTGAGAAGGACCTGTAGTGCTTCTGCTCTTACTCCTGATTTTTTTCAACATGCGTTACTTTACTAGTGAAGAAAGTAATCTGATTACATTACTTGAGTTACTTGTAATGCATTACCCCAACACTGCTGATAAAACAAAAGGCTATGTGTCGTGAAATAAAGTCAGGAAACATGTCTTAAGCCTTAACTACTTCGGCCGTCCGTGCACTGTAATTTAATTAGGAGGGTCCATGGAAGTCCACAGACAGCCCAATTTTTGTGACTGTGCGCAGAAGAATGCATGTGTGAGTGACTTGAGCACTTGAAAACACGTGATTCCTTCCCCCCAAAACCAATTGTGCCCTGCGCTGCGCCCTGCAGCTAATTCTTAAGATTTTATTGGTCAGGTCAATTGCAGTACTGACTGCCTACACCATACACTGATCCCTAAACCTATCCGTCACTGTAACCATAACCAAAGAAATAAGCTACAGGGTGGGATTTCTGGAGAAGTCGTTTTATTTTATTTATTTATTTATTTGGGGGGGGGGGGGGGGGCTTCAAAAAGACCCAGTATCTCGGTTAGTTACCATTTGAAAACGTTTGACAAATCCCTGACTGAACAAACTCCAACGCCAGAGTTATTGAATCAACATCAAGATACCAGGTGGCGACAAATAACAGTGATTCATTCAGGAAATAAACTCCTGAGCTGATACATATTTTTTCTTCTTTGGCCTTGTTTGGCAATATTGTGGCAAAATTGTAAGCGTCTCAAATTTGTTATAGATTGTCCTTGTATGAGAGGAGGATCATTTCTTATTATGTAAATAAGTTAACAGTAACAATAATGAATTAAAATTGAATCAAGAGCTTCTGAGGACATCAGGATCAGGACATTTGTACCAGGAAATGTGTATCAATATCCAGCCCTATTTACAATAAATTTGCATGTGAATCATAAAACTAAATATTAATCATCATCAATAAGACCAGGAACTTGTATAATGAAAGTAAATATAGAGATGATTTTGATTGAAAAGCATAGAAATAGCTGTTAGAAAAAAAGTAGCTTCTTTCAAACAGCACGTCATCATCTCACTCCTCTCTCTCCCTCTCCCTCTCTCTCTCTTCCTCAAGTCTGAGCGTGAGAGGGAATGATCTGATGTGACGTTATGAGAACGTCTGCTCCAATATCCTAAACGTGTCTCCCGCCGCAGCAGCGATCACAGTGTATCTCCTCACTCAGATAATCCTTATTACATACATGTCGCCCTTTGAGCTTAAATCAAACCGGTTTTGTTCAGCATACGACCTTGACTAAATCTGCCACTATGAAAAGTACATCTAAACAAAATGGTACTTCCAAAAAAAAAAAAGAAGCTTGACCTGAGCATGTTTATCCAGAAAAATGATGCACTATTTTGTAGAAAAACAGAAGTGTGGGTTCACAGGTATAGGCCTGACCGTGACATCAGTAGCAGAAGGGCTCTGAAAGGCCCATCTGCCTGGGAGGTTTTTGTATGGCGCGCCTCCATCTTGCCTCGGCTGACCCTCTCTAAGTACAGCCTTTGAGGTTTCTCTGGGGTTTAAAAATACTCTCCGCCAAATTCTTCTCTCTCACTGGCTTCAGATGGCAGGCGAATCTGAGCGCTGAGCTTTCCACATAAACATTGACAATTTTTTTCTCTCCTTCTTTTTCCCCCTCATGATTTGGAACAAGAGAGCTCCAAAAATATCAGGTGTGAACAGAGAACACCAGTGTGCTCACCTCCGTCTGCAGCGCATGTCTTTGCTTACGCAGCGACAGCACTCTCACAGGGTTTGTTCTTCACAAAACCAGTGAATACTTTATACAATACAGACAATACATTCCTTCAACCCTGTGTAAAAGCAATATATTTTCATTTACGTATTGCGTAAACAATAAATATAGAGATGTTAAAAATCATTCCCAGAAAATAGGTGTAGTAGCATATTGCTATTTTGACATGTTAAATATAAAGAAACTGTATATTTTTATATCATAGCTTTTACTAGTTTAGTAATGCAACCGCATACTCTAAAAATATTTTATGAATAATATATTTAGGCTTATATGAATATAGATCCACCATACTTCCATCTCATCATAAACCGGGACTTTTGGGTTCAGCTTGGAGTGAGAAATTTCACAAATCATTTAAATCTAATTTTTATGATTTACCACAACTTTTTACCATGCCTAATATCGATAGCTTACTGCAGTGTGCAACACACTTTCAACACACTCAAATAATGTTTCCAATATGATAAAACAGCGCTGCCTATGCTTGACCTGGAGAAGTGGAAGTTTCTTTCTGCTGAACACAAAAGAAGATATTTTGAAGAATGTTGGTAATTAAGCAGACAGGTGAAAACATACTATGTGAGAAAATGGGAGCTGTCAATTTTTTTGGTGTTGAACAGAATAAATAAAATCATACATGTTTGGAACAATAGTGAGACTTTTTTTTTTTTTTTTTTGAGAAAAGTTTTTTTTGGTGAACTATCCCTTTAACACCTGATTTGAGTACACTTGCATTTAAGGACGATTTTATAATAATGATGTTATAATAATAATTGTTAATGACAAGAGTACAAATATAATGAATATGGAATGTAACAGCATGTTTTGTAAATTGCTACTCTGTAGTACTACATTTTCTTGCTAACTAAAGTTTATGCTGGCTTATCTGAGGTAAATTAAAGCTATTTGTTTACAAGCTTGTCCAATGTCGTCTTAATGCTGTCGAAACACTGATCGAGAGATTACATGAGACTTAAATCATTTTAGTAACTTGTAGCTGTTTTTTTCAACATACCTTCTTCTGACGTCAATTTCGTTCTGTAACTAGTAGCAACGAGGAGGAATGAGATGACGATCAGTTCATGTGCGCTCCTGAGGAGGACCTAGAGCAATCCGTTACTCATTAAGATATGATATATCCGCCAAAACGGTATTTATTGTTTGAATTTCTTAGTAAAACTTACAGAAATTGAAAGCTGAGACTTTGTTTCCAAAAGTGAACTGCTCTGTCTTCTCTGCCAGTGCGTTGTTTGTGTGTGTGTTGGAGAAAATGGACGTGTGGCGTGCATGATGAAGTGTATGTCAATTGCGTGGATCGGTCAGTGGAAGCCCTGTCGCAAACATAAAAACTAAGAAACATCACTGGACTTGTATAGACTTAAATTAATTATTGTTTGAATAAAATAAAAAACTGCTATTACAAAATATTTTTTTTGTTTTACTATCCAGACCATTCCTAGCCTTAGCATTAATGCTAATTAGCTGTATATATACCCTTTTACAGCCCACGTGATCAAAGAGTTGCTTGCGCATTTTGGCAACGGAAGTGGTGTCAAAACGGTTTCCCAGCATCAAAATGTCTGGCTGTTGGGTTTTCGGTTGCACTAATCGCTATTCCACCAATGGGCTTAAGTTTTATAGGATTCCGACAGGATCACGGCCGTTTCTGAAGAACCGCCGGTACCGGTGGCTGCAGGCGATTAAATGCATTGATTGGAACGAGGACATAAAAATGCTTGCATAAAAAAATTCCATTTGTAAAACATTTACTGCACTTGAAACTTAATGCTTTGTAATAAACCTCCCAACATTGGCTGCCACTGGTGTGTATAATGTACCCCCACCCCCAGATTATCATATAATAATCACAGTAGCTACTTATCAATTTCATTTGTAATGATTTTATTAATAGTTTAATTGCAAAATAACCATCTGAGAAATGTATGCAAGCAACATAGTTGCTATTAAAGTACTATAGCATTACAAAATTAAACTTTAAACAAAAGTGTGTCGACACATACCAATCAATAACAACATAAAATGTAAGGAAAAGGATAAATGTATGTCTGTGTGAAGAATAAGAATAAATGTAGAAAATTGTATTGGACATTCTGTACATGCCCACAGACAACGTATTCATAAGCATCCAGTGATTTATATGCTTGTCTCGGGTGTACATGCTCGGTTTCTCAACTAAATACGTATATATCCGACCACCTGGCCATCTGCTAACGTCTTCTATCCACTCCACTATAGTACACGGATCTGGTAGTCATATACCATTTGATTAAGTCAACTTTTTAAAATAACTTTCTCGGTTTGTGTTGCTTAATCCGCTCACGTAGCTTGACATGCTGCTGATTCTCGCCACAGTTTATTGCCAAAATGCGCGCGCATACGTCATCATTGTATACAAACAGTAAAAGGGTCTATTAAAGAGAGTTCGTACAATGGGTCAAAAATAAAAAAATGCTATACATATTTATATATTTTTCTGTTGTATGTATTGTGGAGTGACACTTTCATAAACTTTTCTAAAATTTCTGATTATATAGGCTAATGGTAAATATTATATCACAATATAGCCTAATAGTACAACAGTGATCAGCAATAATGATAAGCCTAATACTCACAATACAAATAATAAGGTTGTAACACAGTCTCGGATGTAAGAAGTGGATTTATCCTTTACCTGAAGTGTTTCATCCTGAAATGCGAGGCAAATGTTGGATCACAATAATCAGGAGCCAGTTTCCACAAATCCCTCCACTCGATTGGGATGTTCTCTTTTATTCTGGACGGCAAGGGTAGTTTGATCAGGCTCTGAAAATTCTTAAAAAAGAACACAAAGAATGGCCTTCTCAGCTGCCATAGTTGCAACACTTGTGTCATCAGAACAGGGTGTTCAACGCACCACCGTATCCGTTTAACATTTTAACATGTCTTAAGACATGACATTATCAATTTGTGAGAAACCGAACAATATTTATATAATTTTTTACCTCAAATACAACACTATGTACATCATCCGTCCCCGCGCCATCACTGCCTGTAAGCGAGGTCAAATTACAAGAAATGGCGTAGAGAATCGCGCAAGAGATCACTTTCACCGCTTGTATCCCATTGAGATACTGCGTATCTTGTACATTTGACCTCACTTGCCGTAAGTGATGGACCGCTCGTGGCCTTTGTACATAGTGTTGTATTTGAGGTAAAAAATTATATAAATATTGTTCGGTTTATCACAAACCAATCAATCAATGTGTCGCCACGAGCCACAGGGTTTAATATGGATTTGTATGTCTATGTGTTTTTTACTCTCATAGTGGCTGTCATAGAAATACACCCCACTGACATGCATTATACGGCAACGGTTGGAGTTAAAAATATGTATTTGTTCTACTGAAGAAACAAGCACACCTACATCTTGGAAGCCCAAGATGTTTGTAAGAGGTTTTAACCATTACTCCGCCTCTGAAGATGATGTCACTTCCTATTGATCACGTATAAAATGACACTGCACTATTATAAAGTAAAAATGTGGTGTGAGTTAGAACATCAATAATGTCAGATAGTCAAAATATTCTCTTTTAATTACAGGTCGGATCAACTGTTTATAAGCAAACTAATATACAATTGATCATAGCCTAGTAATCCTGTAGTTTTTAGATTGAATTTCTAAAGAAACAAGTCAGAATGCTTGTACTCTACAAATACACCTCAAATTAAATGTTATATATATATATATATATATATATATATATATATTCAGTTATTTAATGATAGGCTATATTTTTGAATTCTGCTTAGGTAAAAAAAAGTATACTTAGGCTACTTAATTAACAATATTTACAGTTTTAACAAGGATATTTAGATTATTAGCAAGATCTTGTATTATTAGCAAGAAAATGTAAGGCTCATGATAAATACAAAATGTTTATTATATTTGTTGTTTTATCAAGTTTCTTTCTTAGTTTTGGATTGCCCTTAGCAAATGTGTTAATATTAGATTATGAAACCACCAGTGAATTGACGAGAACTTGATTCATAATATTTGTGCTAATTATTCAAAGAAACCATGTTTATTTAAATGCTGCTGATGAATTTAATATATTTTCCATCTCTTTGCATGTTACATTACAAGACCCACTGCTCACTGTACATACACAAACTCTTCAGATAAATAATTTTTACTGCCTTGTTTCTGCCTGCAGCATTACAGTTTTTACTATGTATCATGCCGCCTACAAAGACACACACTCTTGACTTAGCTTACAATTAGCTCCGTTTAAGCTTCCAAAATGGGGCTCATCTCAAAACAGAGGGGGTAGCGCTATCCCCAGCAGCAATAATAGAAATGGCTAAAGCAGCATGCAGTATCGAAGTGCAGCTGTCCCGTCTAATGAGATTTTAAAGTGCTCCCATAATGCCTCATAAATGGCCCCTACATGGGGAATTATATGCTGGAAACGTGGAATCTGATTGGTGTACTAGGGGGCGGGGGCATCTGTCTTCCCGGCGCTGTGTTATCGCGCAACAATGAGCCATGCAATAGAGCGTCACAGTTATTTGGGACAGTGGCCCTGCCAGGCACACCCATTCACTACACGTACAATCATGAATTAGTCCAGCACATGTATCACTTACTGCCTTGGTGTCCTGTGAGCCACACTCAATTGAAAAAGTCTTGAATACAGGCTGTAAGGAACAAAACAGAACACAAATTATTTCACTATGGCATAACACGTCTTTACATCACGCTTGGCCATCTTATGCAATAATAATAATTATTATTTATAATGAATAACCTTTTAATTGTAACTGATTTATCACATATGACCACAAAAAAATGTCCTGAAATATTTAAATATAAAAAATCTAAATAGATCCAAACATGCAAGAAAATAATTAGTGAAAAAGTACAGATATGTCCATAAAATAATGGTATTACCATATTACCATGTCCAAAAATCAGACAAAATCAAAACCTCATTTATGGTAATTGATGTTTGCATGTCACTTCACAGTGCCAAATAACACCCAGAAAAATAATAATAATGGCATGTTACCCTGTCAAACAAAGCCTAATTTATGGTAATTGGCTTTACATGGCACTCCATAGTACCACAAAACAAAATTTTCTAAAAACATAATTTTAGCATGATACAGTGTCAAACAAAACAAAATGGCTGTCATTTATGTTCATTTGTGTTTACATGGAAGTCCACAGTACCAAAAGACAAAACAAACATGTCCAAAAACAATAGTATTTGCATGTTACCATGTCCAACAAAACAAAACGAAATGACTGTCATTTATGGTAAAAAAAAAAAAAAAAAAAAACCCAACAAACAATAATTCCAAAAAAGCCAATTTGTATTTTTGCAATTTGCAAGTCCAACAAAAGAAAATGGTTGTCATTTTTGGTGTTTACATGAAACTCCACAGTACCACAAAACAAAACAAACATGGCTGGCATTTATTGTAAAAACAAAACAAACATCACAAAACAAACTACAAAAAATAGTAGCATGTTACCGTATCCCACAGGACAAAATGGCTGTTATCTATTTTAATTGGAGTTAACATTGAACTCCACAGTACCACAAAGGAAACAAAATATAATAGTATTTGCATGTTACCGTATCCAACAAAGCAAAACAACCAAGCAAAACAAAATGGCTGTCATGTATGGTAATTGGTGTTTACACACCACTGTATTACAAAACAAACATCTCCAAAAAAATATATATATATTTGCATGTTAAGGTGTCCAATAAAACAAAACAGATGTAATTTATTGTAAAAACAAAACAAACATCTCCAAAAATATATATATATTTCCATGTTAAGGTGTCCAATAAAACAAAATGGATGTAATTTATTGTAAAAACAAAACAAACATCACAAAACAAACTACAAAAAATAATAGTAGTATTTGCATGTTACCGTATCCAACAAAACAAAATGGATGTCATTTATGGTAATTGGTGTTTACATTGAACTCCACAGTAGGCTACCACAAAACAAACATCTCCAAAAAAACAATAGTATTTGCATGGTACCGTGTCCAATAAAACAAAATGGCTGTCATTGATGGTAATTGGTGTTTACATTGAACTCCACAGTACCACAAAACAAAACAAACATGTCCAAAATAAAATTGTATTTGCATGTTACAGTGTCCAACAAAACAAACATCTCCAAAAAACAATACTATTTCCATGTTACCGTATCCAATAAAACAAAACAAAACAAAATGGCTGGCTGTCATTTATGGTAATTGGTGTTTACATTGAACTCCACAGTACCACAAAACAAACATCTCCAAAAAACAGTAGCATTTGCATGTTACCATGTCCAATAAAACAAAATGGCTGTCATTTATGGTATTTGGTGTTTACAAAACAAACAAAATAAAACAATAGGGCTCTGCGCCCTTTCAGGGCTTGGGCCCTAATAATAGTATTTGCATGTTACTGTATCCAACAAAACAACCAAACAAAACGGCTGGTATTTATGGTAATTGGTGTTTACACTCCACTGTACCACAAAAGAAACATCTCCAAAAAATATAGGCCTAATATTTGCATGATAAGGTGTCATACAGAACACATGGCTGTCATTTATGGTAATTGGTGTTTACATGGCACTCCACAGTACCACAAAACAAACAAGCCCCCCCCCCCCCCCCCCACACACACACACGTCCAACAAAACAAATAAAGTTGCAGCCATTTGTAGTAAATGGTGTTTACCACAGTACTTCACAGAATATCATAAAGCATTTCCATAAAAATATGATGTGCTGTTTATATTATATATATATTATATTTATATATGTGTATATTTGTAGAGTACCTGCATACCATGATACAAATTAAAAAATATATATATATAATAAATAAATATGCAACAAAATGACACTATATAGCACTGAATATTTGCCATATTAGCTGATTGTGATATTTGCACATTACCTTTCCAAAAAATGTCCAAAAAACCATGGCAATGTAAAATAAACGTCAAATGTTGCATGTACGCCTCACCAATTATGAATATATAAATATATATATAGACATTGAAAACTTAATCTTGAATTCGCACATCATATGAGACGTGACCCAAAGAGACTAACCCCCAACCAGTGTGTTTAAGTGTGTGTTTGTGTGTGAATTCCTCATTGTTCCAGGCCTGTACCACTCAAGACTCATACAGAACGAGAGAGAGAGAGAGAGAGAGAGAGAGAGAGAGAGAGAGAGAGAGAGAGAGAGAGAGAGAGAGAGAGAGAGAGAGAGAGAGAGAGACAAAACATGACTGTATGAGGACATTGGACACTGTGTGGGTTGTGTCCTGGCTCAACACATCTTTTGTATGAGATATGTAGCCTCTTTGTGTGCTGAGAGACCTTGTTTGCATTAGAATACTCAGTCTGGGGCTGGGCCGTCTCGGACGGTCACGTGCACACCTCGCTCAAAAACCTTGAAACACACTCCCTGCAAGCTCCATCATGCCGTCTCTCAGTGGAAGCCGAGTTATGGTGTCTTCTCGGGTCACTTCATCCATCTGAATGTAAAATGGGGTATAAGTGCACACCCTCAAACCCAGACCTGCTCATCATCTCCACAGTCAGATGCTGTTATTGATGTTATGGGTCTCCAGCTGTGGAGCAGAGCATCACCTGAGGCCTGGCCGTCTGAATCTGTCTCACATTCTCGACAGAAACCGATGCGGGACGTCTCTGTAGGAGCCACGAGCCACATGTGTCAAGACATTTATAGTCATAGATCCATCAATGAATAAATCTTTGATATGTCCAAAAAGAAGAATGTATGTCTTAAGGCCTGTTTACACCAAGGAAGGTAACTATAGCGATAACGATAAAGATATAGTTTTAAAAGTCATTCTAAATATAAAAGAATAGCAAAGTCCACACCACAACTATGACTATAATGACAAAGGAACAATATCGTTGGAATCGCTTTTTTTTTTCTTCCAACAGATGAACGATAAAACATTGACAGCCAATCAGAATCCATCCTGCTTTAAAGAGCTCTAGATATAAACTATCTAGATAAAACTGCAGCACGTGTTAATAACAAACAACAATATCGTTCGCTGGTGTGTGGACACTGTTCTCATTATAGTTATCGGCCTTTAGTTTGGTTTAAATTATTATTATTTTTTAAAAAAAGATGCTCACACCAAGAATGACAACTATTAGCATCCACATCGACGAACTATATCGTTTTTTTTTATTCTAAGCGCGTGCTTGTCTGTCGCTTTAAACGCTCGAGCTACAGCAGGATGAATTCTGATTGGCTGTCAGGTTTTTATCGTTTATCAGCTGGATAAAATAATTCTGAAAATGAATCCAACATCGTTTCTCTATATCGTTATAGCTGTGGTGTGAACTCTGCTATTATTTAATATTGAGAACGATTTTTAGAACTATATCTTTATAGTTATTGTCCTTGCCTGAACGGGCCTTAACAACACCCCTAAAATGTCTCACTGTTTGACAGATATTTAATGAATTACATGTTCTAAGAAACAAACAAAAATAAACAAATAAACAAAAAGTCAATGGCCGTAGATCTCTGCCAATATAGGCTATTAATTTTGCGGTATAGGGCTACCATTTTTCGAGCTGTAACAAATGGAGGAATGTTTGTTGCCACTAGCCCACAGTAAAAAACTAAACAGTTTATCATTACATTTTATGTACAATCTGATTAATAATCTATCTTTAATTACAATCAAAAATGAATGTGATCTGTTAAACAAACAAAACGAAACAAACAAAAATAGCCCACCCAAAACAAGCAAAGAAAAAAATGAATTAAATAGCCTATTATAAGTTCAGACTAGACTAATATCCCAAAGAGCCTATTGTATTGTAGCCTATAGCCAACATTAAATTATTAGGCTGTATAATATTAAATAAAAATTATGTTATGACTAGCTATAATTACAATGTGGAATAAATCATCTAGTAGCCTAGGCTAATAGCCTACAACACAACACGTGTTTAGGCCGCGAGTGTGGGCAACACGAGTTTGAGTTATTTAAAAAAAAAATTAAAGTAGGCAATTATTAGCTATTAGGCTATTCTTTTTTATCAATTTTGTTTCTAAAGTGAATGTGAAGACTTGCAATATACAGACTATAAAAAAACGGAACAAATATGAAACAGCCCACTTAAAACATTTTTACTAGCGAATATAACATGTTAAGGGATTAAGATAATATTTGTGAAGCCTACATTTAAGGATAAAAGTGGCTGTGGAGAAATCCTCTGCTAAATGCATTATAAATAAAGGCCTGCTCTCATAGGCTACTTCATGCATTTTCTGTCAGTTACAAACATGCAGAATGGCCTATAGCATGTTAACATGCATAACGAGTAACCGCAGAGCACTTTTGAACATCTCTGAATTCATTTGCTATATTTAGTGTGAGCTTGAAATGCTCAATTAGAGGCGAAACCCGACAGAGAAGAACACTAATTACAGAGAGTATAAGGCCAGATTCACATATATAACCTACTGGAGATACAGTAGAGAAGAGAGGAGACTTTTACATAAACACACTAACCTACAGCCTATACGTTCAAGGAGGGAAACACCCGTCACAAATGTTGCACAGAAGATGGTATGATAATTGCATGGCTGGGTGGAGTTACATGTGACAGCTGAATGCAAATGCTGCTCGGCAGATTCACTGATGATTTATTTAAAGGGAATTTCCCTCTTTGACCCGCACAGACAGTTTAAACCCGCTCGCGTTCACCTCACGCTGCTCTTTAGAATGTTCCAAGCTTTAGCACTTATTTATGGTTAAAAGGTCAACATTGCTGCAGCTATTAGATATTTGTAAGGTTTATATTTCAGGTAAATGTATTATTTTTATATATGCTATCATTTTTATCTTCATAACTATAAAAGCAAAAAATATTTTTATACAAAATAGGGTGATTAGGGAAATAAAAACAGACAGAATAAACAGATTATTCTTTACATTTACGATTCACCCACAATTGGCCTCTGGAATTGGGCCTACACTAATATGATTTTATTTTAAGAATATATATTTATATTATTTATTTATTCCAGTCAGTGTGTTATGAGAAGACAATCATTTATTTCTCGTGAATCACTGCAGGGCCTTTGATGCTCCATTTTTCTTTTACCGACTTAAAGGGTAAAATTAAATTAAATGAGACAAATAGTCAACAAAACCATTTCAGTCAATCAAATATTTTCACCCCTTTACACAATATATTTTGAGTTTTTTTAAAAAAATCAAGTAAATACTCTATATATTTGTATATTCACATTCACATTTATACAGACTAAACATATTCTAAAATATTTCTGATAAATGCAAACCTAAGTGCAAATATCAGGCTATGTGACAACAACTGGCATATTTACCAGTCTATCATCACAAATACATTTTTATTCAAAAATGTATAACATTATTCATCCTAAAACAAGCAAATGGCTTGATTTAAAAATAAATAGGCTACATAAATAAATAATTAAATAAATCAGTGTACTCGCTTCTTTGTTAGCAAGCGCCATCTTGTGGCTCATGTTTGTATTACAAATGCTTGCTTCAGGCATATTATGCTGGTTTTACATTAGACAGCCTACTTCAATTTTCTAGGCCAGGTTCGTGCACCTGGCGAGGACAGAAATGGGTTAAATAAACTATAAAGAGGGTTAAAATAAGCCATAAATTGGCTTCGTCCCGCATCAGCACGCGCTTTTGCTCGTTTTATTCCCACCGGAAATGAAAACACAACAGTGGAGGATAGTTCAAGCTCCTTTATTCCTTTTTTTTTGTTTTTGTTAAGTTACATCTGCTTTAAATGAAACAAGTATTGAGCGATTGAAAAAAAATGAAATGAAAGATAGTTTGATGACAGCACTGTAGTGCCGCTGTCGAACATGAAAGTCCTCCCTCCCTCCCATCAGACATTTCAAACACCATAATTTAGACGCAATAAGATTGTGCTTTGATACAGTTTTCAAACTAGACAATTAAAATAAAAAAATACCTTTTGTAATGTCTTATTTTACAATACATTCAAAAACGCAATTTGATAGTCTAGTAATCAAATCCTAAAGCGAAAACATTTACATGTAAATAAACATTATCGATATGCACAGCTCTCACACAAACATCATCATTATACAGAAAGTCAAAACCTGAGCAGAAATCCGACCTGAATTCTCCAATGTACATTAAAACTTAAATGAATTTAAACATTTAATTTGTAGCTAAAAAAACAAAAACGGCCTTTAAACCGCCGCGGTGGCAGCAGCAGGGCCGTTGGTGGTGCCCTCCGTTGAGGTTTTCTCGCCGTCTCCCTCTGCCGGTGATGGCGCGGCGGTGCTGCTGTTCTCCGTGGCTCCCTGCTCGCTGCTCTCCGTGGCTTTGCTGTCTTCCGCCACCTTCTGGTCAGCACCGGTAGTGCTGTTGGGCTCGGTGAGGAGAGCCGTCGTCTCGCTGATGACCTGCACGCTGTCGTTTGCAGGTGGTGTCTTTACGGCGCCGTTCTGCACCGGGAACGCGCTCTCTAGAGCCGTGTAGAGGAACTGGTACTGCTCCTGTGGAGAGTTTAGAAATACTTGAGCATTTGAAAATGCAGCAGAAGCTAATATAGTCGGTTCTTTGATCGTTGAATAACTTGTATGTGATGTACATTTGCAAACTACACTTAATTTTGTGTTGAAATCTCTCCAAGTTTGACAGAATTTTTATTTTTTGGTTAACTATCCCTTTAAGTAGCCTACATTTCACATTTAGCAAAGGTTAGCAAAGAAACACTGTTTGAATTAGCACAGGCTCTGTGAACGTGTAATACATGGAACAAGGGTCTTAAAACACCTAAAAACCATTTCTAGTGTGAAAAGAACATTTTATAGTGATTTTTTTAACAGATGGGTATTTTAAGGAAGTTAATTTCTGTTTCAGAGTAATATAAAAAAGGTAATTGGACTTTTCTATTGTTTTTTTTTATCAAGCAAGAACTTACGATTGTTTCTATCATTCCCTGCCTCTCTTTGCGCAGGTTTTTGACCACTTGGAAGACGTCCACCAACTTTTCTGTCAATGCGTTGTCCATGAGATTCCATAAGGCACAGAAGATTCCAGTGCGTGATGATCCATTGCTGGAAAACAAAAAGGACATCCATCGCATAAAAATGCGTCCATCCATCCATCCATCTGGGAAAGAAAAGTCTGTGGTATTGGGACTTACTTGCAGTGCACCACTATAGGGACATTCCTGTTCCTTTTGCTGTTGTCATAATTGCCGTTCTCTCTGACGTTCCTCATCATCTCTACTAGATCCTGAGCGTTCTCTGGAAGTTCACTGTTTCTCCATTTTTGGAACTGGTACTGATCCACCTCCAGGATCTCTTTCTTCTATTAAAGGATTCCAGATGGATCAGTTACTTCATATGTCTCAGAAAACATGTCGACAGATATTCATGCTGAGGACAGGGACTCTGGTTACCTTTGTGTTCTGTAGTTCCAGGCGCCGTCTGATGTACGTTGGGAAGCTTTCTGTCTTTTTCACCTCTATTTCCATCTCTCCGAACACTTTCTTTTCATCTCCCCAGTATTGACTGCAATAATCCTGAAAAAAAATACAGATATGGCCTGTAAATATCTATCTATCTATCCCTCCATCCCTCCATCCATCTATCTATCTATCTATCTATCTATCTATCTATCTATCTATCTATCTATCTATCTATCTATCTATCTATCTATCTATCTATCTATCTATCTGTCTGTCGGTCTATCCATCATCCATCCATCCATCTATCCCGCTGTCCGTCCATCTATCTAACCCTCTGTCCATCCATCCAATCATTCCTCTGTCTGTCCATCTATCTGTCCATCTATCTGTCCATCTATCTGTCCATCTATCTATCTATCTATCTATCTATCTATCTATCTATCTATCTATCTATCTATCTATCTATCTATCTATCTATCTATCTATCTATCTATCTATCTATCTATCTATCTATCTATCTATCTGTCTGTCGGTCTATCCATCATCCATCCATCCATCTATCCCGCTGTCCGTCCATCTGTCTAACCCTCTGTCCATCCATCCAATCATTCCTCTGTCTGTCCATCTATCTGTCCATCTATCTGTCTATCTATCTGTCTATCTATCTATCTATCTATCTATCTATCTATCTATCTATCTATCTATCTATCTATCTATCTATCTATCTATCTATCTATCTATCTATCTATCTATCTATCTATCCTCTGTCTTCCATCTGTCTTCCATCTATCCCTCTGTCTGTTCATCCATCCATCATCCCTGTGTCGTCCATCTATCTGTCTATCCATCCATTTCTTTGTGCGTCCATCTATCTTTCTATCCTCTGTCAGTCCACCCATCTGTATTGTCTGTCTGTCTATCTATATATTGTCCGTCCGTCCGTCCATACATCCATCTATCTATCTATCCCTCTGTCCGTTCATCCATCCATCCATCATCATCCCTGTGTCATCTATCTATCTATCGATCGATCTATCTATCTATCTATCTATCTATCTATCTATCTATCTATCTATCTATCTATCTATCTATCTATCTATCTATCTATCTATCTATCTATCTATCTATCTATCTATCTATCTATCTATCTATCTATCTATCTATCCATCCATCCATCCATCCATCCATCCATCCATCCATCCATCCATCCATCCATCCATCCATCCATCCATCCATCCATCCATCCATCGATTTCTTTGTGCGTCCATCTATCTTTCTGTCCTCTGTCTGTCTGTCTGTCTGTCTGTCTGTCTGTCTGTCTGTCTGTCTGTCTGTCTATCTATCTATCTATCTATCTATCTATCTATCTATCTATCTATCTATCTATCCCTATGTCTGTCCATCCATCCATCTGTCTGTCAATTTGTCTGTCTGTCTGTCTTTCTGGTATTGTAGGAGGTCATACCTTGCCGTCCTCTTGGCAGTCGGTGAGCATGATCAGTGTTTTAGTTTGTTGCTGATACAGCATGAGCAGGAACTCTTCTGTTGTGTCTGGTAAAGGCCCCTGTGCAGCGATCAGACTCTTATAACACCAGTAGCCCTGTTGGAAAGCAATAACAAACATATTTGGTTAAGAATAACATATTATCAAACTTTTAGATATAAATCTAAATCACAAATATAAAAGAATGAAATAAAATGAAGGTTTTAATAAACAACAACAACAACAACAACAACAACAACAACATGATTTAACATGATTTGCATTACAGTTAAGCACATTTTCTCTTCCAGTCTAATTAGTGTAATTAAAAAATGCTATATTAGATCATATAAAATCAAGCGGATCAAGTTTTGTACATCAATGAATGAAGCGTTGATGTATTCATTAGATTCTTCTTCCTCGTCTGATGAATAATCCTCATCCTCAGGGTCACTGGTCTGGTTGCCATCAAAGTCCAGTCTGAACAGGACTCGATTAAAGTCATCTGCAATAGAAATGCTTCTTCAGTTTGTTGTTCATTCATAACGAATAAATAATGTGTTACATATATACTGTATATTTAATACTGTAACATGAATTTGAAACTTGATGAAATTGATCAATGATCAATCAGTTGGTCCTCACATGGGATAAAAGACGAGTAGCGGTTTTTCTTCTTGTTGTCCTCGCTGCTTCCTGCGTTAATTGTTCTCCATTTTTTAAATTTGGGGAGTCTCTTTATAAAAACAACAAGAAAACAATAATGCATTAATGCATTAATAATCAAATGCAAGGTATTATTTATAAGGATAGCAAGGACGACAAACCTGGAACTCCATTTCAAGCAAAGAGGGTTCACTTTCATTTTTCTGTCTGAGGGTGCTGAGCTCTGAGTGGAATTCAGACAACGAGAGCTCTGTATCTCCAAACTGGTTGTACTCTATCAGAGCGGTGTGGATCAGTATGTACTGGGCCTGACAAAAGCAAGAACACACACAAACACTTAAATATGAATAAACCAAATGAAGAGTGCTACAAAAGATTTTGTTTGTCAACAAAACAATGCAATTTTGCCAGACTTAACCAACACATGTACAAAAATTAAATAAAATATTTGGCCAGACCCAATATTGTAAGATTTCTTTATAGATAAACATGCAAACAAACAAAAAAAATGTTGTAGTGTAATAAATATTTTTAAAAAATTACCCTCATGTCATTCCAAACCCATTAGACTTTCATTCATATTCTAAACACAAATGAAGATAGGTGAAATGAGATCTGAGAGATTTCTGTCCCTTTGTTGACAGCTGCCCAACTACCATTATGATGCTTAAAAACGTAAAACTAAGCCATATGATCTGACCGGTTAAGACCAAATTGTCTGAAGAGACTCAATGGCTTTATATATTGAACAGATTGATATTAGGCTTTTATTCACTTATAAACTTCCTTAACTCAAGTTCAAGCCTGTTCGCTTGAAGTGAGAGAACCAGTGAGGTTCATTCTTGTGTTACGCATCATATTTGAGCTTCAGCAAGAACCAATGAGGTTCATTCTCGTGTTACTCATCATGTTTGAGCTTCAGCAAGAACCAATGAGGTTCATTCTCGTGTTACGCATCATATTTGAGCTTCAGCAAGAACCAATGAGGTTCATTCTCGTGTTACGCATCATGTTTGAGCTTCAGCAAGAACCAATGAGGTTCATTCTTGTGTTACACATTTGAGCTTCTGCAAGAACCAATGAGGTTCATTCTAATGTTACGCAGCACATTTGAGCTTCAGCAAGAACCAATGAGGTTCATTCTCGTGTTACACAGCACATTTGAGCTTCAGCAAGAACCAATGAGGTTCATTCTAATGTTACGCAGCACATTTGAGCTTCAGCAAGAACCAATGAGGTTCATTTTCGTGTTATGCAGCACATTTGAGCTTCAGCAAGAACCAATGAGGTTCATTCTCGTGTTACACATTTGAGCTTCTTCAAGAACCAATGAGGTTCATTCTAATGTTACGCAGCACGATTGAGCTTCAGCAAGAACCAATGAGGTTCATTCTAATGTTACGCAGCACGATTGAGCTTCAGCAAGAACCAATGAGGTTCATTCTAATGTTACGCAGCACGATTGAGCTTCAGCAAGAACCAATGAGGTTCATTCTAATGTTACGCAGCACGATTGAGCTTCAGCAAGAACCAATGAGGTTCATTCTAATGTTACGCAGCACGATTGAGCTTCAGCAAGAACCAATGAGAAGAAAAGAAACCCAGAAGAAGACAGATTTAGCTTCATGTTTTGAAAATGAACAAAAGAGTTTGGAATGACATGAAGACAACTAACCCTTTAAATGAGTGTTTTATTTAAAATATAAAAAATTTATAAATAAATTGAAATATAATTTTTGCATGTTCTCTAATTATTTAGCCCAATTTAGGTTTATCATTTAGTTTTAAGGTTTATATGACCAAATTTAGCTTTTTTTATAACCCCCCGTGTCCCCCCCACCCCGCAGTCTCACTCACCTCCACTTGAACCATGAGGCAACGCTGGCGACGTAGTTTTGCTACATATCCATAGATGTCCACTCTGCCCTCCGCCTCAAGACTTTCAATCATTGCGTCAATGCCAATATATGTTCCTGTGCGTCCGACACCTGCACTATAGACGACACGCCAACATTCACATTAACATTCATCAACTACAATCTGACCCTTTAGACAACTACCTTTTTAATACGTAGTGATCTCTATGTTCCTGTCTTACCTGCAGTGGACCACAATCGGACCGCTGAAGAAGTTCTTGAAGGAGTTGACTCTTCTCCTGAGCTTCAAAAGCAGGCTGGGGTCTCCAGGTACACCATGGTCAGGCCAGCTGATGAACTGGATATGAGTGACCTCTCTTTCTGAGGCTTTCTCTCGCTTCTGTACACACACACAAACATTAAAGGAACACTCAATTTTTTTGAAAATAGGCTCATTTTCCAAGTCGCTTAGAGGGAAACAGTTGAGTTTTATCTTTTTTGAATCCATTCAGCCAATCTCTGTATCTGGCGGTTGCACTTGTAGCAAAGCTTAGCATACATTTTTGAATCATATCAGTCAATTAGCATCGCTCACAAAAATCACCAAAGACTTTATTTTTTCAAAGATAATATTTTCCTATTTAAAACGTGACTATTCTGTAGTTACATTATGTACTAAGACCAACGGAAAATTTAAAGTTTAGATTTTTATACCAATATAGATAGGATCTATTTTCTCATTCCTGTGTAAGAACCACGGTAACGTTACGGTGTCTGAAGGATATGGCCAGACAGGGCGAAGTGTATCATCCCCCATGGCTGTAAGTATTATCTTTTTTTTTGTTTTTTGTTAGCTTGAGCAACCAGATTGAAAAGCACTGCTGTTGTCTTTAGCTAATGTTACCTGTGAATGAAATCACTAAGTGTGGGGGATTGCGCAGCCATTTAGTTTATACAGTAGCCTATATAACGTTAGTCGATTTGTTGTAGAGTTCTGGTGAGGTAACTTAGTGTATAGTTTGATTAAAATAGAATGTGGAATTACTGGTATTGTTTATCTAGTTTCTATGGTACAAAAAATACTACGATATTGATGTTACGTTGTGTGCATTGAAAATTATATGGCGGCAGCCAAAAAAATGTTTGTCCCATCAAAGCCTTATTGATGTAGATGACAGGGCGCATGTTAGCTGAGTGACAGAGAGAAACAACGGAGCACGCCGCTCACTCTTTCTGCCTTCATAGCAGCACAGTCTCAGCATATTTCATTCATATATTACGTTAGTCAAAATCAAAAGGTCGAAAGACTGAATCCATGTCGGACCATTTTTCCTTGAATTTTGACTCTTCTCTAACTCACCAGTTTGAATCTGCTCTCCTCATCCCTTCTGCACCAGTCTGTTCAGCCAGACTTTCTCTTTCACATTTCAAAAGCTCGTCTTCAGTGTAACTGTTATTCCGGTTCAAATAGATACGGTTCCGGATCTGCACCAAAGTAACTATTTTCTGAAGCGTCTCTCACAAACTTCTCCATGGTTACAAGGCGTGCTCTCTGCAAGCATATCGTTACGCTGGTTATGTTGACAGAAGTTTGCCTATTTTCAGGCACTGTGTAATATCATTGCGCCGCTGCACCCATGACGGCGGCAAAGTTCATACACAGGAATGAGAAAGTAGTTCCTAGCTATAATGTTCTAAAAAATAGCGACATCTAATTTTTTGTTGGTCTTCGTACACAATGTAACTATAGAAGTGTCAAGTTTTAAATAGGAAAAATATTGAAAGTCTTTGGTCAATTTTTTGAGCACTGATGCTAATGGACTCATGTGATTCAATGATGTATGTTAAGCTATGCTAAAAGTGCTACCTCCAAATATAGAGATCGGCTGAATAGATTAAAAAACGGTAAAAGTCAACTGTTTAACTCTAAGGGACATGGAAAATGAGCATATTTTTAAAAAAGTAGAGTGTTTCTTTAAGGTAAAACCGTCTGATTAAAGCATGTAAGAATGACCAGAACACACACACTTACATTAGCCAGAACCAGATAGCGAATGATATAATCAGGGCAGTGTTCCTCAGATCGGATTTTCACGACAAAATCTTCGAAAATCTCAGTCTCTCTGTCCAGAGATGGCCAGTACTGAGCACATTTGATCTGAGAGGACAAAAAAAGCAGCAGTCAAGGGAAATATATATTAGAACAAGCAAAGACTGTTAATAATAATAAAAAATATAATAATATTTTTCGGTAACTGAAATTACCTTGTTTCCTTCCTCACAACGGGTAACCATGACGATAATGGATGACTTCTGCTCCCAAACCATTCGCCAGAAATCATCAATAGTCTCATCCTTGGGTCCTGGAAAAATACGTCCAACAAAAAATGTACATGTAGCTATTATTTAAACTACATATGGCAGTTTATTTTACATTTAATAATCTTAATTGTTGGCTTAAACAATTTCCCTGCATTTTATGTTTGCCAAGCAACAGCGATATTGAATGTGGGGTCAAAGCCAACTGCAATTTAAAATGATAAAAATCCGTTTAATAAGAGGACTTATACCTTGGGCTGCAATGTATTTCTTTGGCTCTTGATATCCCTGTATGGAAAAAAGAAATAATTTGATAAATTTACAAAGTTAAATTTACAAAGTTAGAAATTGTGAAAGTGATTCTTTCAAATACAGTATGTGTTTATATAACCTCACCTCGATAAAGCTGGCATTGATGTATTCACGTTCGCCTCCAGTTGAGAGAGAGACGCGATTATAATCATCTGTGAATGCATAAAACAAATTCTCAGATTGAAATATTTTTGGGTAAATGGATGTTTTTATGAATATTGTAGTGATATTTACATGGCAGAATGTCAACGTAGCGGTTCTTGGACTGGTTTTCCTGTTTCTTCGCCTCTTTGATGGTGTAGTTGGAGAAAATTCGAGGAATGCTCTGAGAAGAAGCAGATTCTGAATGCATTTCTTATTTTATTTAAACAGTAGAAGCAGACACTGTAGACTTATCATGTAGAGAATCACCTGAAACTCATCCATAAACAGACGGCCCTCGTCGGCGACCTTGGTCTTGTAAGCTTCTATTAAACCGTCGGCGTAGATGGGCTCGACTGGGCGCAGGGGCTCTAGGAGAGGAGATGGGAAACCAAAGAGCGTGTCAAATCTATTTACTTTTTTAAAATAAACCTAAATAACTTTGATAGGGGCTAATAACATACGTGTAAGAAGAATCTCTTCATCTTCAACATTCCTGTGGTGAGAAATCCCATCAGAAAAACAGATGAACATTTAAAGAGGAGCTTACAGAAATTAGTGTCATAACAGAGTTATCTAGAAACTGGGACACTGACCGCTTTTTTTTGAGAAGGTAAATTTTGAACAGCACAAAGCAGAGCGCAATTGATGTAATAAAAATTAGGAACGCCAGGAATCCAATGACAGCTTTGTCATTGTCTGAGGAAACAACATATTTGCAAGTGAAACTAATAAATAAACATTTACAGTATTTTGAACATGTGCTAGATGTGGGCAATTAAAGGTGCCATCAGTAATTTATTACATTAAAACTTTTTTTTAGACAAAGAAATTAAACATTTTGACAGATATGTTTAGGATTGCCCACGAGATGAGGTCCAGTCATATCAAAAACCTAATAAAATCCACATAACCAGCCGAATACTTTATCCTGGAAATCTCCATGTTATTGCACTTTTGTTTGCAGCAGAACAATAGTAAGACTAAGATGACTGCTATATTGGCCAGTGCACAAACAATTACTGAGTGCACCTTTAAAGCATTTTGAGAAAGATGATACATTTAACAGTAAAAAGTGACAGAACAATTGTTCTTACAGGAAGTAGAAGTGGTTTCAGATTTGATAGTCGAATTTCCTTGCTCATTTGTGGCTTTTAGCTAAAATAAATAAAAAAATGTAATACTGAATGTACTGTGACACAAAAGAGAACATTGCAATTCTACACCAGCCTTCGGCATATATGAATGACAGATGCAAGACATTAACAAGATATAAATACCTCAATTGTATAGGTGGTAAGGTAGTCAAGATCTGAGAATGAAAACAAGCAAGTACGCTTTGGCCCTAAGGATTTGATTTTGATTCCATTGTATTTGATTTCGGCTGTGAAATTCCCTCGAACTCCGTTCCAATCTTTTGTCTCGATATTACATTTTATGTCAAAAGAATTGTGAGAAGTCTTAAGTACTGACATTGAACTTAATTTGGGACCTATTAAATGGAAAAAGTTCAAAGATATTTTAGACAAACTGTGGCATTTACATACATTTAGCATTTACATTGTAACCATTTTAAAAAAACAATTCAGCAATAAAGTGCTAATTGTCTGTGAAGAAAAAACATTTATTCAAATCAAGATGGTTTGTGGGAATAATTATGATTATTTTTTTAAAAGAGAGAATGAGAAACAAAACTTACCAGAAGAAAGTGTCTCATATTTATCTCTGTGAATTTCGTGTTTACGTTTATTGATGTCCTGCGCAGTAATTGCGCAACTATAGTTGGTAAATGGAGCTAACCCTTCGATAGTGCAGTCTGCGCCATTTTTGAGTTCTTTACATTTTCCTGAAAAAACACAACATACCTAAATAAGACATTAAACATTTACTACCCCTACTTATATCATAAAATACCGTGGGAGCATTTATAAAGAAATGTACAGTTGATAAGTTTTATTGAGACTGTCCTGGCGAAACAAAAGGAATGTATGAGCTCGTCCATTACCATTTTTATGTTCACAATCGAGTAAATAGCTGTCCAGTTTAAATCCTGGGCATTTATCACCATGGAATACATTCCAGGATATCACAAAGGAGTCGCTGGATCTACTATTCAGTCGTCCATTCTTTTGCCAATCTGTAAAGAGAAAAATAAAAATCACAAACAATGCAAAACAAAGCTTCACAATTTATAGACAACAAGTCTATAACAGACTCACACACACATGGATTCCTCAGTCACACTTAAATATGTCTGAATGTCAATCCATTAGATAACAAATATCACAAAACATTTTAAAATGTAAAGTTTAATTGGTGCCTTGAAAACAAAGTAATATGTTAGTATAAGTTTAGTATATAAGTTAGCCTATTAAAAAAATGGGTTGAAATGACAAATTATTGTGTTTTAACATAATGATGGAAAATGTTTGTACATTATATAATGTAAAGACATTAATATAGTCTTAAATGTCTGAGTAAGGGATAATGCTGCCTTCATGTGCTATCAGAAATAAGATAATTCCCATTTCTGAAATCATGATTACGAGCTTGTTGCATTCAAGTGCTTTGTTGTCGGAATAAACGGGAATCATGGAGGACACAGGTTTATTCTTGCCTATTAATTAGGAAATCTTATTACAACCCAAATATTTCATTACGATGCTATCCAGACTTCTGCCAATTCTGTAATTTTGGTCAAATGCAGGCGGTTTCCACTGTGTATAAAGCATGATATGCTTCATTGATGTATGATCTAGATGTTTTTTTGGGGAAAACTAATAAATCGTACCTGTCACAGCAGTAGTTCTCCCTGCCACTATGTTTAAAGTTTATGGGATGCAAATCTCGGGAATTTGGGTATCAAATTTATCTCCAAACTTCCCATTGGTAAATATGTCATCAGAGGGCGTTCATGTGCAATTTTTACTTGGGAAATATTTAACTTGGGAAGTATTTTCTATTATTCCGACAGCATGTGAAGGCAGCATAATCCACAACGTGCATAAAAATTGCATTAAAATAGCCATGGATTATCCCACTTATACCATGGCCATTTGGCAGTACAGACCAATTAAAGCTGTTATTGATGAGTTATTTTCATCAGTTATGGCTCTTCTTTAGCATTCTGCCCGCTTAGAAACAGACAGAGATAAAGTAATTCGTACACTCTCAAAAATGCTGGGCTCAGCCTGCTGGGTCATTTTGTTGGGTTATTTATAACATTTTTACCCATGTGCTTGGTCACTCTGAATATGCTGGGTTATTTTTTTAACCCAAATGCTGGGTTCAGCCTGCTGGATCATTTTATTGGGTCATTTTACAGAGGGCTGGGTAGTTTTTCTGCAACTAAGCTGCTGGGTCATCACATACCTTTCCAGTGCTGGGTCAATGTAACCCATTTTTGGGTAGTCTGAGCCAAACCGGTTAAAGGTGAATACATTTTGTTCCCTTTCAGTCGGTCACGTTCGACGTATGTCTGAACTGATCGACGAATTGGGGATCTTCTTCAGGGACCAATCTGCTTCAAGTGTATAAAAACGAACCAATAACATTGGCATGCAGTTCACGCACCGCCCGCAGCGCTGGTATAAATATGTAAGTGTAAATACCCCATCCTCGCTTTCAACTTTGAAGCTGAATGCATATGAGGTGTCTCTATATGCTCTGAAGTGGAACGTGTTCGTTGAGTGGTGCTCTTCCCGCAAGAAGACCCCCAAAGGTGTTCGATTGGTGTCATGCTTTCCTTCCTGCAAGATGCGTTGGAGCAAAGGTTGTATCCCTCCACCTTCAAAGTGTAGGTTGCATCTATAGTGGCATAGCATGACGCTGTTGAAGGTAAGTCCATCGGAAAGCACAACCTAATCGTCAGGTTCTTTAGAGATGTCGAGGAGGCTAAACCTACCTTGCCTAAACCCCATATCCTCTTGGGACTTAACTCTGGTGCTCATGGCACTTCAGAATCCTCCCTTCGAGCCACTGCAGTCAGTTAAGTTAAAAATCCTATCTATGAAGACAGTGCTCCTCACCACATTGGCCTCTGTCAAGAGCGTAGGGGACCTGCATGCACTTTCGGTCAACGAATCATGCCTAGAGTTCAGCCCGGGTAACTCTCACATCATCCTGAGACCCCGGCATGGATTCATGCCCAAGGTTCCTACCACACCCTTCCAGGACCAGGGGGTGAACCTGCAATAGTGGATAGTGGATGCCATCGTCTTAGCGTACCAGTCGCGAGGGTTACATATGTAACCGAAATGTTCTGTCCTGAGCGAAAACTTACTGAGGAAATTTCTGAATTAAATGAAGGTTTGTATTACATTGTATTCCTATCAAATTATTACTGTATAAAGATGAAAATGTCTGTAGTCTCACATTTATAATTTTTTTGTTTACATGTAAGTCACAGCTAACGTGTGCTATGAACGCTAGCCAAACGACATGCCAGTGTCACCAGGAAGTTTTAAACAAACTGTCATGTCCTATTTACTAAATGTTTTTTGAGTATTTTATGACTGTAAAAGCCAGATTTGCCATTGAATAAAAAATATTTCATATGAACTGTTCCTGTCCTATATATAATTTAATATATATAGTCCTTTATGTAAGAGATTTTAGAGTGCATTTTTATTATCTAAAATGAAAAACCTTCAATATCAAATTGACTGACCCAGCACTTTATACGATAAAAAAAAGATTAAAATGGGTTAATGTAGCTACACTGTAAAAAATTATTTAAAAAAAAGTAGCCTGGTTGCCTTACAATTTTGAGTTGATTGAAATTAAAATTTTGAGTTCATACAATGAACATTTTTTGAGATTCGACAACCTTTATTAAAATATTATTAAAAGATTTTGTAAGCAAATTGGGTAATTGTGTGTGTTTTATTTGTGATGACGCAGTGAAACATGCCAACTAGTGCTATTTTCATGATTTATCACAATTTTTATGTGGTTCAGATACAATATTTTGAGTTTCTATTTATTAAACAAATTTCCTTCATTGTATCAACTCAAATTTTTAATTTCAATCAACTCAAAATTTTAAGGCAACCAGGTTACTTACTTTTTTAAGCTAAACCAACAAAAACCAACACATTTTTTTTTTACAGTGTATAAAAACACAAGCTGGGTAAAAATAACCCAGCATGTGTTCTGTTTAATATTTACTCTGCACTGGGTTGACAAATAACCCAGGAATTTTTATTCCAGCTTTTTTTAGAGTTTAAGATTACATTTATTTAAACAAATTAATTTTATAATTTATTTGAATTAATTATTGAGAGTGAGCGAGAGAGAGAGAGAGAGAGAGAGAGAGAGAGAGAGAGAGAGAGAGAGAGAGAGAGAGAGAGAGAGAGAGAGCAAGCTGTGTACCGGTGTCTGTTCAGTGCCTCTTTCTTCATTGACAATGAAGCTATGAGGTTTTTAATTAAAAAGATGATGTTGCTAAAAATATATAGGGCCCATTTTAAACGATCTAAACTCAGGCTTATGGCTCAGGTGCCTGAGGTGGCTTGGTCCATGTCCGAATCCACTTTAGCTAGTTTAACAATGGACAAAATGGTTGCCGCACCTGGAGCATGATCCAAACCTAGTCAGATGACTCAGATGTCAGATGGATTTACTATTTACGTGGCAGACAACTACAACCTGACGAATCAGTTTAAATACATGTGTGTATTGCCATGTTTGATTAAATAAGTAGCACATTTTGTTCTTCATTACTGCAAATAGGTAATTCTGATACATGCAATTACTAGTCCTATCCATTATGACATCTGCATTTTAATCTTTATGTAATAATAATCTTTTACAATATAATCCTTTTTTAAATTGTGTGTGTCCCTGTGTGCTGTGTACACGCATTGTGCACCCACCTATAGGAGCATATTACTAATGCGGTCTTTAAATAACACAAAAATATTGCGGCATTGACTTCAGACCAGGTTTTTGTTGGTCAATGGTCAGTTTTCAGTTACCTCAAAATAGCAACATGCCAACAATGCGCCTTTAAATGGAAAGAGCCAATTAATATAGAAAGGTGACTGAACTGACTTGGAACTAAGTGTGCAATAAATCAGAATCGAGTATTCAAACAGAACATGGTATAAACACTTTTTAGGGCCAATGTACTGTACATGTAAAGTATAATGTAGCCTAATAAAACAACCCTCTTTTGCTAGTTATGACATTATTGGTAAATGTTACTAGGTGTGCAAGAGAGAAAGAAGTGAAGAAATTTGAACCAGTCATGCCTAATTTAGCAACTTACCGCATTCTATTTCAAATTTGAGACTTTTACTCTCAATGGGATGTTTCTCGTAAGGGTATTTTCCAATGCAGGAAAACTGTGTGTTAGGTAATAATGACACTGATTGATTTAAAGCATACATTTGATTCTCACCTGATAATGAAATAAGAGAAAAGTCATCAATCATTTGTTAACCTGCTTAATCCTCAAGGTAAATGTGAAGACACAATATTAAAGATATTTTATTATACATTTCCAGTGCCATAAAAAATATTTGTATTACTTACGGCCATCATTGCAAGTAATATTAAGAGTAGAAGAACATTTATCTGGTTTATTGTCCCATTGAAACTGCGAGGGAATAGTTTTATTGAAGGATATGACAGGTTTGACTGAAACAGAAACATTCAGTTGATTAAAATGCAAGTCAAACTTATCAGATGACATCAACTAGTTGACTCCATACCAGTAAACAACTACAATTCATTTAAATTAAGGTAAAAGAAAAAAAACAGCAGATTTAAAATTCAAGTACAATTAAAAAGGCATGAAATTCATGTATAACTGCATTAAGTATTTTCATTTATTATTATTATTATTATTATTACTATGATACGCATACTGATAATACATTTTTGAAATGGAACATATAGAATGTAACATTATATTTAAATCATACCAACAGTATCATTTAAATTCTAATTCGGCCTTTTGTGGCCAATTGACCTTTCGCCGGCTCCTCCCCCAAAACGGCCATTGTCCAATCACACATCATAGCAACCGTTACTATGTGAGCAGGTCCGACAAACATTGACTCCAGATGGTGAAGCGGTGCACCCACGGCGTTTGTAAATCGGAAACTAGATAGCCTACCGGGGCCGGTTCTAGGCATAGGCAGGGGTGGGCTGAGCCTGCACCCAAATGTCTGCCTTGCCCACCCAATCCGAATTTAGGAACTGATAGTGTTCATGTGTTTTTACGATTTGTGTGTTGATTAAAACAATCTGAGGTGGGCTCTGTGTTGTAAGTTTTGATAAAGGACTATCAATAGAAACAATAGAATATAATAGACAATAGAATGCCCCAAACAATCACAAAAATAGCAACAGAAATGATTATTAACAGAAATGTCAATTTTGTTAATTTTGCGGTTAAAACAAGATATGTAGGTCTAGAGACGCGTTGCAATCTATGGTTGAAATGCACGGATATGCATCGTCTTTTCTCGACTGTTTTAAGACATAAACAGGCTATGACGTATAACGGAAGCAGTGATCTTGTAAGGGTAAATAAAGAACTGTTTTTTGTTTTATAAATAGCCTACAGCATTTTCTTTACTCAAGAAATGCTATGTCTATAAAGTTTAATATTGTATGTAATTGAGGTCTGAGACAGTGCAAACCAGAGAGCAATTTTCTTCCTCGATCGACTGGAAAGCAGTCTGCAATCGACTGGTCTGTCGTATTTTTATATTTTGAATATATCTCTACTGCATATTGTAACCCCATTTGCCTCGATCTGGAGAATATCGTGGAGGTATTGCTCCAAAAAAGGTCACTGACATGCACTGGTAGCATATATTCCCGTCATGGCAAACTATCGTGCTGGTTGTGTTTGACCATTTTTTTGTTGGACGTAGCAACAGTAACTAAGGGGGGCGGGGCTCGGTGAAAGGCTAATTAAATCAAATGAATGAATTAAATAACAATGCATCTATTCCATTGAATAAATACCAACCTGGGGGCAAAATGACATCCACTGTGTAGGAACAGTTTTCAAATTGTATGTCCTTTTTAATAGATTCACAAGAGTTGTTCTGTGTTATGGTAATACATTCCAGATCCCATAATGTATTATTGGCTTTTCCTTTAAAACACACTTCGCTATCACTCACAATAGTTTGGGCATGAGTTTCATTCTGATCTATACAAGTAAATAAATAAAAAATAAGAGAGTGTGAATACATATACAATATCTATTCATCAGCATAGTATAAAAAACATAGTATGTTCAAGAACTTGAATATAAATAATGTAATTTCTTCATTGTGTCAAAAATTATACAATATCCCCAAATATTTGAACACTTAAAAGTCCCATTTGAGAATGTATGTCTGTCAATGCATTATCAAACCAAGATTTTTAAGTGTGAGCAAACCAGAATTTAAGTTTCCAAATAGTTTTAGAAGTAAGTGTATGTCCCATCTAAACTTGCTGTTTGAGTTTCTTTTAACTACTAAAACACTTACCACTGTATATAAAACTCGGGTCTCCAATGGGGTGGCAGCCTTCAACACTGACATTGTAAATGGTGCATGGTTTTAACAATTTAAACGGTATTTTAACAGGAGTTATTCCAGATTCTTTGGCAATGATAGCCTTGTTCATTGTGACTGTGTACGTCTGGTTAGAGGTACCATTGATAGTCACCATATGAGAAATAGTACCATCCCCTATCTTCGTAAGGCTGTATTGACCTGTATGTAAGTGAACATTCACAAATAGATAATTATATGTCCTGATCAACACAATCAAAGCTGACTTCACACAACAGGCGCAATAAAACAAACACTCACATGTCACTGGGCTTTCTGAGGTCGCTGAGAAAAAAACAACACATTTACAAGTTAATCATGCAATGTTATCAGAATAAACAGTGATTATTGTAGAGAGAGCACAGAGAGCGTGGTGTTACCCATGATGCTGGTGGTGAATGGGGGTGAGGGTGAGGGTGAGGCTAAGCTGGATTGCGTGGAGGTGAGAAGTGGGGTGGAGGTGTTTGGAGGTAAGGTGGTCTCATTCCCTAAATGTTGTTGAGGTGGTAAGTGACAATCAAAGAGTTAAAACGCAGTGAACAGGATATTGAAGTGCTGCAAACTCATTTAGCTCACGTCATTGCTTGACACAAATAACTGCATTAATACATTTATTAGCTTATTATGAATAAGCACTGATTCTGAATTTTTGTAATGGAGTGCATTCATAATTCATAATTTTGTAACTCATTGTGCATTACTTTATGTACTTCTCAAACACATCAATACTACACTGTTACCTGTGCTGGTGTCGTGTTGAAGTGAGTTGTTATTCAGGTTTACACATTAATGGTTCCGTAAAGCTTATCTTATTAGCTCAATAATATGCACATTTATTTATATGACAATTTAGTAAATGATTTAAAACATGAAATGTAGGGCCAGATTTACTAACGGCTTGAGGCAGCCAAACTTTCTTTTGCCGTTAAAAAAACGACTGTCAGGGTTTACACAGTGCAAAATTAGCTTTAAAAAGGCGTAGATGACGTTATTGAATATGCATTTGTAGGAGTTTCCCTTTTAGGCTCAACATGTACGGGAGGAGAGTATTTAAATTAATAATGCGAGGTGATTTACTAAGGTTTGTGCTCTTTAGTTTACTGGTGTTTGCTCCATTGTTTACCGCCCAAATAAACACGTCTCAAACCAGATGTTAATTGTCATTATTGAAATGATCCAGCTGAGATATTTGATTTGCAAGTGGTCTGTAGATCACGTGCAGAACTTTCCACTCCCATCTTTGCTTTTTTGGAATTGCACTCTCATGCTAATTTGCCCTGTTTAGTAAATCTGGCCCATAAAGTGAAATACACTGTTACCTGCAGTGGATTTGGTGTCGTGTTGTTGCGAGGTGTTGCGTGAGGGTAAGGTTGTTGTGCAGGTCAGGTTTTTACAAGCCGTAATGTTCTCTAAAAAATAATGATTATTTGATCAAAACATTTTTATCATATAAATACTAAAGTATGGAATATATGAATGTTGGACATCATGTGGTGACACAATTTAGTACCAGATTCTTTCATTCATATATATATATATATAATTTTAAATCTTAGGATTTAAATCAAAATGTATTATCACGACAAAATAACGAAAATAAAAAATTAAGCAAAATAACCTGTAGAATAGCTGATAATTCGGGGAATAATAATAATAAAAAAAACACGAAATTGAATATTAAATACAGTTACCTGCAGTGTGACTGGTGTTTTGTTGTTGTGAGGTGGTGACTGAGAGTGAGATTGATGTGTTTTTCTGGGATGTATCGCTATTATTCCCTAAATAACAATAAATAATAATAATAATAGATTTTATTTATAACGCACTTTTCATTCTGAAGAATTTCAAAGTGCAACAATGGAAAAGGGAAAAAATAACAAAAATAAATAAATAATTTTCAACAAGTAAAAATATAGAATAATACAAACAATCAACCAACACATAACAGTTAAAAGCTTTTCTGAACAGAAAACAGAGCTGATGGTGGAAGTCTCTGTAAGCTCCACAGTACACTGTGGTCCACTCCATGTTTTTTACATTTCTCCCAGCGCTAGAGGCTATATTGCCACATATTCCCAATTCGACAGTGTCCTGATGACGTCGTCGAGGCATGACAGCTGAAGACCAGATGATGGGGACCGCCGCAGCACCATGCAGGAGGCAAACTAAGTTTTCCGGGCACTTCTGTGGACACACCAGAAGTCCAAGCCATACCACGGCCGCGATGCAAGACGGAACAGCGGCGCAGCCGAGAAGCGAACCTCTCAACATCATGCCGGACCCGATATTTTTTTCCTCCAGGATGGTAGGGGAACGTACCGCCTTTTTCGTCTATGATTGGCAAAAAGGGCTCTCCTCCGATTGGTTATATATCTCACGTTCATGGCAGGCTGTCAGCTAGTCTGTTTGTCTTTACAACAGAAGTACGAAGTCAATCCAACATAGCCTACAAAGAAAAGCGCTATATGTGCGTGTCTTCAGATTTATATTTCAAGTGCCGGACGCTGATGACGCTGGCCAGGTGCAAACGGCGCCAATCAACCGGCAACCCTAGCCACCATGCCGTTCAAGCCCGAGGGTGACACACAAAGAGCAGCCGACACCCATAAGAGAGAGCAACCGCAGCGCGCAACATCAAATGCCCATCAAACCAGAAGCAACCGCAACAATTCAAACAAAAAAAACCCCGCGAACAACGTCCTCTCAGTGGCTGCCAGCAATCCGCAACAGTGCCAATTGTAGCTCTGACTGTTTGACAAGTCACAGTGATAAGAAAATAAAATAAAATCTAAATCTAACTGCACAATGGTTATTAGATCAAATGTTTATCCTGTAAAACCTTTTACACAGTGCTGTATGAGATACAAGAATGTTGGACATCACCGGGCGACCTAACACAGCATACCAAATGTTATATTTTTGTGGAGAAATGTCCTAAAAAATGTTGTGTTTTAATATAATCACAATGAAAGAAAAAAATAATTGAGAAAACATGTTGATGCAGTCAAACTAACGTACGTTTAAAAAAAAATTGGGCCTAAGTAAGAACGCATAGTTTTGTCACATCATTCAGACAATAAATTCATCAAGCCAACTACAGATTTTTAAAAAACAAATTTTCAGTTAATAACGCAATACAGATATGAATACAAACATGAAATACAATGTTAAATGTAATATTACCTGTGTTGTGTTGTTGCAAGGAGGTGCGTGAGGGTGAGATTGATGTGAAAGTACTGGTCCCTACATGATAATGATAGTTTGATCAAATCAAATGTTAGTAAGATTTTTTTAGTGTACATATAGGGGAGACTGAGGATGGTTGTAACACTTTTTCGTCTCATTTTTATACATGGTAGCCACATTTGTTTGCTACAAATATAACTCACTTGGACATGTGCTACGCAATTACAGATTATGTGAGTTAATGACAAATAAAAAGTGTTCTGTTGTTACAACCTACACCGCTACAGGAGTGAGCTGGAACACTAGTTGGGGATAGATGTAACACTGAGAGATCATTTGCTGAAATAACACCCACGCTATCCAATTTTTGCATAAACATCATTAAAGAACAAAGAAAAAATGACAGAAACACATTTACTGAGTAAATAGGGAACAAAAAAAACTCATGTGGTTTTGCCTCAACAGAAGATGCGATTGATAACTGGGCCCGTTGGAATCATCACAGGGGTTGCTTGTAACATATTTAATAAAGTGTTACAACCATCCCCGATCCTAACAGCCATATCTTAGCTAATTGTTTTAGCATGCGTGTTTGAAGTTAGCATACATACAAAGCATCAAAATAAACTAGAGAAAAAGCTTCAGGTCATGTAAGTGAAATAATTGTGCAATGTAAAAAATATTTTACAAAAAGTTACTGGTTGCCTTAAAACTTTGAGTCAATGAAATTAAAAATTTGAGTTCATACAATGAACTTTTTTGAGAATCAAAAACATTTATTCAAATATTATTAAAAGATTGTGTAAGCATATTGGGTAATTGTGTGTGTTTTATTTGTGAAGACGCATTGATACATGCCAAATTGTGCTATTTTCATGATTTATCACATTTTTTTATGTGGTTCAGAAACAATAATATTTTGAGTTTCTATTTATTAAACCAATTTCCTTCATTGTATCAACTCAAATTTTTAATTTCAATAAACTCAAAATTTGAAGGCAACCAGGCTACTTACTTTTTTAAGTTAAACCAACATTTTTTTTTACAGTGTACCTACAATTTAATTATTGCTAGGCAAAGCATAATCTTGATGAAAAATCTGTTGTTTTTTTGTTGAAAAAGATGATTACAGTGTATGATATTGATAACGTTATCACAGCTCTTTTTTGTAAACTGTCAAATTTACAGTGTTACATTTAACCCCGTGTTACAACCCTCTTCGGTCTCCCCTACAAGGCCTAAAATTAACACTCGCCAAACAGCAAAAGTAAAAAGCGGCGTTTGTGAGCATATGGAACTATGTCAGTAACAATTTTTTGTATTCTAAAAATACAACATGAACAAATGTGAACGACGCTCTGTAAAGTTGATGGGTCGTTGCTGCAACATTATGAACATTTCAGCCTTTCTAATGAAAATATTAAATCGCTGGAACACGCGCTGTGTGGGACGTTGAGCTCTCTTTTATGTCTTACTGCGCTTTAATGAACCAGTTAATGAACCTTTAATGAACCGAGTATCCTAGTTAACATGATCGGACATCATGAAGTCAAGGAAAACACAAAGCGCGTGATCCGAGCGTGCATGTGGTGTTAAAGTGACAGCATCCTAATAAAGCTACTGTCTGAGTTTTTCATTTTAATCAAACATCAAAGAAAAAAATAATTTGCAGCTCTTGAACTTTAAAACGAAAATTAGGACTATGCAATGTTATTTATTTCATTAGCCTACTTTATTAAATTTCAGTACCTGAAAACTATTAGACCTGCCTGAAGAGCATTTATGTCATTTCTTTATTTGTTGTATTGTATTTATTGTGCTATTGCTTTTGTTACTTTTGTTTACTTGTCTTTAAAAATATATTACATTTATATTAGTTAAACTAGAAGTTTTAACTGTGGTATCGAAAATTGGAAAAGAGTGTTGTGAATTTTGAATTTAAAGCAAAGATATCTGTCATTTATGCTGCCTTCACATTCTATCGGAATTATCTGTTCTCCGTGACGTTAAACACGGCGGAGGGAAGAGCGGTTGCTACCGTGAGTGAAATTCTTTATCAGTTTTCCCCACAAAAGCTACAATGCCTTGTCTTTTCATTAAAGTAGTGCATATCTACACATCAACAACTATTTGAAGTCTACGTATACGTGTTTGTCAACAAATGGGATGCAACATTCAAACTTAAATATATTCAATACATTCAATAGGCTTTAATAATATTTTCCCAAGAAACAGGCAAAAATGAACCTTGTATCCTCCAGGATTCCTATTCTTTCCGTAAGACAAAGCACTTGAACAAGCAAGTGACAAGCTCGTAATCACAACTTCAGATTTATTTATTTTTCCAATTCATCGCATTTCATCAAAAAGATCTTAATTTGCGTTCCGAAGATGAACGGAGGTCTTACAGGTGTCGAAAGACATGAGGGTAAGTAATGACACAATTTTCATTTTTGGTTGAACAAACCCTTTAACTTGAAATATTAGAGTAAGCCAATTCATACGTTCAACTTAAAATTATCATGTAATCTCAACTTAAATATTTTTAGTAGTGGAAACTTGGCAAGCTTTAACTAGCTAATTCAGTAAATGCTTTGATAGCATTAGTATAGCACTTGTTAAATGAGTAGAGGAATATAAAACATTTAACACATATCTGTCTAAGCTAATTCTCACTCGTCACCATGATGATAAACCTACAAAAAAAACAAGATGATGAAACCCTTAGCATAACAAAACATTAAACACTACTAAATCTCTAACAATAATCTTAACACTTAATTTTAGCATTTACTTTCTCTTTTGAGTGTCATGGCAAAGCATGCTGGGAAATAGAAATCCCAACCCAGGTTCAGGTAAATCTACGTTTTTCTAAATTAAAAGAAACAAGTTCATAAAACTCAAAACAATTAAACAATTCTGATAACTTAAAATGTGTCAGTTTTACAAAAGAAAAAGAAAGTTATAAATACTCATAAAAGTTCCTTTTTAACTAATTTGTGTTGTTTAACTAAATTTAGTTTGGCTCTACTCAAACCATTTAATTATTCTGACTTTTAAGTTTTCCAATGGGAAGTAGGGCATTTCTGATAGCTGCATGAAGGCAGCATTAGTTTTAGAAGGCTGTATAGGCACTTGATACATTTAAATGTATAACTAGATAATCCTACAACAGTATGGGCATCATTTATTCATGCTAAAATCCATGCTGGGAACTCACAAATCCTTAAAGCTTCATAATTATTATTCAATTTCTTCACATAGCTTTGCTTGACTAGACAAACAAACTTTGAGGGAATTCTGTTGGTCTAATGTGGATTATTATGTGGTTTTTTTAGCAATTCATATACTTCTTATTTGTGACTCATAAAAAGCTCAGCAAAATACTAATGTGCATGTCATAGGTTGACAAAAAACAAAAAAACAAAACACTGTTACCTGATGTGTGTTGATGCGAGGGGGTGTGTGAGGATGAGACTGTGAGAGTCGAGTTCAGTGTAGAACTGGTCGCTTCATGATAATAATCATTCAGTCAAATAAAATGTTAGATTCATGTACAAATAAAAAGAGCAATACAATATAAAATAATTTAATATAAATATGAATTAAATGCAACAATAATAGATTTTATTTAAGTGATATAACATTAAACTTAGCCAAATTAAACTATATGAATTTTCACAAAATACCATCACTTTATTGGTTGCATGTTAACAATAAAAGGTACGATAACATACAATAAATTTTTTTTTTTTTTTATAATTCACGCATTTCAATTAATAGTAAAATTCCATTCAATTGAATTAAACAATTGATTAAGGATTGTTCAATTATTCAATTAAAATGTGCATTTTTTTATAAGTGTATCTGTGGTGTATTTTAAAATATGCTAACATGTATACAAATAGGTTTAGCTTGAAAATAATATATTAAAACTAGATTTTGCTTTCATCACCTTGACAATTCTTACTTGCAAGTGTTTAAAAAATATTCCCTGACCGTGAACAGCAACTTTATGGGCGAGTCGGTCAGTAGCAAAGACTTTTATATTGGACTTTATATTTGTGGTGAACATCACTTTCTAGACCAAATAACGGAAGCGGGCATTTTAGCACTTCCGGTTCCCTCACACCGGAATGGGTTTTCCGAATGGGTTTTGGTTAAATGGCTGAAATAAGGTCTGTGGATAACACAAACTCAAGACACTTTCACAGTTTATTCTACCACATAAAATACATCAGTATTACCCCACTCGTGGTTATTTGAAGCTGTTACGTGTCTTGAAAAAGGTGGTTGCTAACAAGTGGCTAAATTGTGGACTACAGAGACTGTCGGGGACATTAAACGTCATCAGGACGAACAGATAAACTCAATTAGCTTTTACAGCCTCATTATGCTTATAATTGTGCTCTTATAAACTAGTCTAACTCAAACTTTCTGGTAAAATATTTTCAGATAAAAATTGAAAGAGTTGTCGGGAGCTTAGTGTGGATGATATGGTGTAACTTTAGTTAGTTTCTACCCTATTTTGACTTCTGGCGACTGCATTTAGACTTCAAAATTCATAAAAGTTGTGTTCATCTGTGATAATTATCTTGATGGATAAAACGTGCAAGTATCATAAACTTTTGTTGATCATAGAGCTTGGCTTTTAGCCTGACAAGCCAGACCCAGATCAAGATGTTTGATCAGGAAAATCACCATAGACAGGGCTCAATCCGAGGGGCGGGATAAACGTTTGTCTTTCAAACTCCCTCTGCACGCGATAGGATAGCGCTACAACCAACCAGAGCAACGATGGTGAAGGGGAGCTAGTTGAAAGATTAAACTTGGATAGTTTGCTGTATCCGGTCGGCAAAACTCAGAACACATCTTCCCTTTTTAAGAATGACTTCAGTGCCGTCCTTTGTTCTTTTCTCAGAGAAAAGCTTAACTCCAAGTCTTCCAGAGTTGAGGCCAAAGCTGAATCGAAAGACCGCCGCCGTTCGCCAGTTTCTGTGTTTACTAGAAGCACGGAAGCGCAACTCGGCCGCCCACCGACTCTATACACGATGTGATTGGCCCGTCCAGAGTTTGGCTTTTACCGTGGAGATCCACTTTTGCGACACGACTGAAGCGTCATGTTGTGACGCTTCCCATCGTTCGGGCATTCAAATCGGTTCAAATGCAGCGTTGCCTTCCCGGAATGCTATGCTGGCGCGTTAAAGTCGCTTGACGTCACCCATAGGAATAAAGTGGAGCGCGGCGCGGCAGAAGTGTTGCACGGACGAGTGGATCTCCACCTTTACAGCTCAGAAGTGTGTTGAGAGTTGCTAGACGACTCTCGCGGCAGATTAGAATTGCTGCCGCTAGGGTGCGTCTAGATTTCTAGGCTAACTTGGTTTTAGCAATTAATCCAAAAGCCTATGGGATAATCCTATTGTTTTTTTGTCGAAGGGAACCGGTAAGATGCTAACTGCCGATTGGCCTACAAAGTGACATCATATCTGCACCAATCTATTGCAGCAGACATTCAAACGAATTGAAATGGACTGATCTGAAGGAATATGCTATAACACTCGCTCGCTCGATCTCTCTATCACCATACTCATCTACATAATAAAGGAAGCTTCAATAAACAATATCAGTGAGAACATGCATGTGTTTACGTTGCTAAGAGTGGTTGCTAAGGGTGTTGTGCCGTGATACACAGAAACGTTGGGTGAAGCGGTTATAGTGCATAAAACATAGTTACTGACCAATCAGAATCAGGGATTGGCACTAGCCAGTTTATAATAATAAATAAATAACTCTTTCTCGTAGCACGGCATGATGGGAAGATGGAGGTCAGAGTTTGAGAGATTGTGCGTGAGAGAATAATAATGCAAGAGTGTGAGTTTGATGAAGTCAGCGTTACCTCCAGAGGCAGGTGCAGAAGTGTTTGATGAAGTGGTGGAATTGACTGCAATGATTGATTGACACCATGAAAGAATATAAAGTGAAACTCGTATAAAGCATATGAAGCAGAAATAAAGTGACACTTACTGTTGTCCTGTTGTGATCCTGTTGAAAGTGAAAGATTAAAAACATTATTAATGAACATCATCAGAATTATATCACGCACTGCTGAACTTTTAGTAATTTAGTTACTTATGAGAATCAGAGTAAACAGCTTGTTTTTCCAAAGAGAAGTTTTCTATGGAAAGGGAAGGCTTTTCTACACAATTATGTGGTTAATTGCATTTTATTTATTTTTTTTAACTAAGTTTCTCATAATATATATTGCCTCTTTTCTCAAAGCTCCAAAGCTCTGATTGGTCAAATGGCTCAGTCTGTTGTGATTGGTCTACTCTGATTGGTCAAATGGCTCAGTCTGTTGTGATTGGTCTACTCTGCTCTGATTGGTCAAATGGCTCAGTCTGTTGTGATTGGTCTGCTCTGATTGGTCAAATGGCTCAGTCTGCTTTGACTGGTCTACTCTACTCTGATTGGTCAGATGGCTCAGTCTGTTGTGATTGATCTACTCTGCTCTGATTGGTCAGATGGCTCAGTCTGTTGTGATTGGTCTGCTCTGCTCTGATTGGTCAAATGGCTCAGTCTCTTGTGATTGGTCTGCTCTGCTCTTATTGGTCAAATGGCTCAGTCTGTTGTAATTGGTATACTCTGATTGGTCAAATGGCTCAGTCTGTTGTGATTGGTCTGCTCTGATTGGTCAAATGGCTCAGTCTGTTGTGATTGGCCTGCTCTGATTGGTCAAATGGCTCAGTCTGTTGTGATTGGTCTTCTCTGATTGGTCAAATGGCTCAGTCTGTTGTGATTGGTCTACTCTGATTGGTCAGATGGCTCAGTCTGTTGTGATTGGCCTGCTCTGATTGGTCAAATGGCTCAGTCTGATGTGATTGGTCTACTCTGATTGGTCAGATGGCTCAGTCTGTTGTGATTGGTCTACTCTGGGAATGTGATAAGTTGTGGTCCTTATGTTGTGGCAACGCAATGTGAAGTCTTGAGATCCTATGTTGAGAAACTGACATTATTTCTTCTGGCCACGAGTTAAATGTGCAAATCGTAAATGTTAAGCATGCTGTGGCCGAAAAAGGGCTTGCTTGCATCAAACAAATAAACAAGTAAATAAATGAACACATTCATAAAAAAAATATAAAAAAACACCGCTTGCTCAGTGATGGTGTGCTCGTAGCACGGCATGATGGGAAGATGGAGGTCAGAGTGTGAGAGATTGTGCGTGAGAGAATAATAATGCAAGAGTGTGAGTTTGATGAAGTCAGCGTTACCTCCAGAGGCAGGTGCAGAAGTGTTTGATGAAGTGGTGGAATTGACTGCAATGATTGATTGACACCATGAAAGAATATAAAGTGAAACTCGTATAAAGCATATGAAGCAGAAATAAAGTGACACTTACTGTTGTCCTGTTGTGATCCTGTTGAAAGTGAAAGATTAAAAACATTATTAATGAACATCATCAGAATTATATCATGCACTGCTGAACTTTTAGTAATTTAGTTACTTATGAGAATCAGAGTAAACAGCTTGTTTTTCCAAAGAGAAGTTTTCTATGGAAAGAGAAGGCTTTTCTACACAATTATGTGGTTAATTGCATTTTATTTATTTTTTTAAATTAAGTTTCTCATAATATATATTGCCTCTTTTCTCAAAGCTCCAAAGCTCTGATTGGTCAAATGGCTCAGTCTGTTGTGATTGGTCTGCTCTACTCTGATTGGTCAAATGGCTCAGTCTGTTGTGATTGGGCTACTCTGCTCTGATTGGTCAAATGGCTCAGTCTGTTGTGATTGGTCTACTCTGATTGGCCAAATGGCTCGGTCTGTTGTGATTGGTCTACTCTGCTCTGATTGGTCAAATGGCTCAGTCTGTTGTGATTGGTCTACTCTGATTGGTCAAATGGCTCAGTCTGTTGTGATTGGTCTGCTCTACTCTGATTGGTCAAATGGCTCAGTCTGTTGTGATTGGTCTGCTCTGCTCTGATTGGTCAAATGGCTCAGTCTGTTGTGATTGGTCTACTCTGATTGGTCAAATGGCTCAGTCTGTTGTGATTGGTCTGCTCTACTCTGATTGGTCAAATGGCTCAGTCTGTTGTGATTGATCTATTCTGCTCTGATTGGTCAAATGGCTCAGTCTGTTGTGATTGGTCTACTCTGATTGGTCAAATGGCTCAGTCTGTTGTAATTGGTCTACTCTACTCTGATTGGTCAAATGGCTCAGTCTGTTTTGATTGGTCTGCTCTGCTCTGATTGGTCAAATGGCTCAGTCTGTTGTGATTGGTCTGCTCTGCTCTGATTGGTCAAATGGCTCAGTCTGTTGTGATTGGTCTGCTCTACTCTGATTGGTCAAATGGCTCAGTCTGTTGTGATTGGACTACTCTGCTCTGATTGGTCAAATGGCTCAGTCTGTTGTGATTGGTCTACTCTACTCTGATTGGTCAAATGGCTCAGTCTGTTGTGATTGGTCTGCTCTGCTCTGATTGGTCAAATGGCTCAGTCTGTTGTGATTGGTCTACTCTACTCTGATTGGTCAGATGGCTTAGTCTGTTGTGATTGGTCTACAGTCCCTGACAAAAGTCTTGTCGCTTGTGTACAAATTGACCTAAAGTGCCGCTGAAATATATTTCTAATCAAGATTTTTTTTTTTTACAAGAAATGGCTCATTTTAATCCCACCAGCTTTTGTGATAATGTTTCAGTGAAAAACTAAACTTTCAAAAAGTATTCTAATATTCACAGCTTGGTAAAGCCCATTGAGTCAATTTTTGCAAAGACATAAGTGTTGTCACCTTGTCATATGAGCTTCACCTGTGACTAATAATGGATCAATTAGGTCTCAAGTGTGTATAAAAAGAACCCCAGTACACTAGACCTTCACATCAACTGCAACTAGACCTCTGCAAACATGCCTAAGATTCACCCTGAGACTAAAGTTTTGATTATCAAGAGGCTGAAGACCAGATCCACTGCTGATGTGGCAGACACCTTCAATGTGTTTCAGCGTCAAGTACAGAGGATAAAAAAAAGATTTGAAGAGACTGGAGACGTTATTGACAAGCCCAGGTCAGGCAGACCCTGCAAGACAACTGCTCGAGAGGACCGTTTGTTGGCTTGAAAATCCAAGGCCAGCCCATTTTCCACTGCAGCAGAGCTCCACGCGACCTGGTCACCTGAAGTCCCTGTGTCAACCAGAACAGTTTGTCGGATTCTGTCTCGAAATGGCCTCCATGGTCGAATCAGTCCCCAGAAGCCAGCACTAAACAAAAGACAATTGAAAAACCGTGTGGCATTTGCCATGGCCCACAGCCTGCTAAAAGGATGGACGCAGGAAAAGTGGCAGAAGGTGGATTTTTCAGATGAATCTTCTGTTGAATTACACCACAGTCGCCGCAAATATTGCAGGAGACCTACTGGTGCCAGAATGGATCCGAGATTCACCCAGAAAACAGTGAAGTTTGGTGACGGAAAAATCATGGTCTGGGGGTTACATCCAGTATGGGGGTGTGCGAGAGATCTGCAGGGTGGAAGGCAACATCAATAGTCTAAAATACCAAGAAATCTTAGCCACCTCTTATATTCCCAACCATAAAAGAGGCCAAATTCTGCAGCAGGACGGTGCTCCATCGCATACTTCCATCTCCACATCAAAGTTCCTCAAGGCGAAGAAGATCAAGATGCTCCAGGATTGGCCAGCCCAGTCACCAGACATGAACATCATTGAGCATATGTGGGGTAGGATGAAAGAGGACGCATGGAAGACGAAACCAAAGAATATTGATGAACTCTGGGAGGCATGCAAGACTGCTTTCTTAGCTATTCCTGATGACTTCATCAATAAATTGTATGAATCCTTGCCAAACCGCATGGATGCAGTCCTTCAAGCTCATGGAAGTCATACAAGATATTAAATTTGGATCTCACAGCACCACAACTTAATTTGCTGACATATTTTTGTATTTGCAGTAAATTTGTTCAATTTCTGTATAGGTGACAAAACTTTTTTCTTGCCAAAATTTGACCTTTCTGTCTTGATTAAATGATAAATATTTTTTCTGTGAAAATTATTTATTTCAGTGCATTAAACATCATTTGGGAGGGTTTTAGCTTTTCATATGAGCTATTTCTAACACCAATGAATTAATTAAAAGTCAGGTTAATATCAGGTATTTCTAGAAAATAGATAAGCGACAAGACTTTTGTCAGGGACTGTACTCTGCTCTGATTGGTCAAATGGCTCAGTCTGTTGTGATTGGTCTACTCTGCTCTGATTGGTCAAATGGCTCAGTCTGTTGTGATTGGGCTACTCTGCTCTGATTGGTCAAATGGCTCAGTCTGTTGTGATTGGTCTACTCTACTCTGATTGGTCAAATGGCTCAGTCTGTTGTGATTGGTCTACTCTGCTCTGATTGGTCAAATGGCTCAGTCTGTTGTGGTTGGTCAACTCTACTCTGATTGGTCAAATGGCTCAGTCTGTTGTGATTGGTCTACTCTGCTTTGATTGGTCAAATGGCTCAGTCTGTTGTGATTGGTCTACTCTACTCTGATTGGTCAAATGGCTCAGTCTGTTGTGATTGGTCTACTCTACTCTAATTGGTCAAATGGCTCAGTCTGTTGTGATTGGTCTGCTCTACTCTGATTGGTCAAATGGCTCAGTCTGTTGTAATTGGTCTACTCTGCTCTGATTGGTCAAAGGGCTTAGTCTGTTGTGATTGGTCTGCTCTGATTGGTCAAATGGCTCAGTCTGTTGTGATTGGTCTGCTCTGATTGGTCAAATGGCTCAGTCTGTTGTGATTGGTCTGCTCTACTCTGATTGGTCAAATGGCTCAGTCTGTTGTAATTGGTCTACTCTGCTCTGATTGGTCAAATGGCTCAGTCTGTTGTGATTGGTCTGCTCTGATTGGTCAAATGGCTCAGTCTGTTGTGATTGGTCTACTCTGCTCTGATTGGTCAGATGGCTCAGTCTGTTGTGATTGGTCTACTCTGCTCTGATTGGTCAAATGGCTCAGTCTGCTTTGACTGGTCTACTCTACTCTGATTGGTCAGATGGCTCAGTCTGTTGTGATTGATCTATTCTGCTCTGATTGGTCAGATGGCTTAGTCTGTTGTGATTGGTCTACTCTGCTCTGATTGGTCAAATGGCTCAGTCTGCTTTGACTGGTGTACTCTACTCTGATTGGTCAGATGGCTCAGTCTGTTGTGATTGATCTATTCTGCTCTGATTGGTCAAATGGCCCAGTCTGTTGTGATTGGTCTACTCTACTCTGATTGGTCAGATGGCTCAGTCTGTTGTGATTGATCTATTCTGCTCTGATTGGTCAGATGGCTCAGTCTGTTGTGATTGGTCTACTCTGCTCTGATTGGTCAAATGGCTCAGTCTGTTGTGATTGATCTACTTTGCTCTGATTGGTCAGATGGCTCAGTCTGTTGTGATTGGTCTGCTCTGCTCTGATTGGTCAAATGGCTCAGTCTCTTGTGATTGGTCTGCTCTGCTCTTATTGGTCAAATGGCTCAGTCTGTTGTAATTGGTATACTCTGATTGGTCAAATGGCTCAGTCTGTTGTGATTGGTCTACTCTGCTCTGATTGGTCAAATGGCTCAGTCTGTTGTGATTGGTCTGCTCTGATTGGTCAAATGGCTCAGTCTGTTGTGATTGGCCTGCTCTGATTGGTCAAATGGCTCAGTCTGTTGTGATTGGTCTTCTCTGATTGGTCAAATGGCTCAGTCTGTTGTGATTGGTCTACTCTGATTGGTCAAATGGCTCAGTCTGATGTGATTGGTCTACTCTGATTGGTCAGATGGCTCAGTCTGTTGTGATTGGTCTACTCTGGGAATGTGATAAGTCGTGGTCCTTATGTTGTGGCAACGCAATGTGAAGTCTTGAGATCCTATGTTGAGAAACTGACATTATTTCTTCTGGCCACGAGTTAAATGTGCAAATCGTAAATGTTAAGCATGCTGTGGCCGAAAAAGGGCTTGCTTGCATCAAACAAATAAACAAGTAAATAAATGAACACATTCATAAAAAAAATATAAAAAAACACCGCTTGCTCAGTGATGGTGTGCTCGTAGCACGGCATGATGGGAAGATGGAGGTCAGAGTGTGAGAGATTGTGCGTGAGAGAATAATAATGCAAGAGTGTGAGTTTGATGAAGTCAGCGTTACCTCCAGAGGCAGGTGCAGAAGTGTTTGATGAAGTGGTGGAATTGACTGCAATGATTGATTGACACCATGAAAGAATATAAAGTGAAACTCGTATAAAGCATATGAAGCAGAAATAAAGTGACACTTACTGTTGTCCTGTTGTGATCCTGTTGAAAGTGAAAGATTAAAAACATTATTAATGAACATCATCAGAATTATATCATGCACTGCTGAACTTTTAGTAATTTAGTTACTTATGAGAATCAGAGTAAACAGCTTGTTTTTCCAAAGAGAAGTTTTCTATTGAAAGGGAAGGCTTTTCTACACAATTATGTGGTTAATTGCATTTTATTTATTTTTTTAAATTAAGTTTCTCATAATATATATTGCCTCTTTTCTCAAAGCCGTTAAAATGGCTTGATAAATGACTCTAAAAAATGGCTCAGTCTGTTGTGATTGGTCTGCTCTGCTCTGATTGGTCAAATGGCTCAGTCTGTTGTGATTGATCTACTCTACTCTGATTGGTCAAATGGCTCAGTCTGTTGTGATTGGTCTACTCTGTTCTGATTGGTCAGATGGCTCAGTCTGTTGTGATTGGTCTACTCTGCTCTGATTGGTCAAATGGCTCAGGTTGTTGTGATTGGTCTGATTTTATTGGTCAAATGGCCCAGTCTGTTGTGATTGGTCTACTCTGCTCTGATTGGTCAAATGGCTCAGTCTGTTGTGATTGGTCTACTCTGCTCTGATTGGTCAGATGGCCCAGTCTGTTGTGATTGGTCTACTCTGCTCTGATTGATCAAATGACGCAAGCACGGCATGATGGGAAGATGGAGGTCAGAGTGTGAGAGATTGTGCGTGAGAGAATAATAATGCAAGAGTGTGAGTTTGATGAAGTCAGCGTTACCTGAGGCAGGTGCAGAAGTGTTTGATGAAGTGGTGGAATTGACTGCAATGATTGATTGACACCATGAAAGAATATGCAAGCATATCAAGTTCCCACATGTGTATTTTCTGACCCAAAAGTACAGCTTATTTAAAAGACATTAAAACACACATATAACCAATATCTATAATCAATATCCTGGAAGCATCAACAGCATAATAGAAATAACATGGGTAAAAAGTGACACATACCTTCTGCTGAACCTGTGGAACCTGTGGAAAGTGCGAGAGGAAACTTTATTAATTAACTGAATCAGAATCACATTATGCAACTGAACTTTTAATTATTAAAAAAAAAAAAAATCTAGGAATCAAAGGGTGATTACACTTAAACTACTCCATGATGTGCTACTTACCTCACCAAACACAAACATCTGTTACCAGTACTATATGCGTATAATTCAAATTCAAAAATCCAATTTATTTAGATAAAAAAATAGATAATTATTTAACATTGCCCATTACACTAATCCATGACTGAAGCTACTTTAAACCACAATGGTGACGCGCGTTTGAAGGACAGATATAGTGGTGGTGAGATTGCAGTGCAGCATGATAGAAGAATGGAGGTCAAAGGTCATGAGTGAAAATGATTGATAGAGTGATATAATGCTGGAGTGTGTGTCTGCTGTGGTGATGGATGGTTACCTTTAGGGGTAGGTGAGACTGAAGTGGGTTGTGTTTGATTGTTGGTGATGGATGAGTCAGTAGAACATATTTAACATAATCATATAGTTTAAACTACATCCAAAAACAGTCCTTATGCATAAAGTTGGCACCTTTTCCACAATATTAATAAACCAAAATCATTACTAACCACAACAAGCTAAATTACAGAAATGAGTAAGCTAATATTACAATTTTTTTCCTTAATTGAACCAGTGTACTAAGAAACTGATACTTTTTATTCAGCAAAGATGCCATCCTTTGGTCCCAAACTTTTCATTGATAGTGTATATTTATTAAAGAGGTACTTCACCGCTGGCTAAATGTACTGTTAATAAAATGTGGCTGCCTATGCAAAAAGGTGCAAAAAAATTACATCAAAAAGGCTGTTGTCTTCTCTTTTGCTCTGGGCATGTTGCCATCCAAAGCTATTCCCACCGGTCTGCTATAGACATGCTTAATTTGAGTCATCTATCAACTACCTTTAGTAGGAAATACTTCTTAGAAAACTTTTAGTCACAATGTTGACTTTTATTTTTTCTGGAATAGTTATTTTTTTCGTCAAATAAAAATAGCAGCCCTACCTCAATCCACAACTTGACTGGTTTTTAATTGTTAAAAAGTAACATGTCTAAGTGATGTGGGTTAGTCTGACAGGAGCATAGCCTGTTGACAGTTAGACCTGCGGAAGAAAGCCTTAATTGTTTACTTTCGTCTGTCTCCGCAGCGCAAGTCTCGAGGCTCCGCGGATCCACTGACCGCGCCTGTTTGAGGAAGTGTAGCCTACTCGTCATGCATGCAGTTGTGCTGTTCTGTTCTTTGAAATGACAGAGGGCGACTCAGAGTAGTTGTTCTATAAACCAACAGCGGTCGGTGAGAAGAACATACGTTGAAATGTTTACTTTGGTAAAGGTGACCAAAACCACACTATGAAAAGCATTAAAGGCTCCAGATGGCACTGCTTGATGCCCGGGGAATACAGAGACGCCTCGCTAGAGCGGTCAGCCTCGGAAAGCGCCTTTCATTAGGTTTCCTCCACCAGTCAGGAGCTTGTACTACTGCTGTATTGTAATACCGCGTAGCTTATTTTGTATGTAACTTCGTCACCCTTTCTGTCGAAATAGTCCCACACAGTATGCTTCTTGTTTCCAATTGGTTCATTTTGCAAAATATGTCTGTGTCGGCACCAAGCGGCAACCTCCCGCGATCTCTCTTGAAGCCAATATGGAAGTAATGTAAACTGCAATTCCTCAACTGGCCACAAGAGACAGGCTCCAGAAGGGAGCAGAATCTCATTGAGCCCTATGTTAAAATGCCAAACTTTAGAGCAGAAAAAAACATGTTTACAGCCTGGTACAAATTGTGGTTTTGGCCTATACGGCTTATTTTGCCCTTCATGAAAACTTTGAGAGGGGTGAATTTCTTTATAACTCATTCGTCTACATTATATAAAGCCTTAAAGTTCAGCAAAATCAGCTAATGGTTAAACGGTCAATATGCATGTAGTCAACATTTCAAATTGGATGTTTTAGGCAAAATGGCACTGAAAAAAACTGCTGTTCTGTCAGATCCACTCAAGCCTGCAAAGCAAAACTCTTTAAAGAGTAGACAAAGTCCGATAATATTTTCGGTGAGAAACCTGAACTACAATAGCTGTTCTGTTAATAACCCCCTCCAAACCAACTGTTTGTGGGCAGAGATACAAAAATGCGAAAATTTGCTAAAGTATAATCTGTAGTTTTCACAAAAGCTCTGGATTGTTTCGCGTCAGCTACTGGACTTTTGCTGATAAATAAATGAGTTTCTCACTCCAGGCAGAGAATGAGTAAAAAATGTCCCCATGTATTTAATCGTATTCCTTAAAAGTCATCTTTGATAAACACAATGACATTTTTAAAAGTTTGTTCCTGAAGAAATATTGAATGTAACTCTGATGAAATGGAAATCAGATGGCTCAGACAGGCCTTCATTGACACCAATGTCATTTCCTCTCTCAAGACCCATAAAGGCACTTAAGACGTCATTACAAAGCCCATCTCACTACAGTGGCTCTACGGTCATTTTATTAAGCGACGAGAATTGTTTTTGTGCGGAAAAAACTAAATAACGACTTATATAGCGATGGGCCGATTTCAAAACAAAGTTTTGAACAGTTATGAATCATCGTATTGATTCATGATTCGGATCGCGTGTCAAACCACCAAACTCCTGAAATCACATGACTTTGGCGATCCGAATCATAAATTGATACGCTAATTCATAACCAGCGTATCAATTTGAATCATTTGAATCTTTGTTTTGAAATTGGCCCATCGCTATCTAACATTTTTTGCACACAAAAACTATTCTCGTCGCGCCATACAATTATTGCAGAACCACTGTAGTGAGATGGGCTTTGTAACGACTTTTATGGGTCTTGAAAGAGAAAATGACATTGGTGTCAATGAAGGCCTGTGTGAGCCATCGGATTTCAACAAAAATATCTTCAATTCAGATTTTTTGTTTTGTTTTTATTATATTTTATTATATTATATGTAAACAGCGATTGATAATGGAGTGTATCTCTGCCTGAGGCTCGCGCTGCCTGTCTCTTTGTGAGAGACATTCATGGATAAATCAAAACAAGTGAGCAGCAATATAAACTCACAGAAGAAACATACTGGAGTTTTTTGTAGTTGTTGATATTTATGATTTATGATATTGTTAATAACATACATTGTTGATATTTATGATTTATGATATTGTTAATAACATACATTGTTGATATTTATGATTTATGATATTGTTAATAACATACATGAATTGTGTAGCATGAATGGTGTAGCCTAGTTCAATAAACAAGTAGCCTAATTAATATTACGTTACTTACATTTTTAGACCCAAACAACTTTTTTTGTTCCATTTTTTCACCCATGATTTCACAGACGAAAAAAGTTCTAAAGGAAAGCAACACGGCAACGTGGTGTTTTGTTACTGAATGATTCAGCGTTTTGAATTAATCATTTGAATAAAATCAATCTTATAACATTATTTATTGCAGCTGAATTAATTAATTTATTGCAGCTGAATAAATTAATTTTTTTTAAATTTATTTTATTTGATTGGTAACAGCCTATAGTGTCTTTACTATTATAACTGAATTTATTAATCAAATGTAAGAATTTAACATGAAAGATGATGCATACATTTAATACGATTTAAAAAAAATGCCTTTTATAAAATTAAATAACACCCTGGGGTGAATATCACAAATATGCAGATTTAAGTAGGCCTATGTAAAAGCTGACAGAACACTGATGAGAATATTACTTCAGAATCGATATATTTATACCACCAAATAATTCCACCCACACATTGTACAGTACATACAATTTGCTATGTACTCTACCTGATAGGCCCAAAGTTAATCAATATCAAATCAAATTGTGAAATTTGTGTCTGCCCAGCGTGCACCTAAATGTTATAATGTTATGATTGAGGTTATAGACATAACCAGTTTTTTTAAAATACCAAACCAAACCAAACATTAATGCCCTGGCAGTGGCACATAGTTTTGGTTTTATATTTAATTTGATTAAATTAATGTTTAAGTTGATATTTAGAAGAAATATTATAACCGTTACTAACTTTTAACTGCTATAAAAAGCACCTTATTTGTTTAAAGTGTTTGCAAACCATATGTAATTGCACTTCTGTTCAAATAGCAACACTTTAAAAAAAAAAGTATCCAATACACTACTTTTGTATTCATTAATCGCGATTCTTCTTCTTCTTTCGGCTTTTCCCTTCAGGGGTCGCCACAGCGAATCATCTGCCCCCATCCAGTCCTATCCTCTGTATCTTCTTCTCTCAGACCGACTACCTTCATGTCCTCCTTCACTACATCCATAAACCTCCTCTTTGGTCTTCCTCTCGACCTCCTGCCTGACAGCTCTAACCTCAGCATCCTTTTAGCAATATATTCACTCTCCCTCCTCTGAACATGTCCAAACCATCTCAACCTGGCCTCTCTAACTTTGTCTCCAAACTTCTCACACGTGCTGTCCCTCTGATGTACTCATTCCTGATCCTATCCATCCTCGTCACTTCCAAAGAGAACCTCAACATCTTCAGCTCTGCTACCTCTAGCTCTTCCTCCTGTCTTTTCCTCAGTGCAACTGTCTCCAAACCATACCACATCGCTGGTCTCACTACTGTCATGTACACCTTTCCTTTCATTCTTGCTGGTACTCTTGTATCACACAACAGACCTGACACTTTTCTCCACCCATTCCAACCTGCCTGCACACGCTTCTTCACCTCTTTTCCACACTCCCCATTGCTCTGGACTGTTGACCCTAAGTACTAAAAATCCTGCACCTTCTTTACCTCTTCTCCCTGTAACCTCACTGTTCCACTTGGTTTCCTCTCATTCACACACATGTATTCTGTCTTGCTGCGACTAACCTTCATTCCTCTTCTCTCCAGAACAAACCTCCACCTCTCTAGACTTTCCTCCACCTGCTCCCTGCTCTCACTACAGATCACAATGTCATCCGCAAACATCATAGTCAATGGAGATTCCTGTCTGACCTCATCTGTCAGCCTGTCCATCACCACCGCAAACAAGAAGGGGCTCAGAGCCGATCCTTGATGCAGTCCCACCTTCACCGTGAAGTCCTCTCTCAACTACGGCACACCTTACCACTGTCCTACTGCTCTCATACATATCGTGTACCACTCTAACATACTTCTCTGTCACTCCAGACCTCCTCATACAATATCACAGCTCCTCTCTTGGCACTCTGTCATATGCTTTCTCTAAATCTACAAAGACACAATGCAGCTCTATCTGACCCTCTCTGTACTTCTCCATTAACATTCTCAAAGCAAATAATGCATCTGTAGTGATCTTTCTTGGCATGAACTGCTACTCAAAAATGTTCACTTCTCCCCTTAACCTTGCTTCAACTACTCTTTCCCACAACTTCATTGTATGGCTCATCAGCTTAATACCACTGTAGTTTCCAGAACTTTGCACATCTCCCTTGTTCTTAAAAATTGGCACCAAAACACTTCTCCTCCATTCCTCAGGCATCCTCTCACTCTCTAAAACCTTGTTGAACAACCTAGTTAAAAACTCTACTGCCATTTCTCCTAGACACTTCCATACCTCCACTGGTGTGTCATCAGGACCAACTGCCTTTCCTCTCTTCATCCTCTTCAAAGCTTTCCTAACTTCACCCTTGATAATACTTTCTACTTCCCGGTCATCAATATTTACCTCTACAACTCTTCTCTCCCTGTCATTTTCCTCATTCATCAGTTCCTCAAAGTACTCCTTCCATCTTTTCCTCACCCTCCTGTCACCTGTCAACACATTTCAATCTCTATCTTTAATCAATCTAACCTGCTGCACATCCTTTCCTTCTCTATCCCTCTGCCTCGCCAACCGATACACATCCCTCTCACCTTCCTTACTATCTAACCTTGCATACATGTCCTCATACGCTTTCTGTTTGGCCTTTGCCACCTCTATCTTAACCTCACGCTGCATCACCCTATATTCCTGTCTACTTTCCCCCGTCCTCTCACTGTCCCACTTCTTCCTAGCTAACCTCTTCCTCTGGATACTCTCCTGGACTTCCTCATTCCACCACCAAGTCTCCTTGTCTTCTTTCCTCCTTCCAGATTACACACCTAGCACCTTTCTACCTGTCTCCCTGATCACTTTGGCTGTGGTAGTCCTAAAGCTGGTCTCAACTCCTCCCTGAAAACCACACAGCACTCTTCCTTTTCCAACTTCCACAACTTTGTCTTCTGCTCTGCCTTTACTCTCTTCCTCTTCCTCACCACCAGAGTCATCTTACACACCACCATCCTATGCTGTCTAGCTACACTCTCACCTAACACTACTTTACAATCGCTACTTTCCATCAGATTACAGCGTCTACATAAGATATAGTCCACTTGTGTGCTCCTGCCACCACTCTTATATGTCACCCTGTGTTCCTGTCTCTTCTGAAAGTATGTGTTCACCACAGCCATCTCCATACTTTAAGCAAAGTCTACCAACCTCTGTCCTTTTGGGTTCCTTTCCTGAAGACCAAACCTGCCCATCACTTCCTCGTCCCCACTATTCCCTTCTCCAACACGTCCATTCAAATCTGCCCCTATCACTACCCTCTCACCTCTGGGCACAGTCTGCATCACTTCCTCCAAATCGCTCCAGAATCTGTCACGATTAATCACAGAAAACTCGATGTGATTAATCGTGATTAAACATTTTAATCGTTGCCCAGCAATAATTGTATTATTAATATATTTTTAAAATATATTTTTAAAAAAATTGTGGTTAAATTTTTTACTTTTTTTACTTAAAAAAAAAAAAAGGTATCTTAAAGAATGGCTAACACAAACTTTCCACATGGGTTAAAGTAGATTTTATATTTGTAATTTTAATCACATTGTACATCCTTACTCGTCATTGACTGCAAGACAGTCTGTCAAAAGAGGTTAAACATAACCTTTTTATTTTTGTGTGTGTTGGTAAGGACCCTGTGACTTAAGGGAAATGCAAGGTCATTTGAGATGAACTACAGGAAACAACTACAAAAACTCTAAAACTACAAACTAACACCAAAGGTCAAAGAAGCTTCTAGCAAGCCGTTCACTTTCAAAATAAATCTTCTTCATCTTGTACATTCTTATCGATAATCTAATCATTACCGATTGCAGATGATGTTTGGGTTTCTGAAGTTGCGTGTGCGGTTGTGTTTTCTGGAGTTGTGTGTGTGGTTGTGTTTTCTGGAGTTTTTGTGAGTGAAGATGAGGGGCCTTTGGCTAAAGGGAAAAGCAAGGTCATTTGAGATGAACTACAGGAAATAACTACAAACAATCTAAAACTACAAACTTACACCATGGGTCAAAGAAGCTTCTAGCAAGCCGTTCACTTTCAAATTAAGTCTCTATTGATAAATATCTAAATCTAAGAACTTGCCACATGTTTTAAAGTAGATTTAAAAAAAGATTTCTCTTTTTCACCATCTCATACATTCTTGTCACTGACTGCTGCAAGAGAGCATGTCAAAAGAAGTAATCATTACCGTCTTCAGATGATGTTGTGGTTTCTGGAGTTGTGAGTGCGGGTGAGGGGCCTGTAGCTAAAGGGAAAAGCAAGGTCATTTGAGATGATGAACTACAGGAAACAACTACAAATACTCTAAAACTACAAACTAACACCAAAGGTCAAAGAAGCTTCTAGCAAGCTGTTCACTTTCAAAATAAATCTTCTTCATCTTGTACATTCTTATCGATAATCTAATCATTACCGATTGCAGATGATGTTTGGGTTTCTGAAGTTGCGTGTGCGGTTGTGTTTTCTGGAGTTGTGTGTGTGGTTGTGTTTTCTGGAGTTTTTGTGAGTGAAGATGAGGGGCCTTTGGCTAAAGGGAAAAGCAAGGTCATTTGAGATGAACTACAGGAAATAACTACAAACAATCTAAAACTACAAACTTACACCATGGGTCAAAGAAGCTTCTAGCAAGCCATTCACTTTCAAATTAAGTCTCTATTGATAAATATCTAAATCTAAGATATTGCCACATGTTTTAAAGTAGATTTAAAAAAAGATTTCTCTTTTTCACCATCTCATACATTCTTACTTGCCACTGACTGCTGCAAGAGAGCATGTCAAAAGAAGTAATCATTACCGTCTTCAGATGATTTTGTGGTTTCTGGAGTTGTGAGTGCGGGTGAGGGGCCTATAGCTAAAGGGAAAAGCAAGGTCATTTGAGATGATGAACTACAGGAAACAACTACAAATACTCTAAAACTACAAACTAACACCAAAGGTCAAAGAAGCTTCTAGCAAGCTGTTCACTTTCAAAATAAATCTTCTTCATCTTGTACATGCTTATCGATAATCTAATCATTACCGATTGCAGATGATGTTTGGGTTTCTGAAGTTGCGTGTGCGGTTGTGTTTTCTGGAGTTGTGTGTGTGGTTGTGTTTTCTGGAGTTTTTGTGAGTGAAGATGAGGGGCCTTTGGCTAAAGGGAAAAGCAAGGTCATTTGAGATGAACTACAGGAAATAACTACAAACAATCTAAAACTACAAACTTACACCATGGGTCAAAGAAGCTTCTAGCAAGCCGTTCACTTTCAAATTAAGTCTCTATTGATAAATATCTAAATCTAAGAAATTGCCACATGCTTTAAAGTAGATTTAAAAAAAGATTTCTCTTTTTCACCATCTCATACATTCTTACTTGTCACTGACTGCTGCAAGAGAGCATGTCAAAAGAAGTAATGATTACCATCTTCAGATGATGTTGTGGTTTCTGGAGTTGTGAGTGCGGGTGAGGGGCATGTAGCTAAAGGGAAAAGCAAGGTCATTTGAGATGATGAACTACAGGAAACAACTACAAATACTCTAAAACTACAAACTAACACCAAAGGTCAAAGAAGCTTCTAGCAAGCCGTTCACTTTCAAAATAAATCTTCTTCATCTTGTACATTCTTATCGATAATCTAATCATTACCGATTGCAGATGATGTTTGGGTTTCTGAAGTTGCGTGTGCGGTTGTGTTTTCTGGAGTTGTGTGTATGGTTGTGTTTTCTGGAGTTTTTGTGAGTGAAGATGAGGGGCCTTTGGCTAAAGGGAAAAGCAAGGTCATTTGAGATGAACTACAGGAAATAACTACAAACAATCTAAAACTACAAACTTACACCATGGGTCAAAGAAGCTTCTAGCAAGCCATTCACTTTCAAATTAAGTCTCTATTGATAAATATCTAAATCTAAGAACTTGCCACATGTTTTAAAATAGATTTAAAAAAAGATTTCTCTTTTTCATCATCTCATATATTCTTACTTGCCACTGACTGCTGCAAGAGAGCATGTCAAAAGAAGTAATCATTACCGTCTTCAGATGATGTTGTGGTTTCTGGAGTTGTGAGTGCGGGTGAGGGGCCTGTAGCTAAAGGGAAAAGCAAGGCCATTTGAGATGATGAACTACAGGAAACAACTACAAATACTCTAAAACTACAAACTAACACCAAAGGTCAAAGAAGCTTCTAGCAAGCTGTTCACTTTCAAAATAAATCTTCTTCATCTTGTACATTCTTATCGATAATCTAATCATTACCGATTGCAGATGATGTTTGGGTTTCTGAAGTTGCGTGTGCGGTTGTGTTTTCTGGAGTTGTGTGTGTGGTTGTGTTTTCTGGAGTTTTTGTGAGTGAAGATGAGGGGCCTTTGGCTAAAGGGAAAAGCAAGGTCATTTGAGATGAACTACAGGAAATAACTACAAACAATCTAAAACTACAAACTTACACAATGGGTCAAAGAAGCTTCTAGCAAGCCGTTCACTTTCAAATTAAGTCTCTATTGATAAATATCTAAATCTAAGAACTTGCCACATGTTTTAAAATAGATTTAAAAAAAGATTTCTCTTTTTCACCATCTCATACATTCTTACTTGCCACTGACTGCTGCAAGAGAGCATGTCAAAAGAAGTAATCATTACCGTCTTCAGATGATGTTGTGGTTTCTGGAGTTGTGAGTGCGGGTGAGGGGCCTGTAGCTAAAGGGAAAAGCAAGGCCATTTGAGATGATGAACTACAGGAAACAACTACAAATACTCTAAAACTACAAACTAACACCAAAGGTCAAAGAAGCTTCTAGCAAGCTGTTCACTTTCAAAATAAATCTTCTTCATCTTGTACATTCTTATCGATAATCTAATCATTACCGATTGCAGATGATGTTTGGGTTTCTGAAGTTGCGTGTGCGGTTGTGTTTTCTGGAGTTGTGTGTGTGGTTGTGTTTTCTGGAGTTTTTGTGAGTGAAGATGAGGGGCCTTTGGCTAAAGGGAAAAGCAAGGTCATTTGAGATGAACTACAGGAAATAACTACAAACAATCTAAAACTACAAACTTACACCATGGGTCAAAGAAGCTTCTAGCAAGCCGTTCACTTTCAAATTAAGTCTCTATTGATAAATATCTAAATCTAAGAAATTGCCACATGTTTTAAAGTAGATTTAAAAAAAGATTTCTCTTTTCACCATCTCATACATTCTTACTTGCCACTGACTGCTGCAAGAGAGCATGTCAAAAGAAGTAATCATTACCGTCTTCAGATGATTTTGTGGTTTCTGGAGTTGTGAGTGCGGGTGAGGGGCCTGTAGCTAAAGGGAAAAGCAAGGTCATTTGAGATGATGAACTACAGGAAACAACTACAAATACTCTAAAACTACAAACTAACACCAAAGGTCAAAGAAGCTTCTAGCAAGCTGTTCACTTTCAAAATAAATCTTCTTCATCTTGTACATTCTTATCGATAATCTAATCATTACCGATTGCAGATGATGTTTGGGTTTCTGAAGTTGCGTGTGCGGTTGTGTTTTCTGGAGTTGTGTGTGTGGTTGTGTTTTCTGGAGTTTTTGTGAGTGAAGATGAAGGGCCTTTGGCTAAAGGGAAAAGCAAGGTCATTTGAGATGAACTACAGGAAATAACTACAAACAATCTAAAACTACAAACTTACACCATGGGTCAAAGAAGTTTCTAGCAAGCCGTTCACTTTCAAATTAAGTCTCTATTAATAAATATCTAAATCTAAGAAATTGCCACATGTTTTAAAGTAGATTTAAAAAAAGATTTCTCTTTTTCACCATCTCATACATTCTTACTTGCCACTGACTGCTGCAAGAGAGCATGTCAAAAGAAGTAATCATTACCGTCTTCAGATGATTTTGTGGTTTCTGGAGTTGTGAGTGCGGGTGAGGGGCCTGTAGCTAAAGGGAAAAGCAAGGTCATTTGAGATGATGAACTACAGGAAACAACTACAAATACTCTAAAACTACAAACTAACACCAAAGGTCAAAGAAGCTTCTAGCAAGCTGTTCACTTTCAAAATAAATCTTCTTCATCTTGTACATTCTTATCGATAATCTAATCATTACCGATTGCAGATGATGTTTGGGTTTCTGAAGTTGCGTGTGCAGTTGTGTTTTCTGGAGTTGTGTGTGTGGTTGTGTTTTCTGGAGTTTTTGTGAGTGAAGATGAAGGGCCTTTGGCTAAAGGGAAAAGCAAGGTCATTTGAGATGAACTACAGGAAATAACTACAAACAATCTAAAACTACAAACTTACACCATGGGTCAAAGAAGTTTCTAGCAAGCCGTTCACTTTCAAATTAAGTCTCTATTGATAAATATCTAAATCTAAGAAATTGCCACATGTTTTAAAGTAGATTTAAAAAAAGATTTCTCTTTTTCACCATCTCATACATTCTTACTTGCCACTGACTGCTGCAAGAGAGCATGTCAAAAGAAGTAATCATTACCGTCTTCAGATGATTTTGTGGTTTCTGGAGTTGTGAGTGCGGGTGAGGGGCCTGTAGCTAAAGGGAAAAGCAAGGTCATTTGAGATGATGAACTACAGGAAACAACTACAAATACTCTAAAACTACAAACTAACACCAAAGGTCAAAGAAGCTTCTAGCAAGCTGTTCACTTTCAAAATAAATCTTCTTCATCTTGTACATTCTTATCGATAATCTAATCATTACCGATTGCAGATGATGTTTGGGTTTCTGAAGTTGCGTGTGCGGTTGTGTTTTCTGGAGTTGTGTGTGTGGTTGTGTTTTCTGGAGTTTTTGTGAGTGAAGATGAGGGGCCTTTGGCTAAAGGGAAAAGCAAGGTCATTTGAGATGAACTACAGGAAATAACTACAAACAATCTAAAACTACAAACTTACACCATGGGTCAAAGAAGCTTCTAGCAAGCCGTTCACTTTCAAATTAAGTCTCTATTGATAAATATCTAAATCTAAGAACTTGCCACATGTTTTAAAATAGATTTTAAAAAAGATTTCTCTTTTTCACCATCTCATACATTCTTACTTGCCACTGACTGCTGCAAGAGAGCATGTCAAAAGAAGTAATCATTACCGTCTTCAGATGATGTTGTGGTTTCTGGAGTTGTGAGTGCGGGTGAGGGGCCTGTAGCTAAAGGGAAAAGCAAGGTCATTTGAGATGATTAACTACAGGAAACAACTACAAATACTCTAAAACTACAAACTAACACCAAAGGTCAAAGAAGCCTCTAGCAAGCCGTTCACTTTCAAAATAAATCTTCTTCATCTTGTACATTCTTATCGATAATCTAATCATTACCGATTGCAGATGATGTTTGGGTTTCTGAAGTTGCGTGTACGGTTGTGTTTTCTGGAGTTGTGTGTGTGGTTGTGTTTTCTGGAGTTTTTGTGAGTGAAGATGAGGGGCCTTTGGCTAAAGGGAAAAGCAAGGTCATTTGAGATGAACTACAGGAAATAACTACAAACAATCTAAAACTACAAACTTACACCATGGGTCAAAGAAGCTTCTAGCAAGCCGTTCACTTTCAAATTAAGTCTCTATTGATAAATATCTAAATCTAAGAAATTGCCACATGTTTTAAAGTAGATTTAAAAAAAGATTTCTCTTTTTCACCATCTCATACATTCTTACTTGCCACAGACTGCTGCAAGAGAGCATGTCAAAAGAAGTAATCATTACCGTCTTCAGATGATTTTGTGGTTTCTGGAGTTGTGAGTGCGGGTGAGGGGCCTGTAGCTAAAGGGAAAAGCAAGGTCATTTGAGATGATGAACTACAGGAAACAACTACAAATACTCTAAAACTACAAACTAACACCAAAGGTCAAAGAAGCTTCTAGCAAGCTGTTCACTTTCAAAATAAATCTTCTTCATCTTGTACATTCTTATCGATAATCTAATCATTACCGATTGCAGATGATGTTTGGGTTTCTGAAGTTGCGTGTGCGGTTGTGTTTTCTGGAGTTGTGTGTGTGGTTGTGTTTTCTGGAGTTTTTGTGAGTGAAGATGAGGGGCCTTTGGCTAAAGGGAAAAGCAAGGTCATTTGAGATGAACTACAGGAAATAACTACAAACAATCTAAAACTACAAACTTACACCATGGGTCAAAGAAGCTTCTAGCAAGCCGTTCACTTTCAAATTAAGTCTCTATTGATAAATATCTAAATCTAAGAACTTGCCACATGTTTTAAAATAGATTTTAAAAAAGATTTCTCTTTTTCACCATCTCATACATTCTTACTTGCCACTGACTGCTGCAAGAGAGCATGTCAAAAGAAGTAATCATTACCGTCTTCAGATGATGTTGTGGTTTCTGGAGTTGTGAGTGCGGGTGAGGGGCCTGTAGCTAAAGGGAAAAGCAAGGTCATTTGAGATGATGAACTACAGGAAACAACTACAAATACTCTAAAACTACAAACTAACACCAAAGGTCAAAGAAGCTTCTAGCAAGCTGTTCACTTTCAAAATAAATCTTCTTCATCTTGTACATTCTTATCGATAATCTAATCATTACCGATTGCAGATGATGTTTGGGTTTCTGAAGTTGCGTGTGCGGTTGTGTTTTCTGGAGTTGTGTGTGTGGTTGTGTTTTCTGGAGTTTTTGTGAGTGAAGATGAAGGGCCTTTGGCTAAAGGGAAAAGCAAGGTCATTTGAGATGAACTACAGGAAATAACTACAAACAATCTAAAACTACAAACTTACACCATGGGTCAAAGAAGTTTCTAGCAAGCCGTTCACTTTCAAATTAAGTCTCTATTGATAAATATCTAAATCTAAGAAATTGCCACATGTTTTAAAGTAGATTTAAAAAAAGATTTCTCTTTTTCACCATCTCATACATTCTTACTTGCCACTGACTGCTGCAAGAGAGCATGTCAAAAGAAGTAATCATTACCGTCTTCAGATGATTTTGTGGTTTCTGGAGTTGTGAGTGCGGGTGAGGGGCCTGTAGCTAAAGGGAAAAGCAAGGTCATTTGAGATGATGAACTACAGGAAACAACTACAAATACTCTAAAACTACAAACTAACACCAAAGGTCAAAGAAGCTTCTAGCAAGCTGTTCACTTTCAAAATAAATCTTCTTCATCTTGTACATTCTTATCGATAATCTAATCATTACCGATTGCAGATGATGTTTGGGTTTCTGAAGTTGCGTGTGCGGTTGTGTTTTCTGGAGTTGTGTGTGTGGTTGTGTTTTCTGGAGTTTTTGTGAGTGAAGATGAGGGGCCTTTGGCTAAAGGGAAAAGCAAGGTCATTTGAGATGAACTACAGGAAATAACTACAAACAATCTAAAACTACAAACTTACACCATGGGTCAAAGAAGCTTCTAGCAAGCCGTTCACTTTCAAATTAAGTCTCTATTGATAAATATCTAAATCTAAGAACTTGCCACATGTTTTAAAATAGATTTAAAAAAAGATTTCTCTTTTTCACCATCTCATACATTCTTACTTGCCACTGACTGCTGCAAGAGAGCATGTCAAAAGAAGTAATCATTACCGTCTTCAGATGATGTTGTGGTTTCTGGAGTTGTGAGTGCGGGTGAGGGGCCTGTAGCTAAAGGGAAAAGCAAGGTCATTTGAGATGATTAACTACAGGAAACAACTACAAATACTCTAAAACTACAAACTAACACCAAAGGTCAAAGAAGCCTCTAGCAAGCCGTTCACTTTCAAAATAAATCTTCTTCATCTTGTACATTCTTATCGATAATCTAATCATTACCGATTGCAGATGATGTTTGGGTTTCTGAAGTTGCGTGTACGGTTGTGTTTTCTGGAGTTGTGTGTGTGGTTGTGTTTTCTGGAGTTTTTGTGAGTGAAGATGAGGGGCCTTTGGCTAAAGGGAAAAGCAAGGTCATTTGAGATGAACTACAGGAAATAACTACAAACAATCTAAAACTACAAACTTACACCATGGGTCAAAGAAGCTTCTAGCAAGCCGTTCACTTTCAAATTAAGTCTCTATTGATAAATATCTAAATCTAAGAAATTGCCACATGTTTTAAAGTAGATTTAAAAAAAGATTTCTCTTTTTCACCATCTCATACATTCTTACTTGCCACAGACTGCTGCAAGAGAGCATGTCAAAAGAAGTAATCATTACCGTCTTCAGATGATTTTGTGGTTTCTGGAGTTGTGAGTGCGGGTGAGGGGCCTGTAGCTAAAGGGAAAAGCAAGGTCATTTGAGATGATGAACTACAGGAAACAACTACAAATACTCTAAAACTACAAACTAACACCAAAGGTCAAAGAAGCTTCTAGCAAGCTGTTCACTTTCAAAATAAATCTTCTTCATCTTGTACATTCTTATCGATAATCTAATCATTACCGATTGCAGATGATGTTTGGGTTTCTGAAGTTGCGTGTGCGGTTGTGTTTTCTGGAGTTGTGTGTGTGGTTGTGTTTTCTGGAGTTTTTGTGAGTGAAGATGAGGGGCCTTTGGCTAAAGGGAAAAGCAAGGTCATTTGAGATGAACTACAGGAAATAACTACAAACAATCTAAAACTACAAACTTACACCATGGGTCAAAGAAGCTTCTAGCAAGCCGTTCACTTTCAAATTAAGTCTCTATTGATAAATATCTAAATCTAAGAACTTGCCACATGTTTTAAAATAGATTTTAAAAAAGATTTCTCTTTTTCACCATCTCATACATTCTTACTTGCCACTGACTGCTGCAAGAGAGCATGTCAAAAGAAGTAATCATTACCGTCTTCAGATGATGTTGTGGTTTCTGGAGTTGTGAGTGCGGGTGAGGGGCCTGTAGCTAAAGGGAAAAGCAAGGTCATTTGAGATGATGAACTACAGGAAACAACTACAAATACTCTAAAACTACAAACTAACACCAAAGGTCAAAGAAGCTTCTAGCAAGCTGTTCACTTTCAAAATAAATCTTCTTCATCTTGTACATTCTTATCGATAATCTAATCATTACCGATTGCAGATGATGTTTGGGTTTCTGAAGTTGCGTGTGCGGTTGTGTTTTCTGGAGTTGTGTGTGTGGTTGTGTTTTCTGGAGTTTTTGTGAGTGAAGATGAGGGGCCTTTGGCTAAAGGGAAAAGCAAGGTCATTTGAGATGAACTACAGGAAATAACTACAAACAATCTAAAACTACAAACTTACACCATGGGTCAAAGAAGCTTCTAGCAAGCCGTTCACTTTCAAATTAAGTCTCTATTGATAAATATCTAAATCTAAGAATTTACCACATGTTTTAAAATAGATTTAAAAAAAGATTTCTCTTTTTCACCATCTCATACATTCTTACTTGCCACTGACTGCTGCAAGAGAGCGTGTCAAAAGAAGTAATCATTACCGTCTTCAGATGATGTTGTGGTTTCTGGAGTTGTGAGTGCGGGTGAGGGGCCTGTAGCTAAAGGGAAAAGCAAGGTCATTTGAGATGATGAACTACAGGAAACAACTACAAATACTCTAAAACTACAAACTAACACCAAAGGTCAAGGAAGCCTCTAGCAAGCTGTTCACTTTCAAAATAAATCTTCTTCATCTTGTACATTCTTATCGATAATCTAATCATTACCGATTGCAGATGATGTTTGGGTTTCTGAAGTTGCGTGTACGGTTGTGTTTTCTGGAGTTGTGTGTGTGGTTGTGTTTTCTGGAGTTTTTGTGAGTGAAGATGAGGGGCCTTTGGCTAAAGGGAAAAGCAAGGTCATTTGAGATGAACTACAGGAAATAACTACAAACAATCTAAAACTACAAACTTACACCATGGGTCAAAGAAGCTTCTAGCAAGCCGTTCACTTTCAAATTAAGTCTCTATTGATAAATATCTAAATCTAAGAAATTGCCACATGTTTTAAAGTAGATTTAAAAAAAGATTTCTCTTTTTCACCATCTCATACATTCTTACTTGCCACTGACTGCTGCAAGAGAGCATGTCAAAAGAAGTAATCATTACCGTCTTCAGATGATTTTGTGGTTTCTGGAGTTGTGAGTGCGGGTGAGGGGCCAGTAGCTAAAGGGAAAAGCAAGGTCATTTGAGATGATGAACTACAGGAAACAACTACAAATACTCTAAAACTACAAACTAACATCAAAGGTCAAAGAAGCTTCTAGCAAGCTGTTCACTTTCAAAATAAATCTTCTTCATCTTGTACATTCTTATCGATAATCTAATCATTACCGATTGCAGATGATGTTTGGGTTTCTGAAGTTGCGTGTGCGGTTGTGTTTTCTGGAGTTGTGTGTGTGGTTGTGTTTTCTGGAGTTTTTGTGAGTGAAGACGAGGGGCCTTTGGCTTAAGGGAAAAGCAAGGTCATTTGAGATGAACTACAGGAAATAACTACAAACAATCTAAAACTACAAACTAACACCAAAGGTCAAAGAAGCTTCTAGCAAGCTGTTCACTTTCAAAATAAATCTTCTTCATCTTGTACATTCTTATCGATAATCTAATCATTACCGATTGCAGATGATGTTTGGGTTTTTGAAGTTGCGTGTACGGTTGTGTTTTCTGGAGTTGTGTGTGTGGTTGTGTTTTCTGGAGTTTTTGTGAGTGAAGATGAGGGGCCTTTGGCTTAAGGGAAAAGCAAGGTCATTTGAGATGAACTCCAGGAAATAACTACAAACAATCTAAAACTACAAACTTACACCATGGGTCAAAGAAGCTTCTAGCAAGCCGTTCACTTTCAAATTAAGTCTCTATTGATAAATATCTAAATCTAAGAAATTGCCACATGTTTTAAAGTAGATTTAAAAAAAGATTTCTCTTTTTCACCATCTCATACATTCTTACTTGTCACTGACTGCTGCAAGAGAGCATGTCAAAAGAAGTAATCATTACCGTCTTCAGATGATTTTGTGGTTTCTGGAGTTGTGAGTGCGGGTGAGGGGCCTGTAGCTAAAGGGAAAAGCAAGGTCATTTGAGATGATGAACTACAGGAAACAACTAAAAATACTCTAAAACTACAAACTAACACCAAAGGTCAAAGAAGCTTCTAGCAAGCTGTTCACTTTCAAAATAAATCTTCTTCATCTTGTACATTCTTATCGATAATCTAATCATTACCGATTGCAGATGATGTTTGGGTTTCTGAAGTTGCGTGTGCGGTTGTGTTTTCTGGAGTTGTGTGTGTGGTTGTGTTTTCTGGAGTTTTTGTGAGTGAAGATGAGGGGCCTTTGGCTAAAGGGAAAAGCAAGGTCATTTGAGATGAACTACAGGAAATAACTACAAACAATCTAAAACTACAAACTTACACCATGGGTCAAAGAAGCTTCTAGCAAGCCGTTCACTTTCAAATTAAGTCTCTATTGATAAATATCTAAATCTAAGAAATTGCCACATGTTTTAAAGTAGATTTAAAAAAAGATTTCTCTTTTTCACCATCTCATACATTCTTACTTGCCACTGACTGCTGCAAGAGAGCATGTCAAAAGAAGTAATCATTACCGTCTTCAGATGATGTTGTGGTTTCTGGAGTTGTGAGTGCGGGTGAGGGGCCTGTAGCTAAAGGGAAAAGCAAGGTCATTTGAGATGATGAACTACAGGAAACAACTACAAATACTCTAAAACTACAAACTAACACGAAAGGTCAAAGAAGCTTCTAGCAAGCTGTTCACTTTCAAAATAAATCTTCTTCATCTTGTACATTCTTATCGATAATCTAATCATTACCGATTGCAGATGATGTTTGGGTTTCTGAAGTTGCGTGTGCGGTTGTGTTTTCTGGAGTTGTGTGTGTGGTTGTGTTTTCTGGAGTTTTTGTGAGTGAAGATGAGGGGCCTTTGGCTTAAGGGAAAAGCAAGGTCATTTGAGATGAACTACAGGAAATAACTACAAACAATCTAAAACTACAAATTTACACCATGGGTCAAAGAAGCTTCTAGCAAGCCGTTCACTTTCAAATTAAGTCTCTATTGATAAATATCTAAATCTAAGAAATTGCCACATGTTTTAAAGTAGATTTAAAAAAAGATTTCTCTTTTTCACCATCTCATACATTCTTACTTGCCACTGACTGCTGCAAGAGAGCATGTCAAAAGAAGTAATCATTACCATCTTCAGATGATGTTGTGGTTTCTGGAGTTGTGAGTGCGGGTGAGGGGCCAGTAGCTAAAGGGAAAAGCAAGGTCATTTGAGATGATGAACTACAGGAAACAACTACAAATACTCTAAAACTACAAACTAACACCAAAGGTCAAAGAAGCTTCTAGCAAGCTGTTCACTTTCAAAATAAATCTTCTTCATCTTGTACATTATTATCGATAATCTAATCATTACCGATTGCAGATGATGTTTGGGTTTCTGAAGTTGCGTGTGCGGTTGTGTTTTCTGGAGTTGTGTGTGTGGTTGTGTTTTCTGGAGTTTTTGTGAGTGAAGATGAGGGGCCTTTGGCTAAAGGGAAAAGCAAGGTCATTTGAGATGATGAACTACAGGAAACAACTACAAATACTCTAAAACTACAAACTAACACCAAAGGTCAAAGAAGCTTCTAGCAAGCTGTTCCCTTTCAAAATAAATCTTCTTCATCTTGTACATTCTTATCGATAATCTAATCATTACCGATTGCAGATGATGTTTGGGTTTCTGAAGTTGCGTGTGCGGTTGTGTTTTCTGGAGTTGTGTGTGTGGTTGTGTTTTCTGGAGTTTTTGTGAGTGAAGACGAGGGGCCTTTGGCTTAAGGGAAAAGCAAGGTCATTTGAGATGAACTCCAGGAAATAACTACAAACAATCTAAAACTACAAACTTACACCATGGGTCAAAGAAGCTTCTAGCAAGCCGTTCACTTTCAAATTAAGTCTCTATTGATAAATATCTAAATCTAAGAAATTGCCACATGTTTTAAAGTAGATTTAAAAAAAGATTTCTCTTTTTCACCATCTCATACATTCTTACTTGCCACTGACTGCTGCAAGAGAGCATGTCAAAAGAAGTAATCATTACCGTCTTCAGGTGATTTTGTGGTTTCTGGAGTTGTGAGTGCGGGTGAGGGGCCAGTAGCTAAAGGGAAAAGCAAGGTCATTTGAGATGATGAACTACAGGAAACAACTACAAATACTCTAAAACTACAAACTAACACCAAAGGTCAAAGAAGCTTCTAGCAAGCTGTTCACTTTCAAAATAAATCTTCTTCATCTTGTACATTCTTATCGATAATCTAATCATTACCGATTGCAGATGATGTTTGGGTTTCTGAAGTTGCGTGTGCGGTTGTGTTTTCTGGAGTTGTGTGTGTGGTTGTGTTTTCTGGAGTTTTTGTGAGTAAAGATGAGGGGCCTTTGGCTAAAGGGAAAAGCAAGGTCATTTGAGATGAACTACAGGAAATAACTACAAACAATCTAAAACTACAAACTTACACCATGGGTCAAAGAAGCTTCTAGCAAGCCGTTCACTTTCAAATTAAGTCTCTATTGATAAATATCTAAATCTAAGAACTTGCCACATGTTTTAAAGTAGATTTAAAAAAAGATTTCTCTTTTTCACCATCTCATACATTCTTACTTGCCACTGACTGCTGCAAGAGAGCATGTCAAAAGAAGTAATCATTACCGTCTTCAGATGATGTTGTGGTTTCTGGAGTTGTGAGTGTGGGTGAGGGGCCTGTAGCTAAAGGGAAAAGCAAGGTCATTTGAGATGATGAACTACAGGAAACAACTACAAATACTCTAAAACTACAAACTAACACCAAAGGTCAAAGAAGCTTCTAGCAAGCTGTTCACTTTCAAAATAAATCTTCTTCATCTTGTACATTCTTATCGATAATCTAATCATTACCGATTGCAGATGATGTTTGGGTTTCTGAAGTTGCGTGTGCGTTTGTGTTTTCTGGAGTTGCGTGTGCGGTTGTGTTTTCTGGAGTTGTGTGTGCGGTTGTGTTTTCTGGAGTTTTTGTGAGTGAAGATGAGGGGCCTTTGGCTAAAGGGAAAAGCAAGGTCATTTGAGATGACCTACAGGAAATAACTACAAACAATCTAAAACTACAAACTTACACCAAAGGTCAAAGAAGCTTCTAACAAGCCGTTCACTTTTAAATTAAGGGCCCTATTTTAACGATCTGAAACGCAAGTGTCAAAGCGCAAAGCACAAGTAACTTTGTGGGCGGGTCTCGGCGCTGTTGCCATTTTCCCGGCGGGATAAATGGCTCTTGCGCCCGGCGCAAATCTAAAATGGGTTGGTCTGAAGTAGCTTCATTATTCATAGGTGTGGTTTGGGCGTAATGTAAATAAACCAATCAGAGCGGCATCCAACATTCCCTTTAAAAGCAGATGCGCAAATTCCATTATGGATTGCTATTATTATGGCGTATTTATCAGGCGCACGTTCTTGTAAGAGCAGCCCTTACGAAACGAAAATATATTGCAGTATATTGGAAAATTTCCTGCAATACATTAGGCAATATATTCACATATGTGGGAATTAATATTTATATCTTTCAATATATTGCAATATATTGAAAGCGGCAATCATTTGTATAGTTTGCAATATATTACATGAATATATAATATATTTTATAATACTATCAATATATTATTCCATATATTTACAATATATTAAAATATATTTCAAGTAATATATTGGTAAATATATTTTCCTTTCGTAAGGGAGTGAAAGACAGAGAAGTTGTGTTGTATGGGGATGGGAGAAACCCACCCAAAATAGCGTCGGTTAAACAGGTGTCGGTTAAACAGGTGTCGGTTAAACAGTTTTTTAATTTTTCAGTCGATTTTTTTTCCTGGTTCTTGACGGACAAACCAATATGTCAGATGTCCTTATATACATATATGTCTTGCCACTATTGGGCAAACAGGTCTGATCCTTAATTACTACATTAAGCCTGAATAATTTGTAAGCTAGATTTATGCCTATTTTTTCACATCTTCATGGCACACCACAATGTGTTAATATTTTTTTTAGTGTAACAATTTATGATTTGCAAAAATAACTTTTGCATCTGTGTAGATTACATGTGCAAAGTGTATGCGCGTTGTACACGCTATACATTATGATCAAGCATGCGCCCTTAAAATAGCATAATTAACAACGCGCCACTGACTTTAGACTAGGTTTTTTCTGGTCAGAGGCGCAACTGTTTAATGGAACAGCAAAATAGCACCAGGGATTGTTTGCGCCGGAACACGCCTCCTTTTTTGCGCTGAACCACCCAGGGAGCGCAAGTTCATTCACTAGTTTAGCGGCGTGCTTCTGTGGAGGGAAAAGCGCGCTTTGCGCGGGTGCAAAATAGGAATGACACATGCGTCGGTGTACAAAGTCAATTGTGCTGGGTGCAAGATAGGGCCCTAAGTCTCTATTGATAAATATCTAAATCTAAGAACTTGCCACATGTTTTAAAGTAGATTTAAAAAAAGATTTCTCTTTTTCACCATCTCATACATTCTTACTTGTCACTGACTGCTGCAAGAGAGCATGTCAAAAGAAGTAATGATTACCGTCTTCAGATGATGTTGTGGTTTCTGGAGTTGTGAGTGCGGGTGAGGGGCCTGTAGCTAAAGGGAAAAGCAAGGTCATTTGAGATGATGAACTACAGGAAACAACTACAAATACTCTAAAACTACAAACTAACACCAAATGTCAAAGAAGCTTCTAGCAAGCTGTTCACTTTCAAAATAAATCTTCTTCATCTTGTACATTCTTATCGATAATCTAATCATTACCGATTGCAGATGATGTTTGGGTTTCTGAAGTTGCGTGTGCGGTTGTGTTTTCTGGAGTTGTGTGTGTGGTTGTGTTTTCTGGAGTTTTTGTGAGTGAAGATGAGGGGCCTTTGGCTAAAGGGAAAAGCAAGGTAATTTGAGATAAACTACAGGAAATAACTACAAACAATCTAAAACTACAAACTTACACCATGGGTCAAAGAAGCTTCTAGCAAGCCGTTCACTTTCAAATTAAGTCTCTATTGATAAATATCTAAATCTAAGAACTTGCCACATGTTTTAAAGTAGATTTAAAAAAAGATTTCTCTTTTTCACCATCTCATACATTCTTACTTGTCACTGACTGCTGCAAGAGAGCATGTCAAAAGAAGTAATCATTACCGTCTTCAGGTGATTTTGTGGTTTCTGGAGTTGTGAGTGCGGGTGAGGGGCCTGTAGCTAAAGGGAAAAGCAAGGTCATTTGAGATGATGAACTACAGGAAACAACTACAAATACTGTAAAAATACAAACTAACACCAAAGGTCAAAGAAGCTTCTAGCAAGCTGTTCACTTTCAAAATAAATCTTCTTCATCTTGTACATTCTTATCGATAATCTAATCATTACCGATTGCAGATGATGTTTGGGTTTCTGAAGTTGCGTGTACGGTTGTGTTTTCTGGAGTTGTGTGGGTGGTTGTGTTTTCTGGAGTTTTTGTGAGTGAAGATGAGGGGCCTTTGGCTAAAGGGAAAAGCAAGGTCATTTGAGATGAACTACAGGAAATAACTACAAACAATCTAAAACTACAAACTTACACCATGGGTCAAAGAAGCTTCTAACAAGCCGTTCACTTTCAAATTAAGTCTCTATTGATAAATATCTAAATCTAAGAAATTGCCACATGTTTTAAAGTAGATTTAAAAAAAGATTTCTCTTTTTCACCATCTCATACATTCTTACTTGTCACTGACTGCTGCAAGAGAGCATGTCAAAAGAAGTAATCATTACCGTCTTCAGGTGATTTTGTGGTTTCTGGAGTTGTGAGTGCGGGTGAGGGGCCAGTAGCTAAAGGGAAAAGCAAGGTCATTTGAGATGATGAACTACAGGAAACAACTACAAATACTCTAAAACTACAAACTTACACCATGGGTCAAAGAAGCTTCTAGCAAGCCGTTCACTTTCAAATTAAGTCTCTATTGATAAATATCTAAATCTAAGAAATTGCCACATGTTTTAAAGTAGATTTAAAAAAAGATTTCTCTTTTTCACCATCTCATACATTCTTACTTGTCACTGACTGCTGCAAGAGAGCATGTAGAAGAAGTAATCATTACCGTCTTCAGATGATGTTGTGGTTTCTGGAGTTGTGAGTGCGGGTGAGGGGCCTGTAGCTAAAGGGAAAAGCAAGGTCATTTTAGAAAGTCCACTACAAAAAATAACTGCAAAGACTTTAAAACTAAACTTACACCAAAGGTCAAGGAAGCCTCTAGCAAGCTGTATATTTTTAAATTTAATCTCTATTGACAAATATATTTTGCATGATAAAAGGAAGAAGTATAGAAGGCAACATTAAATGATTGTATTGTATAAAGTATTGTATTAGCTTTAGCATTCGCCATTTTTAATGAGAGAAGAATTTGCACCACAATATCAGAACGTTTCATTTTGTGCACAACCCACAAAGTCATCAATAAAAGACATGGGACATCACAATGTCAAAAGAGGATAATCATTGCCACAAGGAGGTGGAAGCTAAAGGAAAATGCCAGTTAATTTTAGATGTAGTCCACTACATGATATAAATACAATACTAAAATAATACAACAGACCAAAGCAGCAATTTTCTCTAGCAAGCTGTACACTTTGAAATTCGTCCTCCATTGATAAAGCCAATATCTTAAAAGGTAAAGTACAGTATAGAAGCAGATCTCAGTTTTCACTACAACAGCACTATATTCAGTGTTGGGGATAACACATTACAAGTAACGCAAATTATGCAATCACACTTCTTTTTTCAAGTAACTAGTAAAGTAATGCATTACTTTTCAATTTACAACAAAATATCAGAGTTACTTTTTCAAATAAGTAACAGAAAGTTTAGTTAACAGAAACAGTTACTATGTTTTTCCTGATTTTTTGACTGACAGCTCTCCTGTCCCCATGTTGAGTGAAATCAGGAGTAAGTGCAGAGGCGATGTGTGAACATGATGGTTATTGTAGTTCTAGAGTAAAAGTGAGCAGACCTTTACCTTCACTTGCAAAAAAAAAAAAACCCAAACAGATTTAGTATTACTCACAATTAATACAAACAGTAAAATGCAAACTCAGAATATTACGCAAACCTGCAATAACTAAATATATTAAATTGTTACTTAATGTATTTAATCTCACTTTAGTAACCAATGTTTTTCATGCTGACCTTAGATGATTTAATTCAACCATGCTAATAAGCAAAAATTACTTTAGATAAACAAGGATGATCTTAGGTTGTAAATCCAGCATGCCCCATCTCCGTCAGTGTTTAAACATATAATGGCGGCGCGGACACCCACAGCATACATACCGAATACCCATTAGCTAACACAATCATTTTCTACCCTGTTCCCTCATGTAATGTCACATACGGTGAAATTAGGGTGATTGGGACACTTTTCCCAAGTCATCTCAATGCCAAATAGTGTCCCAATCACCTTGAATTCACCCTATATCAGGAGAAGTGGATGATCTTGTGTTGAAAGTCCAGCAGGCTCCGTCAGTGTCACAATATAATGGCGGCTCAGAGGCCCAGAGCCAGTGATTACTTTACTGATCAACTAACACAACCATTTTCGACCCTGTTCCCTCACTTAAAGTCACATTACATATATCAGGTGAAGTGGATGATCTTGCGTTGTAAATCCAGCAGGCTCCGACTCCATGTCAGTGTTGAAAACACATAATGGCGGCGCCCCACCCACACCTCGTGATAACTTACAGATCTACAAACACGTGAACTAGGCGGTTAGCGAATCAGAACACAGCTGGGCCAGCTGACCAATCTGAGCCCACTGCGTATTTTTGAGGGACCAGCTCCATAGAACCCGGAAACCATCAGACCGTTTTTACAAGGAGGGACAGAGCAGTGTAGAATAAAGGTAAAATATATGAAAAATATATGTTGTGCACCCCACAAACACAATCAAGCCTTCGAAAGAATGTTTTACCTTTCCCAAAACTGACTAAATTTGAAACACATTTATAAATTCATAAATTTAACTTAAAATGTTTATATAATTACAATTTTTTTTAGTAATGGAAACATGACCTGATTTAACTTTGTACTGACTGTATGCAAGTAAATGTCAAAATGTCATATTTTACTAACCCTAACCTTATCCCTAAAAGTCTACTACTACCCAACAAATACTCAAATGGGACTGAGTTGACATGTAGGTGAAAATTTACTTATCGTCAACAGAATGTCTAAAGTGGATCATTAAAATAAAGTAAAACCAAACAATGTAATTAAAAAAAGTTTGCTGACAACCGAAAAGCTGTTTAATTTAGAAACAAGTCAACTATCGCACACCGAAACACTCACACAGTACATTCAGCAGTTCAATTCTTTGAAACCCAAGTGAAAGATGGGATTCTTGTAAAACCATCAGCTTTGGTCAGAAAAAAAGGAAGGGAGTTACAAGCAGTGGTCTGTATGTGGCGCGACCTGGCTGCCATGGAGACGCAGGGGCAAACAAACTATTTCGGTTTCTCAACCACAGCTTCCTGTAGCTTGACAAAACCCTTCCTCCATTCTCAAGGCTCAGGCACTTTGCTTTCTTTTTCATTCTGTTCGCCAATGCGTGGTCGTGTCACTCACATACAGTACGTCTGAGGAAGGGGGAGGGGTCAAATGTACTTGTGTTGGTGGGGGAGGAGGGTAGATAATAAGATACCTATGTGAATTATGTCTATGAAACTCGCTTTCTTTTACACAAGAGGTTTCACTACATCATTATGAAAGTCTACTAAATAGTTAGTGCAAATTCATCAATTATCAATGCATCCACTTAATTTGATCTGATTTGATGGTTTGTAAACCTATAATAACCAAGATTTGTCATTTTTATCATTCTAAAAGACTTCCTTCTTTCATTTTAACTTGTTATAACTGGCATTTAAACTCCTTGAAGCGTCATGAGCAGCAGTACTTTTTCACTTATTTTCTTTGCCGGATGTGGTTTTGCTCGACTTGGTTCACAACTTGAGGTGTGTGTATTTTGAGCGTGGTTGTTTTAGCAGGTCCACCCATTACATGGAACCTGACAGCATGAGAACAATGACTTTAAAAGTCCTATTTATCTAGTTTTGCCTTTTGAAGTTTGAATAAACCTAAATTACCTAAAAACCTGTTTTAAAAGAATTATTGAAACCTTAAAACTACACTATATCCACAAACATGAACTTTTAAAACAATGTATATCAAGTAGATTCAGTAATGATGGCGAATGTCACATAAACAATTATGAAAGGCCCAATAATCTCCACATTTAGACTATAAACGTTCAAATAATTCCCATCACCAACTTTGTAAAAGACGTTATTCAGTGATATGTATCATCGTTTGGCATAAATAATGCAATTATAAGTGTGTATTTAACATTAGAGGCAACAGTTAAAAATGTATGTGTTTTCATTCATTTTATTTAAGTTTTGTATTTAGTGTTGATTTTGTTTTTTGTTTTTTTTGTGGTAGAATTGGTGAAAACTAACTGAAGCTGCATGACATACCATGAAAGTCCTTACTAGTTTTTTCCAGACATAAATCTCAATGTTAGCTTTAACGCCAAAGTTGCATCTTGTATCTTGTCATGTTTCACCTATGATAATTCATTTAAACTTAAATTCAACTGATTGTTTTCTGAATAATTGTTGGTTTGTAAAAAACAAAAAACAAAACAGCAATTTTTTACTCTTCTGACAAATGACACAAACCAGTGGCCCACAACCAAATATAATGCAGGTGGGACATTTGGTCAATGCAATGTGACAAATGCCAGCAACCGCAGAGTTCAATACACAGTCTATTGGCTATGGCTTTGAACGGAAGCTTTTAACGGCCTCATTTATGAGATGCAGATATGAAGTTAACACTCATCCAATGAACAACACAACTCTGATCAGCTTGTCAACAAAAGACTCTGTCAGACTCTGATCATCAAAAAAAATTTTTTCGAAGAAATGTTAGAAAATCAGGTTGACGATAAAGTGTAAACAGGCATGAAATTTGGACATGTTAAGAAGCTTTACGAGTCATTCGGATGCAAGATGCTGAGAAGGAAATGCTGAAACAATTATTTAATTATTACCTCCGTGGTTTCACACAGTGTAGTTGATGCCTTAAGGAGATTATTTTATTTTTTTAATTATTTATTTTTCAATACAATCAACTTGGATATTTAAGTAATTTCAAATTAAATAAAGTGTCTTAAAAAATCGTTGAATCTTGTATAACTTGTATAAGTTGAATTTTGATAGATGTTTAAAAACATGTTAATTCATTGATCTTTTTTTATAGGTCAGGTTGATTTGGTCATATTAAATAATATTTTTCACAGTTCAATTCGATGCTACCACATGCATTTTTAGGCTGTCACAAAAAAATTGGACTGTACACAGTGATGTCCAACATTAAAACATCACAAATGTACATCAGTTTTGCATCATCTTCATATCATACTTCAGTATCATTCATATTAATCCTGATTAATGACATTTCACCAACAAAAAAAGAGGAAAATTCAGTCATAATTTACTCACCAGCATGTCAGTCTAAATGTATATTGTTATTTTGTTTGTTTGCAGACCATAATATTATATGTTAGGGTTAGGGTTAGGGGGTTAAATGTTTATGATACTGGTTGCCATGAACTGTCAAGCTTCCCAATACAGTAGGTCCATTTAACTGTTTCGCCAGCGTTTTTTGATTATTTTCGCAAAAATGTCATGGCCACCTGAATATTTTGTTATATGAATATCTGAACATGCATATCAAAAGAAAGAACAGATCTTCTGCTTTTAAACAAAACGTTTCAATCATTCTTTTTTATCAACACTTGAATGTGGGTAAGTTTCATTAAAAAAAAAAAAAACATTTTGAGCAAAAAGCTGAGAAAAATCAAATTTTTGTCAAAGACTACATCTAGTTTGGATTCAGAATGGTGTTCAAAATACAGATGGAGTAGATCGAGTCCATCAACTACCCCAAATCTTTACAGTCCTATTTTTGTCCTCAGTTTTGATTTTTATGCCGTTTAATGTTAACGATCGCATTTTACACATGCGTATGATTCCATGTGCTATCGCATGTTTCTGCTGCTTCTTCACATGTGTTTTGATCAGGAGAATCAGTACTCTCAGAAGATGTGTCATAGCTTATAACTATGAATACATGGACAGTCGGAAAATTCCATCAATGGCAGGAAAAAGGGGTAAAATAGTGACGCACAGTATATCAAGTCATGACAGATTTGTGTGCAGATTAAATTTTTTAAAGAAAATTTTCCTCACACAATACTATTGTCTGACTTTAGAATGTTTATGATGCGTTTAGCCATTTTGAAGCTTAACAGCCTTTGGTCACCATTAACTTTCACAATATGGAAAGGTGCAACCTGAACATACCGCTAAATATCTTCTTTTATGTTCCACAGAAGAAAGAAAGTCATACATGTTTGGAACGACATGAGGGTGAGTAAATAATGACAATTTTCTTTTTCTGACGAACTAACCCTTTTAATATAAGAACAGACAAGCCTGAAAAGCAACATCACGTACTAATTTCATGAATATTCCCCTGAGCATTGACTCTTAGTCCTCAAACACACACAGGCCTATCTTTAAAACACTGGCTTCCTTTTCTATATGATTTGCATGTACAGTGCAGTCACAAGGATTATCATCCGGTCTCAACCCACATCACTTTTATATTTAGTCAAAAGACATTTAGATGCAACACAGCTCACAAGCCACGGCACATCTTCAGTCTTGCGAGCACCATTTTAGCCGGCAGATTTACGCGGCATAGAAACCGGCTCAAAATGGAACAAGGAAGTGGTCAGGGGCCTGTGCAGGAAGGCATCGTGTTCGAGAGCATCACGCTATATGACACTCAAAAGAGTCAGAAGAAAAATATAATGATGTTTTTAATAAAATGTAATTAATTAAGGAAAGTTTATATCCTTATAATGTAGATTTATTTAATATTATTTATAAGTTTAGGAACTGCATAAGAATATGAATTTACTTAGTGAATTACCTTTTTTCATGAATATATATGTCTACACATACATCATACATATACACACACGTGTACATGTAAAATGACAAATACATAATATATAATATATAATATTTTTTTCAAAAAATATTTTTATTAAAATTTAATTTACTAAGAAAACCTTATAAATTATAATGTATTGTATTATATTATATTAAGGGTAGATTATGCAACATGCATTTGCATAGTGAACTACGTTAATGAAAATATATTATTAAAATGTATTATTTAAAATGATAAAATGTACATATATCGTATTGCAACATTATATTATAATACTAAATGTGCAAAATACAAGTTACAGTTGCAACCAAAAAAGGTTTTACAGGCTGATGCAATCTTCCCAGCAAGAATTCCAAAGATCTTAACTCAAGAACATCAAAAATGGTTCTTCTCAAGAACAACCCAAGAGCCTTTACTTTGACCAAAAGACAGAAGAAAAGAACTCGATAAAAACAAATAGATTGTCAACAACATCCATCAAAAGGTGGCAGATGAAAGCAGGGATGATTGACTGACAGCTCGGCCTCTGCACCGGTCAAATCTAGCAGAGTCTCTAGCTAACTTGAGGGGACACACCCAAAGAAACCTGATCTTTGACAGCTCCTTTACCGGCTAACCCAAACTAGAGCTCAACACACCTTGCAACTGTCCCGCCACAGACCCTTTTGAAAACTCTCGCTAAACTATTTTGCAATATTTCACATTCACTTTTATGCTTTACAAAGCAACAACTTCTCACTTTGGCAGTCGAAAGCGAATTTCCCTTCTTCTTGGTCAATGAGGACGCAGATTCTCAGTAAAATAATTATACTGCCAATAATTAAACATAAAAATACTTCAAATATGGTGAGGGCTCAGGTGGAAAATGTGTTTGTCCTACATGTACACACTAAGATTTAATCATCATTGACATCCGTCAAGATTCGAGGACACTCGCTCATCATATATTTTTTAAATTCAATACTTAAACTGATGACTAGTGATGGTAAATAAGTTTCAATAAACTATATTTACTATTCAGAAAGATGTAATATAACACAACACAGAAACTGGACCAAACTATGAATGAATCTACACCATTACTTCACAAAATTAGTCACAAAATGCTGCATAATATAAAATACAGTAGCAAAATTAATTAAAATATAAAACAGTATGTACACACACACACACACACACACACACACACACACACACACACACACACACACACACACTATTTAGGCAAAAAATCACCAGTAATAAATAAAATGAATTCATTAATTAAAAACCCATTGCCAATCAATTAAAAACAACAAAATGTTGTACTTACATAGGACCAGGCATAGGGCCAAAACCAAGGGCCCTAGCTCAAAAAATCTCGCCATATCCAAGGGTTCAAACGCCTCGTCTAAGACACCATATGTCCTATTTGAAACAGACACAGATCTGGGTTAACCATCAGAATGCGTAATGGCTTTCTGGTCTCTCTTTCTCCGTTTTCATATAATCTTACGTGTTCTTATGCGTCTAATCAGTCGTTCCTGTTGCCGGTGAGCGTTCACCTTAAAAAAAAAACCTTAAGCTGTTTTTTGTGTCTAGAGACAGCAGAGCAGTGCCAGAGACACTCTCCCCTTCAGCTTTGCGTTAAGGCCCTTTCTTAACAGGAAGTTGCATTTTCATCTACGCCACACATCTCTCGCCTTGCACTGTGTCATGTCCTTCACATGGGAAATGAGAGAAAATTATCTCATTTTTGCTTTTGCTTTTTTGACGACAACGACGACCTGCATCAATAGCGAGAGCAGAAGATGTGGATTTTGAATTAAAATCCCTTTCATCTCAAAGCAAGAAATGTTACATAACTTTACTGATCAAAGCATCACCAAAACCTCTTTCAGTGAATATACTGAGTAATTAAATTAGCCAGACGCAATATTAGCATTAGCACAATAAATATCAATAATTTCGGAAGTCTATAGGCAAATCCAAGGACTAGCAGTTAAAATATACAGTACATATATATTTTTATAAATACTTAATTTTACACACACACACCACACATGAACCCTGCCCCTAAACGTACCCATCACAGGAAACATTCTGCATTTTTACATTTTCAAAAAAACTCATCCTGTATGATTTATAAGCCTTTTGAAGTGGGGACATGGGGAAATGTCCTCATATTTCACCCTCTTCTGTAATACCTATGTCATTATACACATTTGTGTCCTGATATGTCACAAAAACAAGCACACACACACACACACACACACACACACACACACACGCACACACACACATGCGCTTCCATAAAAGGGTGTCATAGTCTGAAACAATGATTGGGTAGATGGTTTGTGCCAGAACCCAAGGTTACACATAGTGCATCCTGGTGCCATGTGTTCCCCGGGTAAGCGACGCCGACGCACACGCACCTGGCCATCCACGTGATGTAAAAGAAAACGTGATTCATCAGACCAGGCCACCTTCTTCCACTGCCCTGTGGTCTAGTTCTGATGCTCACGTGACCACTGTTGGAGCTTTCGGCGGTGGACAGGGGTCAGCATGGGCTCTCTCACTGGTCCTCGTCTATGAAGCCCCATACACAACAAACTGAGATGCACTGTGTATTCTAACACCTTTCTAACAGAACCAGCATTAACTTCTGAGATCGAACCCCACGGGCCAGCTCCCCATTTGCATCAATGATCCTTGAAAACTTTTGAAAACCGGGTTTCAAATTGCAAGTAGGCAGTGTAATACAGCGTTTTTAATCGTTTTCAATGATCTGTGTGAATGGGGATCGTTTTTCAAAACTTTTCAAAAACAAATTTTGTACATCACTGTTATCACCATGTGCCATCACACACACTGTAGGCCAAAGTGTGGAAGCACATTAGCATTTTAACACTTCTGGTTCCCTTTTCCCAAAGTCAATGGGTTTTTTGAATGGGGTTTTGGTTAAATGGCTAAAATGAGGTTTGTTGATAACACAAACAACACAAGCTCAAGACACTTTCACAGTTTATTCTACCACATAAAATACATCAGTATTACCCCTCGTGATTATTTGAAGCTGTTACATGTCTTGAAAAAGGTGGTTGCTAACAAATTGTGGACTACAGAGACTGTCGGGGACATTAAACGTCATCAGGACGAACAGATCAACTCAATCAGCCTTTACAGCCTCATTATGCTTATAATTGTGCTCTTATAAACTATTTTAACTCACACTTTCTGGTAAAATGTTTTTAGATAAAAAGTTGTCTGAAGCTTACTGGTGGTGACAATACATTTTTGAGACTGGTGTAGTTCGTTTATAGCATACCTTTAGCTTTTGACTTCTGAATTTAGGCTTGGATAGACAAAATGTGTATCATAAATGATTGATGATCACGGAGTTTGTTTTTGCGATTATCCAAAAGCCTATGGGAAAATACTACGGGGTTTTTCTCGAGGGAACCGGTGTGATGCTAACTGCCGATTGGCCTACAAAGTGACGCCATACCTGCACCAATCTATTGGGATGTTCACTAAGGCCAACTAATAACCTTAGTAAAAATGCACCCGAAATGCCGCATGTTAACATTTTTTGGATTAAAATATGATCAACACAGAAGAAAATATGAGATGAAAGTGTTTAACACATTTTCTTATTTAATCTATAATTAGATCCTAAAGTGTGAATGTAAGAGGGACGAAATACAAGCACACATTCACATAAGTCATCAAGAAAATCAGCCTGGGTTGTGTTTCCCAAAATCACTGCAAGCCTTTTGGGAAATTGTTGGCAATTTTTCTACCATCAACTTAGACTTACAATGCTTTTGGGAAACGCAGCCCTGAATGGGTAGATCGAAATTAAACGGAGTTGCAAACTAATGATCTGTGAGCGAGATGGGTGTTAGTAACCAGCCTGGTCTTTTAAATTAAGACACTTCTGTGTTTGCGACCTTTCTGATAACTGCGGTTTATACTGAGAATTGTCTTACGGTCCAAAATGGTGACTATTAATAAACTCCCAACCCAGCGATGTGACTTAGCCTCTTCCTTTGTAGTACCAAGTATTGTAGATTTTACCATCGCTTCCTTAAATAGCATTTCGCTGTCACTTTGTGTCTTTAATGGTGTTATTAAACTGTAACTCTTTGTGAATACAGTCATGGCTAAAGCTGTTTGTAGCCTTTAACTGAAGTGTGATATAGCATAAATATATTGTATTTCAAGATCTTTAATACACTGATTTGCAAGCTTAAAATGACAAACTGAATGTTTTGTGAAAAGAAAAATGCCTAGTGTGCACAAAAAGTTTTTGGTATTGATATTTTTTCCCCTAAATATCCATAAATGACTCAATGGTGACATCAAACTTAAACATTTTCTTCTCTCGCAAAGCTTACAAAACTTGAGCAGAGTTGCTTCTCGGTTATTTCTCACTTTCCAAGCCCTCTGCATGTAGGCAGCGCTGCAAGATACCACTTCCTTGCCTGTTCTTTTTTTCTCCCCTCTCTTTTTTTGGTTTCCCGCCTGTTTGAGGAAGTAGCACAGAGACAAAGAGGCGTGCAAAGATGAAAACGTAAAGTGACAACCTACCGACTGTATGAAGAGATACCAGAGTAAGATAGTACTGAACTTCAAATATCAGAGAGATCGATTGTCAATAAAGAGAATTCAAAGAGATTGATGAGAATTCAAGACCAAATCTAAAACAGAAGTAATGTAAGAATTACACTGGTGTGTAAATTCCTCTTTTCCTTCTCTTTAGTACTTTAAGAAAAACTGTAGACAAATGTCTTCCTTTTTTTTCTGTCACTCACATAACTTAATGCTCAGAAGATGCATGCCGGAGACTATACAAACAACTTCCTGCTAAAACTTGTGCCACTCATTCCAAGCACAGTATGAATGTGTATATGCTAAATATATTTGCCTTGATGAGTATTTAAAACAGTTTCATCACTTGAAACTAAAACACATTACAGCTGGCCAAACTGAAGAAAATGTATGAAGCGTAAAACAAGGAATATAACCTCAAACACAATCAATAGTAGGTGATGGGTAGCTGGCTGGCTCAAATGGTGATCAACCACTTCCTGCAGTAAAAGCACCTTTGCAATTTTGCACAAGCAAATAGGCCACACAATCAGAAACCCCACCCACATTAATACACACTCTTATAGACAATGATTAATTCTAGCACTGTGGTGAAGCAATAAAACCCACTAGTGCAGCTACTTGCTAAAAACTATGTAAGAATGGCACATTGCAGTAGCATATTCTAGCACCTGGAGTGTCAACATTGTTGACTGTGGTTGCGAGTGTGTTTAACGATAAATCAAAAGTATGTTTTTACATTTCTGAAGAAAAGGTGAGTAGCAAATCTCGCTAGCATGCTGGAGTCATGTGTTAGCTAGAGGGTATAGGTTAAACTAATAGGTTAATCAGCTAGCAGTATGCTAAGCTAGGAAAGTGATAGTTTGCAAAACGTAAGCAATCTACACTGTAAACCTGACTAAGAAATGTAAAGTTTAAGCAAGCAGAACTTGCAGATTTTTATTTTATACAGGATGCTGCAACAGTTTTACATCATTGGTTATAGTCACTTTTTTCTGGCCTTTTAGCTCAAATATCATTGAATTGTGATTTGCTATTGATGTTTATTTGGTTCTGTTCCTTAAACCTATCTTAGTAAAGCGACCATGGGTGTTGGAAACCCATTAAATGAAAAATGATTGTTTTTATTATGTCTGTTGCTCAAACAATGTAGGATGTTAGTTTAGCTCAAATCTATATAACCTCAAGTTGCAACAGAAATAGTAATGCTAGCATTTGCAAACTCTGCTAATACACATTTTAGTATAACCATTTTATTTGTAGGCTACAACATGAACTATATTTCATTCTTTAGATTGTCTTTATAGTGTGAGCACCTTGCTGACATAATCTTAATTTTAGGCTTTTAAGTGCATGGGAAGAACACTGAAATTCTAGGCTACTTTCAGCTAACTTAAATTATGCTAAGCTAACTATCATTTGATCACAATTTTTGGTCTAACCTGTGTGTGGACAGAAAATAACTACACATGTACCAATTAATTCTGCTGGTTACCATTCCCTGTTTTGTTCAACCTTTCAACCTTTCGAGGGACTGCTTCAGGACAAAACCAGCCCTCTGACCTGAAAGAAATCTTTGTTGCTCTTGCAACCATATTTATCATGTTTCATTGCTGTCTGGCACTGGTCCACACAATGGTGTACAGCCTGCGTGCATAAACATCTCAGGGGCATGGCGTTGTGTGCTAAGCATCCCAATGCTGTGCGATATGGTATGCCAGATTAAGGTCAATGCGCCGCAAATCATAGTATGCATAAAATAGTGTGCCACAATGAGTACATTTATTTTGTGTGACCCAGGACTTTAGTATATATTTATATGCAATTTCAGAATTACATATTACTATTGAAATGCTGCTGAATACACTGTAAACCCAAACGCTCACAATAAAAGGTTAGAGTAGAGCCAACTCAATTTAAACAAATGAGTTCAATCAAATTACTTTATTTATGACTTTTGAGTTCTCAAAACTGACACATTTTAAGTTATCTGAATTATTTAATTGTTTTGAGCTTTATGAACATGTTTCTTTTAATTTAGACTAATTTAAAGCTACACTGTAACTTTTTTAGTTTATTCTTAGCTAAAAACACTTAGTTCTTTCAAAAATATATGTGTTCATTAATGTATATTTACTTCTTTCAAGTAATAAAGTATTCACTTAAGTTTATAATATGCCATTGAAAATCCATACGGGTGAGGGGTTCGGATGCCGGTCGCCATGTTGCCCCTCCATCTTAAAAGTACATTAGCCATAGAGGGACATACCCATAAATTCAAGCTTCGCTTTTCGCGTTTTACCACTCAATGGCACTCATTAAACGAGGTCGAACTGGAAGCCATGTTAATCTTGGACTAAATCGGCCACCATAGGAGATAAAACGAAATCGGAATTAATGAACAGAAACTAATATTCACTGGATTGACATATACCTTTACACCGCTAGATGGGGGAAAATATAAAATGAAAATATCACACAGCTTTAAACATAAACTGGGCTGGGATTTCTATTTCCCAGCATGCTTTGCCCTGACACTTAAAAACAGAGAGTAAATGCTAATTAAACGTTTTATAATGTAATGTGTGTGTGTGTGTGTGTGTGTGTGTGTGTGTGTGTGTGTGTGTGTGTGTGTGTGTGTGTGTGTGTGTGTTTGTGTGTGTGTGTGTGTAAGATTAATGTTAAATTGGAGATTTAGTAGTGTAATGCCTAATCCTGGCTTAATCTAAGCCTTGAATGTAAAACCAGGCCTTAATTGTGTAGATATATTAAATTAATTATAAGTAATATTAAAGGGGTGATGAATTGAGAAATCAACTTTCCCTTGAGCTTTTGAAATATAAAAGGTCATGATAATATAAGAATATCCGGTAACACTATTTTAAAGGTCAGTTATTAACTATTAACTACTTGCTTATTAGCATGCATATTACTAGGATATTGGCTGTTTATTAGTACTTATAAAGCACATAATAATTTCTTATTCTGCATGACCTTATTCAACATCCCTTAAATACCTAACCTTAAAGCTACAAAAACTACCTTACTAACTATTAATAAGCAGTAAATTGAGGTTTAAAATAAGTAAAATAAGCAGTTTATTGAGGCAAAAGTCGTAGTTAATAGTGTATATGTATTCCCCATACTAAAGTATTACCGAATATCCTGTAAGTTTCAGAACTGAAAACTTCCTCTTTACTCAAAGAAACGCTTTTATAGACTCCAGGCCCAGAAAACGATCGTGAGCTTTACGTCATTGCGCGATGAAAAACAGCCTCTACAGAACGTGTAATTCCGTATCCCCGCCCACCGACTCCTGGAGCTGATCGGATCACTAGCCAGCAGCAATAAACATGTGGAAGAAGATAGCAATATATTGTGGAAGGACACCGTCCTCACGTGGGGAAGACATGCACATATGTTCGCTTCATTTCACCGTGGAATCATTTGTAAACGAGTCTGAAGTGCGGGATTTGCAGACACAAGGTTGTTCCTTTCGATATTGGATCTGACAGGAATGGTGCAACAAACTTATGTGAGTAAAATGTCTTTTTTATATGTAATAGTACTAGTCCCGACCCTGGAATGTACCAGACGGGCTACCAAAAAAACGTACGCCCCTCGGCAGATATTCTTTCTTGATCTGAGCGCGCACGTGTGTGTGTGTGGGCATGTTTTTGTGACATATGAGGACACAAATGTGTATAATTACATGGGTATAACATAGGTATTACAAGGAGAGAGTGAACTATGAGGACATTGGCCATGTCCCCAATTTTTAAAAAGTTTTTTTTTAGAAAGTAAAAATGCAGAATGTTTTCTGTGATGGGTAGGTTTAGGGGTAGGGGCAGTGTAAGGGGGTAGAAAATACAGTTTGTACAGTATAAAAACCATTGTGCCTATGGAATGTCCCCATACGTCACAAAAACAAGTGTGTGTGTGTGTGTGTGTGTGTGTGTGTGTGTGTGTGTGTGTGTTCGTGGTTCGTGCTTATATCGACCGATCGTGCTGGTGCGGGCCATGTAATACAATCGCAGGTGGATAAGAAATAAATCATTGTGTTTGTATGATAAAGACAAGTTGCAGTTGCCGCTTTCAAAATAATCTCTCCCTCATGTGAACTGACAGGGGCTTGATATGACAGCGGAGCTGAAGCTCATTAAATATGCAAATCTTCTCCAATCCTAGCCGTGGGCGTTTACTTCCAAGTCTCCAGTCCGGCACGCTCATCAAAACCCAGCGTTCAAAAGACATCCTCAAAACCACTGTCGAAAATAGCCTATTACCAATGATGCTTTTGAATGTAAAAACCACATTAGTTAACCTCAGACAACAGTATATATATATATATATATATATATATATATATATATATATATATATATATATATATATATATATATATATATATATATATATATATATATATATATATATATAAAAAGTTTAAGGCACCTTTTACACTATTTTAATATATCCTATAATATTAATATATAGCTATTTCCCCAATGTATGGTCAGCTGATGAACTCTAACAGCTTGGTTATTCTTATTTAAAGAACCACACAGATTCCTGATCACTGATGTGTTGGCAGCTGATAAAAGCAGCTATTTTTAAACTACGAAGCATTTAAGTATGAGAAAAAGAAAGGGCGTGACCTGATGTGCTGCAGCTGCAGTAGGGGAGGGGCAGGCCTGAGAAACACAGCACCACAAAATTACGCAAACCATGCGCTCTTCCTCTTTGCTCTGCTTCTCCATGGTGAAATTTTTGGATTTCCACTGTAGAAAATGAAAATGTTTAGTTGCCTAAAACTGCTTTGAACCCACAATTACCCCTTATCTATATGTTGTCAGATATTTGGGGGGAGGGCTTTACTAATCTTTATACTTCATTTCTTACCTACAAAAGACATCTGGAGGTTCCTGACAATGCAGCTGGCATCATTATGAGGTCAGGTGGAGAATGAGGTCATGAAGAGGGGTGAAACGCTGGCACACTGGGACACCCACAAAACCTGCACTTCATAAAATCATAACAGCAAATAACAATGCAGATGACTTCCGTCAAAAGAAGTAGTATGGCAATCTCATGGACTATAAAGCATTTTATATTAAAACAAACAGAGAAAATTTTGATTAATATATTAATATACTGTATTAATATATTTTATATTATTGCAAAGCCATAAAATGTCATTATTGTAATCATTAATTTATTTTGAATTGCTTTTAATAACACATTTCAATCTAGGAAAAAAGTCAGTGAGTGTTGGGAAAAGTAAGACTTCACAATATTGTGTTACTCCCTTAAAAAGTAACTGTTAGTTACTTTTTTTGGAGAGTAATGCATTACGTTACTTTTGTATTACTTTATCTCACCTGGGCTGGACCAGCCTGTTTTTTTTTTTTTTTAATAACAGGCAAGTTTGAATAAAAATGTAAAGGCCCTTTCACACCAGATTTGAAATTAAAGTAACACGTGTTACTTGTTTGAAAAAGTAATGCATTACTTTACTAGTTACTTGAAAAAAGTAATCTGATTGTGTAACTTGCGCTGATCAATGAAGCATTTAGCAAGCAGCTTAAACTTCCTAAATTAGCATTGGTTGAGCTGTCGAGGAGAATTTAATGTTGTACTTTTGTTTTTGTGCGTATAGTAATTTTACAAATAATAATAAAAACAACAGAAGACTCCCTAAATATGAGCAACATTAGTGGTTAGAGTTGCCACCCGTCCCGTGAAATATGTGTATTTACAGGCAAAAGACATGTCTTGTATCAAATCGTTACTATTTTACATAGGTCCACACATTAGTTCAATAAACACATCAGAATTATGCCATGTGGATAACACTAATAGCAAAAATAGAGTGGGTGTTTTCTTTTGGTGCCCCCTCAGGACTTTGCCCTATGAGCAGCGCGTGGTGGGAGCGATGGCACTGGGAACATCCATTCCTACTAAGGAAGCCCCCAAAGCAGCCTGGTTATAACCTTAATTCAATATCTTCTTTTGTGTCCAGCACAGCTCTGGGTGTCGTGAATGGATGCAACTCTAGTGGTGATGATAAGTCTTAGCAAAAACACTGTGACTACCCTTTATTTTATCTTTACCATATTATCAACTATATATTTCACTATTTGGACCATCGCTGTATCAAATCCAGAACATTCCTTTCATATTAATGGCTACAAAATATTTCCATATTCAAAACACATACAGATTAACCCTAAGCATCACACTACTGTAAATATCATAAACTGCAAAGTTTGAAAATAATTAGTTTCTCTTGATGTGATAGATTATGTGCTATTTAACATTTTATGTGAAACAAATAACTGGGCCTTGTCAAGTAGAATGTAAGTAGGCCTAGAAATGAAGAAATAGCTGTGATAGTGCGAGATATACTATGTGTGAAATTTCATTCGTTTTGTAGGCCTACTACATTATCTGTGTTAAAATATCTGGACACACATTTGCACTCTGTTTTTATTTTTTTCATAAATGAGCTTAGGTTTCGTTCATTTACAAGAACAAAGACGGTGACGTGAGGACAGAGGTTGTTTCACTTCCTCATTCACTAAAATGTTTGATAGGAACAAAAGTTCCTGCATGTAGACATCTGTTTCTAACTATACCAATGACATTTTCAGAATTCGTTTTTATTATTTTTCAATCTCAGCATGTAGGTAAATCCCATAATGCAGCTGTCCATTTAATTCGGCCAATCAGCAATTGGATGTGACATGCGGATGACACTACCTAGCGGTTATCATTTATTTTTGATAGAAGAAAAAAGGGTTAAATACACAAAAAATATCAACTACATAGTATCCCTCAACTATCATGAGATGTGACATCAAAAGTAGAAAATACCAATTCCATGCATCTAGGAGCCCTCAATCAGCAATTGGTGAAATATATAGGCTCTTATTTTATGAAATATTAACAATATATAAGCCTATGATGCATTCAAAAATGAAGGCGACTACATCGGATAAATGTAGACTGTAATTTGTACTGATATGCCCCATAGAACAACAGTTGACGGCCTTCTAACTTGTCACTCAACCAACCATTGGTTGCATCTTTAAAGGCCCACTGAAGTGTCTTGAAATGCGCAGCATCGGCCCTGTCCCAAATGGCACACTTCACGTGCACCTTCTTGTGGACCTACAATGGCCCCTTCGTGTGCGTGTCTGTTAAGTCCACGAGACCGCAAGGGTGTCCCATTTGTCAGTTTAGGTCTCAGAAGGGTGCTTGGTCCCTTGATGCACACTTCTTCCAAGCCCGCACTGTTGCGGGTTACGCAGCGGATTTCTTCCCGCCAGTCAGAGCGGCCTCTGGCAGACTCAGAGGAAGACAGTGTGGGTTTAGGGTGTCATTTGGCAGGGCCATTATATCTGTTGAGTAATTTCCACTGAAATAGGAAGACAAGGTGGGACTTCAGCTCCTCCCGTTTTTTTAAAACAACCAATAGCGTCTAATTTATTTCAAAGCTCGGCCAGTCATTGAGCTCAGTAAAGCCGCAGTTTCCTCCTAATCTCCACTTTAAAAGATAGCATTCTGTGCAGATTTTAAATGGTTCTGATACGTTTTCTGGTCTGCATCGACTCGTGCATAACATGATCCACCCTGTGCTCTCGTGTCTCAGGACCGCATATTTACATCGTCAGAATCATTCCCTATTTCCATTATCTATTGTACTATGTGCCATTACCATGTAGAAAATATTATATTTTTAATAGCCTTTAGATTCTAGAGAGCATTTGATTGGATAGATCATTTAATGAGAAGCTGAGAGGCAGCGATGTCATCAAAATTATTGATTCATATTGAGAGACATGTTTTAAATGCTGATTTCTATTACATGCAAGCTTTTGGTTAGGCTTATAGATAACAGTAAAGATAACATAGTCATACTAAAAGTAAAAAACAAAAAACTTCAATTTTGATTTCATGGCTAGGCCAACAGAAAATTGAAAATTAAAATTCTGTCATTAATTACTTACCCCCGTTCCGTTCATCTTCAGAACACAAATGAAGATATTTTGGTTGAAATCCGATGGCTCAGACAGGCCTTAATTGACACCAATGTCATTTCCTCTCTCAAGACCCATAAAAGGCACTAAAGACGTCGTTACAAAGCCCATCTCACTACAGTGACTCTACAATTTCGATTCACGATTCGGATCACGTGTGTCAAACCACCAAACTGCTGAAATCACGTGACTTTGGCGATCCGAATTATCCGAACAGCATTTTCGTTTTTGGGTGAACCCTTTAATTAATTTACAAAACGTCTTCAGTACTATTTTGCCTTAAACTATGCCTACAATAAAAATACACCCTTCACTTGAAATATTTATACCAGATAGGGGTGAATTCATGGTGACTGGGATTTTGCCATTAATATGAAAAAACTCAACCTGAATTCACCCCTATAAAAAGGCCCTTAATGATAGAGTTCCGTCCTCCACCACTGGATGGCAGTGTGTATCCATGACTGTGTCTATTCCCTTACCTTGTCTAATTTTGTCTGTTTGCCACTGAGAAGAAATAAGGTAACCTGTGGTTTTTACAGTATCGGCATGAACCCCGCCATTCGCCCTTTAAAGGGTCATCAGTCACGTTTTCTCTTCTTGAGGCCTGTGCTTATTAAGTAGGACTGGGCTTAAATCGGCTTCCTCAGGAAATATATATTATATCCGTTCCTCAATCTATCTCTCTTCCCGAAGGTTACAACACGGTGAGGCAAGTTCGCTAGGTCTTCTTTTTGATTGACAGCTTCCTAACAAGGACAGCCTAAAGCGACGGAGTTACGCCCTGAAGCCCCTCTCCTCTCCCATGATGCACCAGAGGGCAAAGGGCTGTGTGTGATGTGTTTGTCTTTATCTTGTTCCACCTGCACACACAGTAAGAGAAGGTATAAATGTGACATTACATATACGAACTTTCACTGTTTCTCGGCAGGGTGGATATGATGATAAAGAGCCATTAAAACACCTTCCTCTGTCCTCTGAACGGCTACATGCTATGAGACAGACAAGGGGGGAAATAAAGACCTGTCAAAGTGTCATTATGTATCTAGACCTGCTTGCACATTTAACATGGGTAAATTACACTTCATATACACAAATAAGCAGGTGTTAAATACCAACAGAAGGAAAATGTTGAGTGATGACAAGATGGGGAAATATTGTGTATTGCATAGAGGCTATTCTTAATATGCATCAAAAGTTATATTTAACGATCAAATAGAGAAAATAAGCTTCATTAACCCCTTAAACGCCACCGCCTTTTTGAGAAAGGGTGTGAAAATGAACTATTCAAACTTAAATGGTTGTAATGCAAGAATGCTTTGGAACATTTACTGCACTGTAAAACTTAAAGTCAGTAACCTGGTTGCCTTAAAAGTTTGAGTTTATTGAAATTAAAATTTGAGTTGATACAATGAAGAAAATTGGTTTAATAAACTCAAACTCAATGTATTGTATCTGAAACACAATAAAATGTGATAAATCAGGAAAATAGCACAATTTGGCATGTTTCACTGCATCTTCACAAATAAAACACACACAATCACCCAATATGTTTACAAAATCTTTTAATAATAATTGAATAAAGGCTGTCTATTCTCAAAAATGTTCATTGTATCAACTCAAATTTTTAATTTCTATGAACTCAATTTTAAGGCAACCAGGTAACTTATTTTAAAAATATTTTTACAGGGTGTAAATTAAATGTACTGTACTAAGTATTTGTTATTTAATAAATATTTCCCCTCAAAATTACTATAAAATCAAAGCTGTGTATCTAACCAAGTAGTATTCCAAATTTGAAGTTCATATCACAAAAATGTAAGTTCCCATGAGATTTTGTAGGCGTAATACCAAATTTAGATTTTTTTTTTATGTGCTCTCTTGTCATAAATTAATCTATTCCTGTTCCTACATAATTTTAAACATAACCAGTGGTAAAATATCTATTTAGGAATCTCAGACCTTTCCATCAATGTATAGCTTGTCATGATTATATTAGGATTTAATTGTAATAGTGAAGCAAATATTGCGTCCCACTGGTGAGAAAAAAATTACAGAATGTTAAAAAAATGTTACCTAAGCTTTATCAGCAGCATTTGTAGCATATGCCAGTTACCACACATTCAAATCAAAATTACTGTAAATGCGCTTAACACACTCGCATTGTGTACATATTGGTTCCCAAGGCAATTGGAATCTCATCAGCACAGACGGTCGAGGGTTGTGTATCTCTAAAATGAGTTGAATTTTCAAAGGAGGTAGCCAAGGCACAGTTTCGTGGGCCAAGAAATGTCCAATCAGCTGGAGAGATCCTCGGTACAGCATTAACACAGCTGTAGTGCATTGAGACGAGCAACAGGCACTACAGATAAACAGGACGAACATAGCTGGCCAGTTAGACATGGAAACCAAGAGTACCTCATTGTCGGCATTCCTCGGAAAACCATTCAGCAAAAACTAGAGGCAGTCATTAAAATTCCAGATCAAAAGGATACATTCATGTCAACTCCATCATTCTCTGTACAATGACAAATCTTATTCATGTGTGGCTCTAATCAAGATGCGCAATCCAACAAAGCATTCAGACTTCTAGATCTTCTAAGACCAAAGAAATGGACAAAGAGCAATTGAATGTGAAAGAAAGAATGAGAGGCAAAGAATACTCCACAAGGGATTCAAAACATATTGAATGCACTTTGATGTATACATCTATTTTTAAATATATATACATACTGTTGCGCTCTCCTGGGCTGCACTATAATATTCCTGACCAAACAGCAAACAGTAGGTATGCTAGCGGACTCTCCAGAGGTATTCATCTTCTATATCGTCTGACAAGACAGCTCTGCCCATTCAGTTCTTCCCCATTTCTCTCTCTAGTAAAGGTGGAATCTGTCTGTCAAAAGCAAGCATTCGGTACAACATACATTATTCTTTCTTTATCAATAGCAAGTAATTCATACACTTTCTATTACTAATTAGAAATTCCATGCGTCAGATATGAATGTGAATATTGATACTGACCACCTTACTAACCTAATATCTAAACATTATGGGAAAAACGCTAGCCAGATGGGCTATCAGAGCAGAAACTAAAGATGCTGCTCTCAATATGTTTTCTGTCATCTCGTTTCGTCTTCCCACGCTCAACATGTATTTCTCTGATTGGCCATCATGTTCATACTCTCAATATGTCTGTGATTGGCTATTGTGCTCACACGCTCAACATATAAGTCTGTGATTGGCCATTGTGTTCTTACGCTCAACATGTATGTCTCTGATTGGCCATTGTGTTCACACACTCAACATATAAATCTGTGATTGGTCATTGTGTTCATACGCTCAACCTATGTCTGTGATTGGCTATTGTGTTCATGCGCTCAACATATACAGCTCTGATTGGACATTGTGTTCATATGGTTAAAAATACAAGTTTTCCATTGTGTTCATACGCTTAAGAATATAAGTCTGTGCTTGGCTACAATGATAGGCACATATGTTGAGTGTGTGAATGCAATGGCCAATTAGAGACAAATATGTTCAGAGCGTGAACACACTGGCCAATCAGAGAGATATATGTTGTGCGTGTGAACACAATGGCCAATATATGTTGAGAGCGAGAACACAATGGCCAATCCGATACATTTATGCTACGAGCATGAACACAATACCCAATCAGCGATATGTTAAACTTGTGAACACGATGGCCAATCAGAGACATATATGTTGAGCTTGTGAGCATAATGGCCAATCAGAGACATATATGTTGAGCTTGTGAGCAGAATGGCCAATCACAGACATATATGTCGAGCTTGTGAGCAGAATGGCCAATCACAGACATATATGTCGAGCTTGTGAGCATAATGCCCAATCAGAGACATATATGTTGAGCTTGTGAGCATAATGGCCAATCAGAGACATATATGTTGAGCTTGTGAGCATAATGGCCAATCAGAGACATATATGTTGAGCTTGTGAACACGATGGCCAATCAGAGACATATATGTTGAGCTTGTGAGCATAATGGCCAATCAGAGACATATATGTTGAGCTTGTGAACACAATGGCCAATCAGAGGTGTTTAAAATTCAACAGCGTTAAAAATGCTAGAGGGAAATTCTGGTATACAATTTCGGTACCGACTTAATACCAAAGTCTGAACTTTTCACAGCACTAAAACCAGGTGTAAACGGAAATGTGTCTCCCTCATCTACTTGTAAACTGATCTAACAAAACGCATTTTAATACCAGGTGTAAATAGGGCTATAGATGAAGATATTTCGAAAACATTTGGCGGCAACAGTACCCTAAAATTTCTAAGTTAATTGTACATGCTTGTTGTTTTTAGCTTACTAATCAGTAGAACAAGACATCAGTGCCAACAAAATAAGTGAGGCACTGGGAGACCATTCCCTGGCTGCCCAAAGGAATTGGTAATAAAAAGCTTCTGGTGGATGACCTATCATAGATGAATCAGAGACACCGACCTAATGAGGTAAAGAGTAAAGACTAGTGTAAACGTATGTGTTTGTTCTTTTTCATGGTTAAAGCTAATAAACATCAGCTAATGGTATAAACTTGATTAACATGTGAAATCTGAATTCTTATGTTTTTATTCAGAAAACTGCATTACATTGACTTGCAAATCTCAAAACAGTAAAATCACCATCTGTAGTTTTTATTGGTCTTGTGTATTTCCCAATTATTATATCCCAAAGATACCCTAGGAAATAAGTTCACATATTAAAACACCTATTTAACAACATCATTACAATAACAAGGAGCAAGGACTACATCAGAATCTTGGAATGGCAAAGCATTCCCCCGAGAAATATCTTTTTTTGGAAAGATACATTGGCTGCACCCTAGAGACTTGGCTTTCAAAAGCTAGCCACACACAGTATGCAGCCTTTGTTCCACTGAAAGCATTTGTCTTCAGTGCAGCGCAAAGAAGAGGGGTTAAAATCCAATTCAATCGATATCACTGGAGACGTACAGATACAAACAGAGGCTAAGGACCCCTCCCTTCACTAGCTGAAAGTTAAAATAGAATAAAATGTTGGAATGCCTTTGAAGTTTCAATACCAAACCCTGAGCAAGTCAATACTCACCGTATTGTTACAGATACCCAGAAAACTTCTACAGAAATCAACAGAAAAACAATGACAGTTCTACCTAAATATTCACATTGAGATGTTAATTATGGTCTGTTTGTACAAGGTCATGCCTTTTTTAAACAATAAATGCTATTTTAAACATTTTATAGGGCTTAATGTTCAGCAAAAGGGTAGGTGGTCCATGTGAGGGAGTTGCATTGCGATTCCAGGCCAAGGTATATAAATAAGATGACTGTCCCACCACCATGACCAGCCCCCCCTTTCACCCTCCATTCTCTTACCTTTACCACCTTCCCTCCAGGTTAACTCTGTGTGTCCCAGCTAATGAGGAGTTTCCGTGGCCTGCTGAGCTCCCGGGATGGGATGGAGCTTACCCCCGGTGTGGGACTGGGGGAGCGGGACGGTAGAGCACCGGTGTCAGCCTCCGCTTCGCTGCACATACATCATGCCGGTCATTAGCGGAGGATCAGGCTGGACCTTTGGCCAGCGCGCCACTGGCGGCAGGGAGGGGATGGCCATAAAAAACCCCAGGCTCTGTCACTCATTGTCACTTAAAGTGAGAATTTATCAGGGCCTCTGCCTGCGCGCCGATGAATAATGAATGAGGTTCTGGAGCTTTGCCTTGACGCTCGGGTGCTAATGGGGCCGGAAAGCTTCGGCAGGACCATCCTTTGTGCCGGGAGGTTGCACTGTCGGGGTACGGACTGGCCTCTATCGGTGGCCGAGCCTGGCCATAATATCACACATTCACAGTGAGGCATGCCCCTTCTTCTGTTGATCTATATGCCTGGAGCACCTTCTAGACCCTGGGTAGTCCATTCTGTAACGCCAAAAGTTTAACACCAGTGCCTGTTTAGGAAGCATAAGAGCCCTCAGTTTTGGAAGTGTCAGAATTCCTGTACAAGTAGTCCATGTTGACATTCCCTTGATTGCTGATGGATGAATTTTGCTATTTTGACAAAGCTGCTTAGGGTCACCTTAGAAGAGTTAAAACTTACCCTTCATGCTTAAGAAAAATGGACATTAAAGGGTTCTTTGGCATGCAATAGCAGAACCCTTTTTATAAGGTTTCATAAAGAACCATTCTTTGAAGGTGCTATAGGACCTTAATGGTGTTATATATAACGTTTACCTCCCTATCTGCCAAGTCTTATAATATCTTGTCGCCTCTGGATTTTACATTACATCTGTCAATTAGGTACTTTTATTTTTTATTGACATGGCAAACTGTAGCAAAAATGACAATGCTCTAACCACAGTAGTTCGCTGAATAAGCCTACACAAATAACAAGTGACACTGAACATGATATACATAATAAACACCGAGTTCCAGTAAAATATCTTCTCAATCCTCTATGATGTGTTTACGTCCATCATTATGTGTGTAGTGGTAGTTTCTCTCTGCAGGTGAGGAGGAGGTTATGAGACGTGACAGCATCTGAAATACACAACTGAGTTGTTACAGTGTCTCTTCCAATTGTTTATGTAAAAACGATTATGTTTATGAAGGCCAAAATTAGCAAAAATGGAAAGTATGCAAGCCCTTTACCATGTTAAAAGGAAAAAGTCATGGGATAGCTTTACTGTTGTTTGTGACTAGGTATGTTTATGCATGAAGTAATTAAAAACAGAACAATATGGAGCATCATTTCAGTATCTCTGTTACTTAGTGGATATAAGATAAATAGCCTATCCTTAATTGAGCATAGCTTCTCATTTTCTGTTAAACTAAAAAGAGGTAAAAACATGATTGATAGGAAAACCATTTATATTTTGAACGTTAAAATGTATAGATATTTTAGAAAGAAATGATTTACCTGTTGAGAGTGAGTTGACAGTGTACTTGTAGCTGAGCTCCAGAAAATCAGTAATGAGGTGGCTTTGACAGTTACCGATTTGAAAAAGAAAAGGGCGGGAAAAAATAACCCAATACCCTAACACAAAGAACCAATTTATTGCATATTGCATCAGTAAGCAGTAAGTAAGATATAAGACAAACGCATCTGACAGCTCAGGAACTTTGTATAACTGAAGAAGCTGATACATAAGATCTAGCTAGGCATTTCATAATATATAAGGCCAACAAAGCATTTGCAGCCAGCTGAAAACTTGATAGCGTTTTGGCAGCGCAATGTTTTTTTTTTTTTTCAGTTGAGGCTCTTTGCTTGCTATGGTACGGAATATCCACGGAAGTGTTAGCATCTCATCTCACAGATAGTTTGTTTCTGTATTGTTTCCATATAAAAATGCAGATACAATGTTAAGTATTTATTCTGGCTCTTGTTTTAAATAATTTTATTCCGTTATTATGTTTCTTGTTGTCATCTGTTGAGATGACAACAAGCAGAATGTGGCGGTTGGTTGTGTTGTATTTGTCCCGCCCCTCCTCCACTGTGACTTGATGGCTGGGTGAAAAGTGACAGTGATAAATGAAGCGTTTCAGCCATAGACTGTAAAAAATATGAAAGTAGTGTCCGTGACATCACCCGTAGATTTCTGAACAGCATTTTTGAAGCCTAAAGTGGGAGGAACCGGTCATCGCCATATTGGCAGCACATCACTGTGCATCACATCCGGATAAACTGAAAATGGGAAAAGAGGTACGTGGGATGTGGGTGGAGTTGAGGTGGTTGCTACAACCATGCCCATCTAACGCAACCATTGTGGCCACGCCCTTAATTATGCAGAACTTTAAAGCTTAATGTAATGTAAACTGATGAGTTTACAAAAAAATACACCCCCTCACGCAGTTGTCATAAGGGCAAAATTAGCTGTATATACAAAAAATAACACTTTTTGTTGCAGACTGTAAAAAAAATTCTGCTGTAAAGTTGGCCATTTTAACATGGGGCTCAATGACATTTTGTCTAGCAGCTAGTAAATAAATTGCAGTTTAAAGGGTCAGTTCACCCAATTAGTCATTAATTACTTACCCTCATGTCGTTCAACACTCGTAAATCTTCAGAACACAAATGAAGATATTTTTGTTGAAATCCGATGGCTCAAACAGGCCTTCATTGACACTAATATCATTTCCTCTCTCAAGACCCATAAAGGCACTAAAGACTTCGTTACAAAGTCCATCTCACTACAGTGGCTCTATAATAATTTTATGAAGCGACAAGAATTGTTTGTGTGCGCAAAACCCCCCAAAATAACGGCTTATATAGTGATGGGCCGTTTCGAACGGTTATGAATCAGCGTATTGACTCATGATTCTACTGAAATCACGTGACTTCGTGATCTGAATCATGCATCGATGCACTGATTCAAAACCGTTTGAATCTTTGTTTTGAAATCGGCCCATCACTATACAAGTCGTTGTTTTTTTTGCGAACAAAAAACATTCTCGTTGTTTCATAAAATTATTGTGGAGCCACTGTAGTGAGATGGGCTTTGTAACTACATCTTTAGTGGGTCTTGAGAGACTTTTATGGGTCTTGAGAGAGGAAATTAAATTGGTGTCATTGAAGGCCTTTCTCAGCCATCGGATTTCAACAAAAATATCTTCATTTGTGTTCCGAAGATGAACAAAGGTCTTACAGGTGTCAAACGACATGAGGGTGAGTAATTAATTACAGAATTTACATTTTTGGGTGAACTAACTCTTTAAGTCACATCCATGTTGGCTTTAAGAGAGACCACATGAGGTTGCCACTTGGTTTTATTCCACGGTTGAGTGTCTTCAACTCTCGGCGACCGGAAAAAACAGCGCTCTGCGTGAAATAGATGCTCAGCGCCTCATTACGCTCCTGGCATTTTATTAAACGTGGTGCTCCCATTGAAATCAATTGGAAAAATACGCTTTGGCGGACACGCCCCAAAACGATAGCCCCTACAATACTATCAACCGAGTGTAAACCGTGTGAAATGCGATCCAGCATAGTGCATGAAATACGTGTGGAGTTGTGCACCGTAACTTCTTGTGAGGAAAGTTTGTGATTTCTGGAGTGAAAAGGACTTGTTCAGTTTACACACTTTTGATACTGTAACTTACCATAAAACTCTGCGCTCCTGATGAAATAAAGAGTTCAGAATCAGTCTTAAAGTCTGGGAGCGAAAGAGTTTTTGATGTATTCAAAGATTTCGGGGCGGAAAAAAAAGAGAGAAACAATAAACAAGCGAACATTCTGAGCTTCTGCCACACTTTCTTCCTGTCAAGTCTCTGAGAACTTTCAGCTAATTACGAGCAAAGCCCCACACCACAGAGAACTTGCATCCGTCGCTGTCTGAGGATGACAAAAGGCTTAGAGGGGGCAAGAAACAAACAAGCCCCAGAATAAGAAAAAGGCTTTCCAGCGAGCTGCATGGGCGACAGCAACATCTAATCAGTAGGGTTTTTTTCCCAGCGCTGCCTTCAGCGTCGCAGTTCCTCTGATCATTGCGGCGAAGGGGCTCTCCCACTGCGCCAGCCTCCTGTCCTCTGAACCACGGGTCAGTCCTTGGTGAGTAGCCTTGCTCCTCCGTCTACTTCATGGTGGTGCATCTAGTCTTCATTACCATGCAGAGACGCATGCCGGGGGTAACTGCACCCCAGGACTGCCTGGAGGGGCTGCGCTCTATCCGGCCTCCATCGGGAACTCCCTCGCTGCTGGTTGCCGCCGAATCGGGAGCGCAGAATGGAAAGGCGGTGCGTTAAGTGACTCCGTGCCTCAGGGTCAGAGAGGAGGCGACGTGGCATCTCCGCCGAGCAATCGTAAACAAGTCGAGGATGTTAGATCTCTTCATCCTATTCAAATGCTTTATTATGCTGATTTTCGAGCAAACTGTAAACTAATCAGGGCAACTTTTTCCCGTTCTCGCATGCACACTGGGGAAATTGTCGGAAAGGTTAGGTGCTGAGAGTCGGTTCTCGTGCCTCGCCTCCAAACTTTGCACTCTGGATCATTTCAAACAAACACGCAGAGTCCGAGGCTCTGGTTCGGTGGAGGCGATTTCATGCAGCATACTTAATTGGAGGTGGAGGGGGAGGGGGGGTTGGTGGAGCATTGAGAGAAATATTTCACATTCAGTATGCTCATTGGGACCGAAGTTGTAAATAGTTAATTATGACTCTGTATGCAAATGTTGGCCTTTAAATGAATTCAAGGAATAATTTCCATGTTCATGTATTTGCATAAATGCATATTACATGCATTTCACACTCAACACCTCAAAATGTCATAAAGAGTGATACATTTTTTTAGTTGAAAACAAAATGTATTAACTTGCAGTACCTTAGAGTTCACAGAATGGACCTTGAGAATTTCACAGAACAATTTCAGATTTGATGTTTATCTTTATACACTACAGGTGTCGGTTCTGTTTTATTAAAAAATAATAAAAATACATTTATATACACTAAAAATTAACATTTACAATTAAGTCAAAAAGCACCAGGGTGATTAAACGGCCCTTTCATCTTATCCTTTCATATCTTAAAACTGTTTCATTGATTATTAATATTTGAAAAACGTTTGTCTCATGAGGTGCAACCAATATGCAAGATAAAAATATCTACATGGACATAAATATAAAACACAAAATATAAGGTGACACTTTAGGGTTAAATTCTCACCATTAACTGGTGGTTTATTAGCATGCATATTAAAAGGATATTGGCTGTTTATTAGTATTCATAAAGTACATATTATACCTAATATGCTACCTAAACTTAATAACTACATTGTAAAACATATTGTTGGTTTAACTTAAAGTCAGTAATCTGGTTGCCTTAAAATGTTGAGTTTATTGAAATAAAATAAAAATTGAGTAGAAGGAAATTGGTTTAATAAATAGAAACTCTAATATTCTTGTATCTGAACCACAAAAAATGTGATAAATCTCAAAACTAGCACAATTTGGAATGTATCAATGCATCTTCACAAATAAAACACACAATTACCCAATACACTTACGAAATCTTTTAATAATATTTGAATAAAGGTTGTCGATTCTCAAAAAAAGTTCATTGACTCAAAGTTTTAAGGCAACCAGTAACTTTTTTTAAATATTTTTTTACAGTGTACAATTATTTCACTTACATGACCTGAAGCTATTTCTCTAGTTTATTTTGATGCTTTGTATTTATGCTAACTTTAAACATGCATGCTAAAACAATTAGCTAAGATATGGCTGTTAGGATCGGGGATAGTTGTAACAGTTTATTAAATATGTTACAAGCAACCCCTGTGATGATTCCAACGGGTCCAGTTATCAATCGCATCTTCTGTTGAGGCAAAACCACATGAGTTTTAACCACAAAAAAAATTATTTACAGTGTTACCTTATAATATTAGACTACCTTTCTAACTATTAATAAGCAGTAATTAGAAGTGTATTGAGGCATATTGTCATTAGAATTGGACCCTAATCTAAAGTTTGACCAAATATAAACCAACAACGAAATGTATAATTTAGTTCCGGTATTATTTGGTTATCACTTTAATTGTACATACACTAAAAAAAAATTAAGTTTATTTATCAAGTAAAATCAACATAGATGTTTGAGTAATTTCAACTTAAATTACATTAAACTGACTTAATAAAATGAGTTTAATCTTGTATAACTTATTTTGATAAGTTAAAGCAATGTTAAAACATCTCGTCTTAACTTGACAGTGTATAAATTTCACATGCTCTTGAAAATGGTATAAATGTTCAAAAACCATTTGAAATCAACATGGTAGGACAGTCACATTTGCCATAACAGAAGGCCATCAAAACATCATTTTAGCTACGATACAATCCCAACAAACGATTAGTGCAAAGAAATTTACTTTCGACATATATTCAATGGCATTTTACCCGACAAATATCCATCGCTAATCAGCACCTGCATTGAAGATCCAACACATTATTGTTCTCCTTACTCTTAGTGGGCTGGTCTTAAGACAAAGCCTGAGCTCTGGCTGACAAGAACAGGTAGAGAGGAAGCAGGGGAGAGAAGGAAGGCGTCTAGGACGACTGTGTTAATTGGACTTTACAGTAACAGCGTGACAGGTGTTGTTGAAAAAAAAAAACTTGCAGAGTTGGAGAAAGAACACACCGAGCCGTTTGTCAGGAAAAGGCAGCTCCATCCTCCCGCAGCCGTTTCCCTTGCCGTTTTCCCTCAAAATGAACGCTGTCTGCTTGTTTAATCGCAGACAGAACTCCAGGCTGGCATCCTCACACTTTTTTTGGCCCTGCCACGTGGAGGTGGGGCTGATAGAAGCCTGCGTCAAGACTAGTCCGACGCGATGCCCCCCACCTTCATGATAGATATGCTTGTCATTTAGAAGAAAAAACAAGGTGTTTTCACAGATGCGGCAGGTCATGCCACTTTGTTGCTTCGTTGCTGTCAGAGCAAACCACTTTTTAAAGCACAGGATGTCTTCTCTTGCGTTAAAAGCTGTCAACAAATAGAGCTGACAACAGCTCGCTCCCAACATTCTCTCTGGGCAAAGGAGTTTGTCCAAAACAGATGTTTCACCTCTAAATATATATACACGTTCTATTGCTGTTGCTTGTGATGGAGTACACATCTCCAGCTGCAATTGCCGTCAACTCCGAACCACTTCGAATGTGATGCATTTGAGAACTCAAAAGCCGTTTTCTTCTCAACGAAGGACACGGCAAGGTCACCAGGCAATGAGAAGCATCTCAGCGCCGACAATTTCTGCCTTCCCTGCATCGCAGCCTGTCTTTCTTCTCGTAATGACCGGAGACCAGCGGTGCAGCCTCCGCTGGCATGCAGTATAGAGGAAAGCGTGGGAACGCACAGGCAGACGCAGGCTCTTGCTTCGGCGTGCAGCGAGGCCACAGGTTTATGCAGGAATGCCTGTGGTCGCGCGCTCGCCGCGTAAATCAAGGCTCCAAAACAGAGCGTTTCATTCAGTGAGGTTGGGGAGGCAAAGCTCAGAGGACGCCTGCATCTGGTAGCGTTTTTGATTTACTAGGGACCTGCACAACATTACAGCACTGGAAACCGGTGGGAGCCCGAGTCCAAAGGGCTCTAATGTGCAGGCGGACGCAGCCTAAAGGATTGGGTCGTAGCGGTTGGCATCCAGGAGCGCCGTGCCATTCCACAGGATATGAGGCAACGAGCAAATGTGCCGGCTTAAAGGAGTTTTTCTGTACGAACCTCCAAGAAAAAGCCCCGCGAACCTTTCAAAGGGAGCAGAAGTCATGTCAGAGCAGTTAGGGTAATAACGCTTGAAAGAGAATATCACATTATCACATCTGACATGTTTGGGACACGGCAGCACAATACGTTTTCCGTAATCCTCCTGCATAACATCTTGTTTGGTACAGCAAGCTCATTTATCATAAAGCTTGAACATATCCAGACAAGATTGTGCTTAATTCAAAAATCAACATAAATGCAAATAAATGCAAATGATCTAAATCCCTTAAAGAATGTGAACAAAATGATGAGGGAAGAATGAAACGAGTAAACAAACACAGTGTTTATGACCTAGGTTGAATTCAATTTAGAAGATATTTTCATCAAGACAATAACTAGGACTAAATAAGATTACATTATTTACTAATCTACTCATTTAAAGTGAAATAAAATAAAAATCTCCATAAAAACTGCATTAAAAAAAAGAGTATTATTTTAGGGCTTCAGGTCATTTTGACCCACGAGGGAAGGATTTGTTACAGAATGTAAGGGAGGGATGAAGGTTATGTAAATATTATATATCCACACTTATAATAAACATAACATGATATTTCATGACTCTTTCCACAAGATGGCCTTATTGCTCAAATGAACCATTCCGTTGGGTCCTAAAGTAAGTTCTTGAGTTTATCTCTTCAGTAAGCATTCAGATACACAAGCAGACATTATAAAATCATTTTTTTTTTTTTTTTTTTAGCATTTTTAGTTTTCATTTAGAGCATTTTTTAGGTTTTTCTGTGTACTGAAGCGTTCCTCTCATTCCATTCATTATGAGAGTCAAATTGACCTGCAAGTGAAGGATTTTACTTCTTTTTTTATAACCCCACCCTCAAATCCAGTCTTTTTTTGGGGGTGTATTCATGGTTCAAGTGAGACAAAAGCGCTGAGGTCTTGGACCACTCCAATGAACACTCAGTTTTGTAAAAATGACTCGAGGATAGGATGAATTGGTTAATTACTTTCAAATGTTCTTGTATTTTCCTACTAGAGCGCAAGCACAGTGTAATAAAACTGCGCGAATGACTACAGTGATCCTAATAACCAAACACGTATGATCAGTTAAATGTACTGCAGACTTAATTTGCATAAAAAGAAAAATCACACATCAATGATGCACCATTACTATTCACGTACAGCAGGATGAACCCTGTATCTCTTGTTAATTATTTTTTTCAGTCTCAGAACGATTTTAATTACTTTACACTCCAGATTGGAGTCCAAAGGAAAATACTGGCAAACATTTTCTCTTTTCATGCTTACTCAAGCAAGTCTATTTACTTTTTTTCGTTCGCAGCTTGATGGAGGGAGGCAACAGGATGGGATGTGACATTTCGGTTGGAAAGGCTTCCGAATTCAAAGCAGCTGTGGGTAAAAACCACCTGTAAAGACACTCTCTGGATCAGATTTCTTTTGAAACCTCAACCTAGCATTTGTTTCCAATAGTTAGCTTGTGAAAAACCCCAAAAGTTTCTAGAGATGCTTCCTTGGCTGGGCAGCAAGAGCTAAAAATACCAGGGGATGCTATTCAAATGTTTATGGGTCCGGCTCAGAGGTTTTTTAACTTAGTTAAGGTTCACCACAGATGACCATGTATTTCCCCATGCCTCATCTGGAAAAAAAAGAAGCATAATACATGGAGTAGAACAACAGTAGTGTGTGTGTGTGTGTGTGTGTGTGTGTGTGTGTGTGTGTGTGTGTGTGTGTGTGTGTGTGTGTGTGTGTGTGTGTGTGTGTGTGTGTGTGTGTGTGTGTGTGTGTGTGTGTGTGTGTGTGTGTGTGTGTGTGTGTGTGTGCTTATGTGTGCATAATACTCCTAAAACTGTCAGTTCATTGTCAATCTGAAACAGAAGCAATGAAAACAACAGGCCTTTTTGTTTTAGCATGAATTTTTATGTAAATTGTGATACGATTCTAAATATTAAGTCAGGAATAAGATGATTAAAAGTTAACGCATTGCATCTTGTCGCCATGAAATCAAAATGGACAATTCTTATGTTTATAAAGAGTGCTGCAGTGTTTATTATAGATGATTTACTCAGATTAAATCACGAAAGGAAAGAAAAGACTGTACCACAACAGCCATTTCGTTCAGACTTTAAGATAAAAGATCACATGCATATACTGCATATTAGAAAATAATTACACCTTCAAAAAAGCAAAAGGATTGACATTTTTGCAGTAAAATTTGTGGTGAAGCTACCATTTCATTTTTAGAAAACGGATATTTCAACAAATTCTACCATTATATTATCAATCATTTATAATTTTTTCAAAAAGAAAGAAAAAAAGGTAACAGTTGACATTAGGGGTTGGTAGAGAAATCAATACAGCATAGTATTGCGTTCATTTGAGTGGAGATATATTGATACACAGACGTCAAGTCTTGATATATTCAGGGAGTGATTTTTAAGAAGGATAGTTAAAAAAGCCTGCGTTATCAGTAACTGACTGCTCAACTGTTACATTAGGCTTGCTGCGATAGTCTGTGTTTTTGGTGTTAAGGCGAAACACTGATTACACCACTTGCCAACCGTGACACCGCCCCCACCATCATTTTGATTAAGCAATAAAATCCTTTAGTTCAGTTAGAGAACCGACACTACAATTAAAAACTGAACGTGTCTGCTCAATACAGTGTGAGCCGAACAGGAGTCACAGCACATCAGCAGCAGGAGTCAGATCTCATTCATCACGAGAGCAAAGAGCTGACACACAAGATGATCGCGGAAGATCTGGTTTCAAAGTGAAATGTAAAAGCGCCTATGTAAGTGAGTTTTTCACTGTACTGTTTTTTTGTTGTGTTTTCATTAAGAATAATAGACTAATAAACTCACAAATCAAGCAACCTGCCCCCGAATAAGCACAAATTCTAAACCAAAAGTAAAATGAGCACGGGCGCACAATCATTCATTCACAGCTGCAAAGTCATGGTTCGTGTCTAGTCGGGGTCGTTTTCAGTTCATGCCTACGGAAGCTTAACTTTTATAGGAATTAATTGAAACACTCGCTTTGTTCTGCACCGTTCCATTACGAGTGCCGTGCACATTTTACTTTCAGCTTAAAATTAGCGATTTGAAAAGCCCCCGCCGGTGATACCGGTTTTATCGGTGTTGTTTTCCCTCACCCTCACATCCCTACTTTACATACGGCCGGTGATACTGGTTATACGTTTTTGCGTAGGCTATTTCACAACCAAAACAACTACATAGCGCCATCTAGCGCACAAGTTATATATGCTGTTAATGGCAAATGTATGTATTTTCCTATAACAGCAGTATAAATATGATTCAGCACAAATTACATTTTAAAACTGAAGACAAGCCTGGTTTCCATTACAGATTTGCACAAAACTTTTCCAATATTTTCTAAATGTCAATAAAAAAACGATTGCGAAATGACATTTCCATCAACCGATGTCATGCGATGTTATAAAACATTTTTTTTTCCTCTCACGTCTTTCTAAAAATCATGGCAAAGATGTTGGTAGGTTCACGTATAGCGCAGCCGCCGCACTAGCCATTATTTTTAATCAAAGGAGATGTAGGAGTGTTCTTCAAACATTAATGGCAAAGAAATCCCTTATACTTTGGAGTGGCCACATTTGAGGAACTGTGGATTTAGAATAATCATGTTAAAGTTCTAAAAACATAAGCCAGATTACGTGTAAATGTGAAAAATCTGTTTCCATTGCAGTTTTGCTAAATATTCCTTTTTCGAATTGCCTGAAAAACCACCTCACGTGAGCGCAAAACCTTTTTTTCCTTTTTTTTCCCTCGAACTTTCCATTGGAAAAATGTTCAGTGTGTAAAACTGCTTAAAATAATATTAATTGTAAAAACTGAAATGAGTGTGGAATACACACACCCATTTTTATTTGAAAACTGTATTTTCCATTAAAAATAATGAACGTGGGTATTAAGATGTGAAATGAAGAGAGAAATTTCAAAATAATCAAAATACATGTGAGAAAAGTTTTCCTTTTGGGCTATTTGCAGTTGAAAAAAAGGTAATAAATCGCAATACTATAACATATCGCTACATGTTTAAAACTGCAGTAATATAGACAGTATTAACATCAGCTCCATATTTGATTTTAAACAGGAAGGTTGTGAGGGACAGACATACTTGAGTAGGTTGTACTGTTATTTAATGTTTTTTAGATTGTTCTGCTGACGAAAAACTGCAAAAATATATTTCAGTAGACAAATAACTCCTGACAACATGAGCTTTGGAAAATTATAAGTGATCTAGCAGCTTTTTACAGCAGAGGCCATTGAAAACATGTCGAGGTATCACTCACAGCTTTCATGCTGGTCATGACACCGCTCTGAATAACGTTTATTGTAGTGAGGTTTAAGTATCGTGATAATATCGTATCGTCAATACCTTCTGGCAATTCCCAACTCCGGCTGACATGTTAAGATTACCCCAAATGGACGAACAAAACAGTATAAAATAAAACGTTAAAAAAGGCAGACATGTTTCATTAACTGAAGTGTTCCAGGACAACGATTTCACTGACGAAAAAGAAAAAAAAAGGAACAAATTAATAAAATGGCAACAGGGTTGATGAATAACTTCCTTTTAATACATTTTATCAATCAAAATGTTAAAGTTGAGTAATAAAAAGAGACAAAAAAGTTAGCTTTTTTCATAAAAATTTGCACATTTGCCAATATAGCAAGGTGGGAAGAGACCAAAAAAAGAACAAAATGGGGGAGGGAAAAAAATATATTTGTTGATGCATGTAGAAAAACGTCTTTGGTAACAAGAAAAGCTGGAATCGGATATTCATTGTTAAAGTCATTTTACCACGCATGTATGAGGGAACGCGTTTGTAGAATGACCCAATAAAGAACAGACGGAGAGTAAAACAGAATCATTAACAATACATAAGGCAGAGTTTACTCGCTGTTGCTCTTTTTCTCCTTACAAACCGCAGTTCCAAGATATTGCCAGATATAGCATTTCGGAGAAACTTTTCAAATAATAATAATATTAAAGAACAACATTTTGAATGGTGGATGTTTGGAGATCATCCCTTGATAATTCTCTTCCCCTCACAAACTAATTGGTTTAAAGTTGCCAAGCATGCGCCACAAGCTATTTCAAACCTGCACGCTATTGATATTTCAGTTTTCAAAGCACAAATCCTTTCAATAAAGAAAAAAAAGAAAAGAAATCTTGAGATGCGCTAGCTATTTTCCTCCATGCGTGTCCACTGGGGGAAACGAACATTGAGGAACCCGGATTCTGTCTACTTGTTTTTTTTTTTGCCCCGATTAGGACTTATTTGTTGTCCCTGCTGCACTCACAGCTCCAAACTTGGACAAAGTTTGGCTCAAAAGCTGACGCTCTCTGCTGACCACACAATCGGCCAATAAAGCGTCAGCTTCCCGGCCACTTCATACGGCGAAACTCGCCTCAAGAACCAGACCTAAAGAGAAACGGCACGTTTCTCTAGCCGAAATACAGAAAGAGAGAAAAAAAAAATCTATGAAAATGCTGCCAGCAGCTGAATCTGCTGCCAATGCAGAAGGGACACGTTACAAGTGCTGGTCCCTCTGGCAACAGACAGATATAGAGAGCTGAACCAAGCACCTGGATCTTAAGGAAAGAGAATATATTTGGCCTTGGTGCAAAAGGTAAAAACATCTGAGTCAGTTCGGCTTCTGTAGTGACATCTCTCAGTGTCTGTGCAGTCTGCCGACAAAGTGTAAAACGGATCAGTGGGTAACAACTAGCATACTGTTCAATAACAGGTCTACACTACTTTGGAACATGTTTTGCGAACAGCGAACAAAAAAAAAAAATCTCAATTTCTTCAGGCTGACTGACGCAATGGTTGGGCGTTAGGAAATACGTAATGCCATCACAAAATTAGAACTTTTTAATGCTTTTCCAGATGAATCATTTTGATAATTATTCACATTGACGCTAGAATGATCCAGTCATAAATGAGCCTCCGAAACTCTAAAGGAAGAGTCAAAATTAGCCATTGAATTATGATTAAATATTAAATAGTGTAACTAGAAAAATGTACAGTACTATTTCAAAGTTTGTAATGTTTTTGAAAGACTTGTGCTCAAAAAGGCTTCATTTAAATACAGCAAAAATAGTAATATTGTGAAATATTATTACAATTTAAAATAGCTGGTTTCTATTTGAATACATTTAAAAATAAAATTTATTCTTGTGATCAAAGCTGTATTTTCAGCATCATTACTCCAGTCTTCAGTGTCACATGATCCTTCAGAAACCACTCAGAAACCATAATATGCTGATTTGATTCGCAAGAAACATTTATGATTATCAATGTTGAAAATAAATCTCACTTTTAATATATCCCTTCTGGATAAAACTATTAATTTCTTAATTAGCTTTTCTGTTTTTAATTCCCATGACATTTCTAGGGCTAGAAAAAACTGATATTACAATTATTATCAGATAGTTTACAGGTTTTCAATGATTGAATAATAATATAAAAGATTATTTGCTCTTTAATTCCACAGCTCATTAAGTTACTAGCAGTTTAAAAGTACCCTTGAGCACTGGAAAGGCACTATATAGATAAAACGCATTATTATTTATATTATGTTTAAAAAGTCAAGCAGTTCCTCTCATCTTCCAACAGAAAGGTTATTGTCAGTGTAATGCAGTTATACTGTATCACCACTAGATGGATACCTGCATCTGTTTTCCAATATCAAAATGTACACTAAGTGCACAAACAACAACAAAAAAAGCCCTTTTTCATAACTAATATCGACACTGTACGAGTCTGGGTAAAGATGGCAGCTTACAAGAGGCTGGAAACAACAAGCCAGATATCAATTGCGATGTTTACTATAGTTTGTATTCGTTGTTCTGGTAGTTTCAAGGGAGCAATTTCCAGGGATGAAATTGAACCGCTCTCCTTGAGGAATTCATTAGAATGAGAGGAAATAGTCCCCTTGTCGAAGTCTTTCCTGGAGGGAATAAGCCGGACGTGGACCCTGGGGCACGAGCGCGACACCCTGCCAGCTAATAAAGCTCGGGGCTAAGTGGAGACAGTCGCTGAAAGAATAAAAACAAACACAAGCAAATACGAGTGGGCGACGCTTCGGGGGAATGATTGGCGTGTGCAATTAAAAAGACTGGAGCTTCGCAGTTAAAAAGTTATGCTAATTTTACACAGAGCAAACTTTAATAAATAATCAAAAACACCAGAGGAAAATGGTTTAAGTCATCTCATTTTATTTCCTTTTTCATTTCAATTAGCATATAAAGAATTAATGTGCATCTTGAATGTTAAACATTTTCAAATAAACCGTCAAAAGAAGACAAATAAATAAAAAGTTGCCTTTCCTTCCCCTCCCAAATGATTTGGGTGAAAGTAAAGAGGCCGTGAGCGTCCGATTCATGTGTGCTTTACCGCGGTAAAAGGATCCAGATCTCGCTGGAGAAGGCTTTGCCTGCCTTGTTGAGATAAATACATACTATTATCTATAAGGCAACAAGCATAATCAGTTATCGTGTTAACGTAAGCCGAAAGAAAAAGGTGATTACTGCAAAAATATATATAAAAAAGAAAAGGGTAAACACTAAAAATGCTCTGGACTATAGTTACAAAAAAAAAACATACCATTTTATACTTGGTAGTATCACAGCAAATCAAAAAAGTGCTGCATAATAGCTGCTGTCTTTATAGTATAACTTCATACGCTCGTGTAACTCATTAGACCGAGTTTGCCAAAGATCACAAGCCACGTTCTGGAAAGCAGCACAGGAGCACACAGATTACAGTCTGGAAGAGGTCAAAAGTTTTCGTGAACGTAGCGGGAATTGGACAAGGCCAGTCGTTTGTAAACGTACCTCTTTTTCGGGAAGCTATACACACCGGGTGTGTTGCATGTAAACCGATTGAATGATGTAATTGCTGCCAATCTCTTTACAAGAGGAAAGGCGCTGTTTGCTTTCGCTTTTTTTCAGAACAAGGCACTATGAAGGGATGTGTGAATATTTATAAGTTACTGCATTGCAAGTGAGTTGCCTTTGCGTTAATCATTTATTAAAAAGTTCAAGTGTCAGCCGTAAAGGTGCGGATACTGGGAAGAATTTGCTTTTTGAAACGGACTTCATCCTGAATGCGTTATACGCTGATGCGAATGCACCGTATTGTCATGATCAAAGATTTATTGAATGCATTTTAAGGTCTAAAGCCTTAAATCCCAAGAAGAATCGCAATAAACACGTTTAAAGGATGAAATAAAACAATACTTTGGTTGACTGCATTTCTTTCTGGCATCACGGCAAGATGCGAGTACGAACTGCTGAGGTTTAGATAGTTATGGACTAGTGACAAATGCCACTATGATATCATGCTCTTTTAATAGAACGACAAACCTGCGAAACGTTTTAATGTTAGAAAGTTGCTTTTTAAGGGGGATTTTCATTCTCTTTTTATAGAGATGTTTTTCTCATAAAGAAAGTTCATGGACGGGGTGGTATGGGATTGTGAAAAGCATATCAGATCAAAATTGTGTGCTAATGCGGAGGAATATAAGCAATCCTCGCACTGAACCAGCATCGAAAAGAGCGAAAATCAAGTCAAACCAGTTTTTACAACACTGCTTAATTTTCCATTTTCTTCTTTGGAGAGCTATATTGAAAAGTCAAGGTCAAGGTCATTTTTTGGTCTTTTTCCTGATGTTGCGGTAAACCAAAGGCCTTGTTTTGTGCCGTACGTTGTGTGTTTTGTACTGAAAGGTGCCAGGTTTCATTATGATGGAGCAAAACAAGCTTTAAATGACATTGGTGGGCCAGATGAAGGTCTTCAAAGTAGAAGCAAGAGGAATCGGGCAAGCAAACTCAGTTTGCGATCGTCATGGCTTGCATGTGCTTGGCGATGCTGTATACATAGGTGATGTCAGGTCTTTTCTCTGGGTCGGGGTTGATGCACATATCTACCAGTTTTCTCAGCTTGTGGGGGAAAAAAAAGAAAAAGAAAAATATTAAATGTTAATTCATAATACAGATCTTTAATACAAAGCAACATTTTTAATAGGGGTGTGTGTATGTGTGTGTGTGTGTATGTGTGTGTGTGTGTGTGTGTGTGTGTGTGTGTGTGTGTGTGTGTGTGTGTGTGTGTGTGTGTGTGTGAGCGCGCGCGCGTTTTTGTGATATATGACAAATGTGTATAATGACATAGGTATGACACAGGTATTACAAGGAGAGGGTGAAATATGAGGACATTGGCCATGTCCCCACTTTTCAAAATGCTTAGAAATCATACAGGGTGAGTTTTTTTTAGAAAGTAAAAATGCAGATTGTTTCCTGTGGTGGGTAGGTTTAGGGGTAGGGGCAGTGTAAGGGGATAGAAAATACGGTGTGTACAGTATAAAAACCATTACGCCTATGGAATGTCCCCATATGTCACAAAAATAAACGTGTGTGTGTGTGTTGCCAAATCGAATAAAATCGCACATTTGCACATCTGTAAATCACACTTCACAGACAAGAGTTTACAAGTTGTAAAACAACTCTTTTGTGTGCATTTAAGACTTTTTAAAGGTTACGAGGATACTCAAAACGGCAATTTTGCCATAATTTTGTGTTTTTGTCCATTCCGGCGCAAAAAAGAACTCAATGCGGTGCTGCGCTGCTGTCTGAAACGGCTTTCTGAGCCACTTCACAGATGCGCACCAGTCAAGATTAAATGAATAAATCACATCAAGTTCTTTTTGGCGTCTTATTGCGCTTAAATGATTTAATAACACTTGAATGAATGATAGCGTGATCATATATTGTAGCACAGCCAAAGGATGACAGAAAAAAACAGATGCTGCATTATTTCAATAAATATTTGTAACGTATTAAACTGGAGAAAAAAAATGATCGCATTTTAACAGCACTAATAATATACATATATATACATGCATACTTTTTCATAATAATTTTCTATATCTTTTTTTATTATATATATATTAATATTTTATATAATACATTTTATATAATAATTTTATATTTATATTTTTTATATTTTAAAGAAAAAAACAAACAAACTCATCAATAAAATCGTATATAATAATATTAATAAATATGAAACATAAAAAAAAAAATTGGCAACAGGAGAGCCGAGGGAAAGGCTCCAAGCCATTTAACTTCCAGCAAGAAGCCCTCCGGCCCTGCGGATGTTTGTTAATTCTCTGCTACAAACATTCTACACACAAAAAGAAGTACACAAACATACATTCCCTGCAAGTCAGGGACGGGAATGTGAGTCGCGATGCTGCACTGAGAAATAAACTGAGCCCAGGCAAGCAGCAGCAGCATCATTAAAAGTGGGGGGAAAGGGGGGGGAAAAAGCGGAAGGAAAGAAGATGCCCCTGTGTCGGATCGCCATGGCAACCGCCTCTCTTGCCGGGGCCTGGCTGCTGTTGCATGGCGCGGCGTCTCCTAATCAGCCCGGCATGTGAAATGCAAATGCAGACAGTCTGAGAATTAGTGGAGAAGAAATAGGGGGCGGCAGCAGTGGGGGCGAGTAAGGATGCAGATATGTAAAATATTCATGCTTTTGCACGAGAGAAACGCGGGGGGTTCGATGGTCGCAGTCCCCCCCCCCCATCCATTTTTAAGGGGGGCTGTCTGTCAGGTGAGATACAAGGAGACGGTAAATGACACACCAAAGATGAGCGGCTGACACTTTTTTGCCTTTCGCCTTCAGGAGCATTGTTTACATGTAGACAGGGAGGGAGGCAGACCTTCCTGCAGCACTGGAAAGCTGAAGGAAGTGCTGAATGGAGGATGAGTCGTGCCAGGCTTGTAAATAATAATAATGGCAGCTTTGTTCGGACGTGCCGGATCTATCTGAAGATTTCGTGGGTACTCCGATGGCTGACATCAGAGAGTGCTGGCACGTTACGAGGAAAGACCGACAGCGCTTTCCCACGCTGGAAATTCACATGCTGGTTTGGTGATGGTCTGCTTGATGGACCAGTATTGAACATGCTGATCACAAGTAAGGGGTGTAACGGATAGTTCTGATCATTCGGGTCATCATTTTTTACTCCTGTTGTTTCAAACCCGTTTGAATCTTAAAAACGTCTGTTATTTTTGTACATTCAATGAAAGTCATGTGTTGTTTTGGACACCATTGACTTTCAATGTAGGGACAAAAACAGTTCTTCAAAAGTTCTTCTTTTGTAAATGAGCTCTTAGTCAGGCACATTAGCAACATTTCAGCTAATTTTCGTAGATTTACGTATTTTTTAATTTTCGTAGATGTGTGTATCAATGTTTTAAGCTTGAAACGTACCTCTTCAGAGTAATGGTCGGACGGTAGTGGGGGGTAGTCACACTGCTCAATCTTTTTACACAGCGAATACAGGTTCATTTTGTCCCCGTAGAACGGACTCTGCAAGGCAGCCATCTATGTGAGAAGAAAAGAAATGTGACTTTCAGAGAGAAGGACGCCTGGTTCCAGACATCTTGCTAGCTTAAAAAATGGGTAACAAGCTCTTATGAAACAAGTTTATATCATGATAATATAAACTTGATTCATTAAAACAAAAAGGCACAAGTAATGAAAATACATTCCTATTAACAAAAAACAAACATTTACATGTTACGTCATTTTCATGATTGATCTCTTAAAAGACTTCACACCTGGAGGTTGAGTAATTCATTTACTCCAATGCAAGTACCCATATCTCATACACAAGCCAGCAATGCACACTAAATCTTCATCAAGCAGGGGCCGACTGTCTGTGGAAGAGACTACGGTGTCCTACGTCACAGATGGCAGCAGACAACTGCCATCTGTTTGCTCGGGACGTCAAAAAGCTAAGAGTCAAGTCTATAGAGCATGCCTCAAGATGCTGTGCGTGGCACAATAAACATTCTTACAATCTTAAAAATAAAGGTTCCATGAAGAACATTTAACATCCATAGAACATTTCTACTGCACAAAAGGTTCTTTATTGTGGTTAGTTACTTTATAGTGATAAAATGTTCTTTACGGTAAAAAAAAATCTTTTAGAAACTTTTCAGAAATCCAACATGGCTCTTCTATGACATCGCAAAAATGGTTCCTCTATGGCATCACTGCAAAAACCTCTTTTTGGAAACTTTATTTTTAACAGTGCACTCAGAACAAAATAGTTCCTTAATGTAATATATAGAATAATATAGTTAACTGTAGCTGTAACTGTAGGCTGTTTAACTTCTTGCTACATTCACATAGAATTCAACTGATGTGTGTGGAGACAAATGTGATTATTTAACTTGCAATTTCACAATTTTTATTCAAAAACATTATGGCTTTGTTCGGTTGAACACACAAAAATATATTTTGAAGACAACAAATTTTTTAATTTAGCCGAAAATTTTGGCTAATAAGGTAATTCCTGTTAATAGGGTTATGCTGCAGAGCGACAGCTTTTAAGGGTGTGTGTGTGGGGGGGGGGGGGGGGGGGGTGTCTAGTCCTACTTCATTCATTCTGACTTATTTACACTGTTAGAGTTGAATTCTCATGCTGAACACGGACAAAATATTTTTTCAAAAAATCATTTGGACGCATGACGAAGTATTTCTGTGCCAAATACATTCCTTCAGGCTTTTAACAAGTTTCTGAAATGTTTTTCAAAGTATGAAGTCATACAGGTTTTATACAGGAACCTGTATGATGGAGCTCCCTTTTTGTTTTTAGAACAAGAAATCAACAAATGTCACTAAAGAAGGGTTTTTTTAGGGTTGTGATGGGAAGATAACCTTGTTCCGCTTCCCAAATAACCAGCGTTAGGGAAACAGTGGATGCAGTTTGTTTTTCCAGAGCAGCGACGGAGTTCTGCATGTGTGTTTGTTCCCGGGTCACGAGTTGAAACTGCAGGCGGTGAGTGAAACTGCAACAAATGTTTGTGTTTTGTTGGCAATCGGCATGTAAGTGCATATAATATCAATATAATGTTTTCGGAAAAGAATCGCTACAGCACGTTTCTTTTATAAATATGATAAAACTAAAGACTCTTTGGACATATGAAGGATTCAATACTACTCCAAAGGTACTCAGGATCAACATGAGATTGGCAGAAACGGTGTGTGCTATGTACCCTTTAACTAAAAACGGAAATCTTTTTATGCATTTTGGCCATTCATTTACACAACAATGGTGTTTTAGGGTCCTGAAAATGCAAACTTTTGAAAATTTCAGAAGTTTCAAAGTGCACATTTTTGAAAAACGATTTCTTTATCAATTTATAAACTACAAAAACACAAATTTGTGCAAATGGTCAGATGATGCACATGTGTGTGTTCAGTATATAGGTGTGTATTGTTTCTTTACAAAGTGACCGCCAAGTACTTGCCTGACAGCATAATACATTGTCTTCACAGATCCGTGAAAACGGGAATTGTTTTGCAATGTTGTCGTCATTTTTCAAAGTACTCACAGAAAGGAAGTCATTAAGGTTTGCAATGACATAAGTGTATGTAAATGATGACCAATTTTACATTTCTTTGTGAAATGAACAATTAAACTGACATCTATTAAATGATAAAAACATTCACGCCACAGGTGTCAAGTATCTTCCAAAGAATTATAACCGTAAATGTGTTGGGGCTGTATAAATCTCAACATTTCTAAGCCACATTCGCCGACTCATGGCCAATTAGCTTTCTGTATCTGACCTGATACACTTAGCAAGGAAAATTATGGATGTCCTGTCCCAAGAAAGCACAACAACATGGAAAAATCAAATAAAACAACAAAGCTTTTAAAAAAAAACAGGACGATGGCATTTCATCATTTCAGTAGATGTTTTGTGAAATTAATGCAGAAGATGAAAAACAACGTCGACGTCATAAATCATAGCGGTACTGAAGAGATGGATGCAGTGCATCCTGTTAGCCTGGAGCTGTGCAATCCCGCTCAGCCAGGAAGGTGATGCTTTGATGACGTTATGAGATTATGATACTGCAAAAGCAGACTGGCAAAAACAGCCCCAAGCAAAACTGAAAAAAAAAAAAAAAGCTTTCCAGATGCCAAGCATGCAAGCCACACAGTACTCGCACGAAACCACTACACCGCAAAGCACACTGGACGAGAACTCAATTAAATTGACATAGAAGGACAGAGAGGAAACGGCGAGCGAGTTAACGGGGGTGGGGGTGTTGGAGGGGTGTGATCGAGCGAGGCGAAACGACGGTTTGGGCTGTCAGAGGAGGAGCGGAGGAGAAGAGCGCAGAGTGGCAGAACTCATGGAGCAGAGCCGGTTTCATCGCCGCTCCACACAAAGCGGGAACGGGAGAGCCGGAGAAAGGGGGAGTCCCTTTCTAATCACCGGCAGTGCAGGAACTGGGAGGACTGGGATGATTCTGTAACATGTACCACTTACAGCAACCGGTACTTTATATACAAACTAAATGTGTCAAGAGTAAAAGTCACCAAAATGTTCAGCCCAAAGAAACAACACAAGTCTCAATGCCTGCATTCATTCACACGGCATCAAAAATATGATCAAGAAACAAAAAGGGAGCAACGATTGAATTCTATAACCAAAGTGACATTTTTAGGATTCACACTTGCATTCAAGAGTGGGTTGGGTGAGCTCTGAGGTTCCTTGTGGTGTTCCAGTCATTTAAACAACGTGAAGAAAAAATACACAAGCCACTTCCTCAGTGATAAACTGTAATAAATCCAAACATGAATCTCAACTATATTGTTTGCAATTGTGGTTGCTGAATAAATTCACGAACTCTGTTTGACAATACAAACAGTTTTTTGCTGTTTTTAATTGAAAAACATGAATGTAATTTGGAATTATTGGAATGAGAAAAGTGTCTTGTTTTACCAATTTTAATAATGTAGAAAGTGTGTTAATGTATACGATAAATAGATGAGGTAAAATAAACCATCCACATGAGTTGGCGTTCCCATGATTTGTGCTTATACGGTAAAGTGCAATAATGATGATGAAATGTAAAAATAGATATTTGAAATGACAACAATCTTTTTGATTATAATTTAAACAAAATAATAGTGAATATTGTCTAGGCTATTCCCAGATTAAAATGCATGTTTGAGCTGTTTTAACTGAAATTGACATATCTTAAAATATGTCACTGCCATTGTTTTTATTTTTATTTTTTATTGTTCTTCTAAGAAACGATTATAAAATATGCTAAAGATGCTAAAATGTCCTAATTGAACTACGGCCTAATCCTGGCTTTATCTAAACCGGGCCAGTATCGACTAAAACATGACTAAACAAAAACAGGACAAGGTTGACTGAATATGATAAAAACTAATGAACATGAAAATGAACACTTTTTTTCTCATAAATAAATGTTTAGTACTCAAAGGGCAATGCATTTGCTACATTAGTTATGGGGATGCAAATGTGTGGATGTGCGTGAGAGATAAAATGTTAGATCGGATGGATCTCTAGAAATAGATATAGAATAATAGATATAAATTCGACCCCGAATGGCAAAGCCTGGCCAGAAGATCTTCTATCAGCATGTGAGTTTGACTGAGAAAGCTATGAAAGCTAAGAGCAGAAACAGGAGACGAAGTGATTAAAAAAAGAGCAGAATTGATTGAATAATGTCAGTTGCATGTTTCAATGCTCAGACTTCATCAAGATGTTACACTACTCAATGCTTTTACTTTGTCTAGATGTTACGCTTTGTCTTACCAGTACAATTCCAACAAGTGTCATTATACCAATGGGAAAAACAATGGAAAATGCTTAACAACGTTGGCCTGTGACGATAAAAATCTCTCATCTCCTAATCGTGAAGACAAACATCCCTTCAGACCACACAACCATACGATTAAACAACATCAAGTACTGCAGGAGCAAAGGAATAAGTCATTAAATATAAAACAATCAATAATACTAACAAAAAGATTAAATGATCAAACTAATAATTATAATACATTATTATAAAATTAAATATGAAAACCAAGAAAGAAAGAAAAGAACAGCCATGTATGATTGGTTTCTTAAAACACACAGGCTGTTACTGAAAACCCTTCAGACAGTAATGGGCTCTGTGAATGAGTGTGTTTTGACCAGACTACATTTGGTGTGTTTTTCCAGAGAACAAAATTCTTCACAACAAAAGGGTTGTTTTTTTGTTTGTTTTTCTCTTAAGATGATAAACCTATAGTGTCATTTTATAGCAACATCTGTTTTGCCAGTGTGCCGCCACTCTTGCGAAGAGTTCCTCAAGATAATTGCGACGTGCGGTTCTGTAGAACGGCATTCAGCGAGATGAAAACGCAGCCGCGGCTTTGACTGTTTACATGCGGTGTGCCTACCTGTGGAAGTGTGGCCGCAGAGGGGGGTCAGGGCCAAGTAGCAGCTGTAGCCAGCAAAGGGTTAAACAAGGACCACCATATTTTCATGCATCTTCTGCTTCTGACAGATGAAAAATGTCAACTGTCCTGTTTTTATTTTGGAGTTTTTGCACTATTCATCTGGTTCATTAGTGCCTGGGCGCTCTTGGCCCTGACAGCTGCTCGCCCCGTGCTCCCGGCCCCTGAATTTTTCAGGCTAATTTGATTCGGGGCGCCCAGGCGATGGGCAAGATGATTGACTTGCTCCCTGACCCCCGGAGCCCAGCAGCTCCCCTCATTGGTATTCCAGAGGAGTCCACCCCGCACCACGCTGGCCTGCTGTCTGTCTGCGGGGCTCCGGCTACCGGTGCACGGTGGCGAAAGACACACACGTTTACACACTCGCATGCGCACACAAAAGAGGGGGGGGGGAAACGCACACACAGACACCAAAGCTCAGAGGAACATACTTAAACAGAATCTCAACCACCAACATGGTGGTTGCGCTGACACAAATACACACCCAACACGCCTCCTCAGAAACACACACACATAGATAGATGCTCACAATATCACAACAACAGGAACTGAAAACAACTAAGAAAGACATAACCACATATGGCCACCCAGGAAGACAAAAACAGACTCTTTTCTGATTCCTACCTTAATACAACCTTGCTACAGTACTTCCTTTTTTTGGTGGAACTCAATACACTACAGAGTTAACCTCAAGTATCCTAGCCATTAAAGCTGTATAGACAAAAGAGAAAACTAGTTGACCCACTGCGGTAGCGTTGAAACTACAAAATTCCCAACAGCACATCAAATCATGTTTGCAATCAATAAAAATATAAACGAATGAGATTTACTATTTCGACAAGTGTTGATTACAGCATTGCATTTAGGTCTACTATGGTTTCTATATACTTTTTTTTAGCGTGGAGTATTGTACCTTGCAGGGGTGGGCAATATGACACGATAATGGTATATATTACAAGAGAGTTATTGTCGCTTTAAATACGTTTATGATATCAAAATGTTTGATAGCATTCAAATTTCATCACTCTTATCACCATTTTCAATATAGCTGAAAAAGTTCAAGCACTAGAAATACTACATAAAACGTATAAAATAATCAAATGTTTAAAAAACAATGCTTTTGTCTTTACTGTGTAAATGAAATATACATTTATAGAGATTTTCTCTTTTTTTGCTGTTTGACTAGCATTAATACCAACAGCAGGTAAATTTGGACGCTGTCACTTTAAGAACGACTGCGTGGATCCAATATTCTTGTGCGTTTTCTTTCTCAAGTCTTCATGTTCGCTTAAGAAATAACCTTTTTACTTGCAAATACGTGGTCACTTTGACACTTAGGTATGTATATTTGACTGTTCAAGACCAATTAGGCAGCAAAAAGCACTCTGTTCGCGCTCTATGAGCACCGGCACATGTCTATACTAAAATGAGTTCTCTTTTGTTGCTTATTGTTTAACCGTGATGCGAGAGATATGCTTTTGTGACCGCGTTGCACAGCAACATCAAAATCTCTACCAGTTGACACATTTCTACTGGTTAATTGTGTCTATACCGGTGGATCGCCCACCCATAGCATCTAGGAACGCATACATATCGTGTATTGGTAGATATTAAGAGTTTTTTTATTATCATATTGGTCAAAAATTACAGTATGTGCATGCTCATTTACATTTAGAATCAGGGCGCATTATATAAGATTTTTTGATTAAAATATCCAAAAACCACTAGAACAATGTTGTATATTTTGTTGACTTGTGTACTTACATTATCCTAAATCGCTCTAGCAGCCTCGGTCCCCTTTATACTACAGTAACATTAATACCATTTTAATACATTAGCTCATCAATGAATAGAATTTCCTGTCGGATTCTTTTCCATCAGCTGTAGATTTGAGGACAACAGCTCCCATGATTCAAGCCATGACTTTGTTTTGTATAAGCGACCTCTAGTGTGAAAAAATTACATATTGTGCCTTTAAATGTAATCTTTAGCAAATTTAGTGAATATCTATTTTTCACACCTCACATTATTGCCAAAATTCACTTGTAACATTTTAAATTATCAATTTTAGTTTTTAGCGTTTTATTTTGACAAAAAAGCATCAAAATTTAAAGTCAGCCTTTGATCACGTCAGCCATAACATGAAAATAAATACTGGCTTATTGTATCAGAATTCATAGGGAACGTCTCATTCAAGGAGATCATTGTTTTAATATTGATCTCTGTACTTTGTTGAATTCTTTGCATGCCAATTAAACTCCAAGAAAAGGTCCTGGATCTCAGGAGCCATGGAAAAGGGCGTAGCGTATGAAAAGAGTCGTGTTCAAGTGTGAGAAAACCATCATTATTTCATGTTGCTCATCCTTCTCGCACTCTTCTTTAATGATATATTAATCAAATGGAAGTGCAGGCATAAGGAAGGAACGCAATTAAATATGAATCCATATTCTGCGACTTGAAAAGTCCCCGTCTGATGCCACAAACCGACTTGTACAAACGCCTAACCTACACACACATTGATGTTTAAGCTCTCTGGGTTTTCCTCTTGAACAAATGAGAAGAGTAAAAATCACCTCTCCTTTTAGTAGCAGAAAACTTTCAGGCACGTGTTGTTTGTAAATTTGCTGAATGACTGTGCAGCGCTTCTCGGTTTTATGCATCATTAGCAAAACATGGGCGCGGCTGCTCATCAGAATGTTAAGAGTTCTTCTGAGATGCTGCCGTTCACGTACGCCGCTCTCCCAAAGCGTCTTTAAAGAACATGAGTATTCCGCAGCTGTACACGGTTGGGCCAAATTAATTCACTAAGCTATCAAATTAAAATCTGAGATCCGTGGTGAGAAGACACCAAGGTATACTGGGTAATCTATATTTGAATAGGATGCGGGGTGGGTTTAATTAGCTTGATGGATGTTTACTATTCAGGTGTGGGATAACACTTCCCCAAAAAAATATGCAAAAATTGAATATATAAACTTCCCGAGCTCTGAAAGCAAAGTGCTATGCTGCATCCCGCCAACTACGGACTAAGCATTCTTATTTAATGAAAGAATATCATTAGCATTACATATCAAAAATGCAACACCCTTCTTGCGCGGTGCGCATGCTAATCCGCTTGCTTTTAACGCTCAGCGGTCCATAGCAGATTCGGTTCTCATCGCCGATGTTCTACTCAAAACACATGGTCGTAAATGAAGATGTGACTTCACAGTTTTAATTGTGAAACCTGGAGCAGGAAAACCGGCCTTGTGTTTTTGCGATGAAGGGAGATGCAATGGTCTCTGCCTCTTATTTATGCCAACATAAATCCGAAACACCTTCGAGAACGGCTATTAAGAAGAGTTTTAAGAGGACTTCAAAAGGCCAAGCCAGACCGTAAGCGCAGAGATCTACCAATGTGAACTCGGTCTGTCTTTAATAGAGAGTGGAGATGGTGCGGGGCGGAAACGGCGAGGACACCGAGAGGGCCATCTGGGCCAGCTCGAGACGATCCTTTCATTTTCAGCGTCATAAAACCCAACACTAAAACCGATTGCACGAGTGCTCCAAGGATGGGTTAGTAGGGGACCATCGGCTAATACAGCCACAGGACATGGTCTTGATGCACATAAAGATTTGTGGTCTGATTCAAGGTTATATTGGAGTCAACTGAAAGGCGAAATCACTGACCAGTAGTGGTGGGGATTTAGGATTCACCTCAAGCTAATCAAATTATTTGAATCTTTTCAGCAAAATATTTGGTCACTGATTGATTCACCCAAATGATTCATTAAAAGAAACAAGTATTATTTTATTAAAATTTGCATATGCAAATCTACGGAGGGATTCCAGAAAAAGTGTTTGTATATGAAATCACTAAACCTTAAACTAAAAAGAAAAACGCAATTAGTTAAATTAATTCAAAATATTTGCGTTGCATATGAATGGCGGTCCACCGGAAGCTAGATATTTTACTTTATAACGTATTAAATGTGGATATTTTTCTTACAAAAAACCCATCGATTCACTTCAGGTCTTTATTAAACCCCTGGAGCCGTGCGGAGTACTTTTATAATGGATGGATGAACATTTTTGGTGTTCAGATTTTGGGCTGCCATTCACTGCCATTATAAAGCTTTGAAACATTTTTTAATCCAACTCTGATTGTGTTCATCTGAAAGGATAAGAAATCCATCTAGGATAAGAAAAAGATGGGATTTTTTTTGGTGAACTATCACTTTAAGTAACATTGAAAAAATGAATGAGAACAATTTGTTCAAGTATATACACACACAATCAATAACAAATTAATTAGTCACCTTTTTTTTCTATAATTAATCGTGATTAAATCGTCAGAGTATTAATGTTTTCATATTTTACTAATTTCACAGTTACTCTCCAAATGAATATAGAAACAAAAAGTATTTTTTGTAATATTTATTAATTTTATAAATGTATTCACTGTCTTTTATCAATGAAATGTGCCTTTGCTAAATAAAAGTATTCATTTCTTTCAACACTGATAATAAATGATCTTAGAATGATTTCTGAAAGATCATGAGACACTGAAGACTGAAGTAATGGCTGTGTAAGTAATTCAGCTTTGATCAAAGGAATATTTTTTTTATTATTTTACTGTATTTTTTGATTAAATAAAAGCAGCCATGGCAAGATTAAAGTACTATTCGCACAGGATTAGTATTATCTATGGACCTCTGTGATTTTAGAAATGACTCCCCCACATTCGAGTTTTGCGTGGCACATTCGCACAGATAAGCAAATCATGTGATTTTACTCGATTTTACTAACTTCACCCGGAAATGATGTCAAGACTTGTTAATGTTTTTTCGTTATAGATATAGCTGCATGAAATATAAACAGGCATCGATATCGTTTTGATTATTTTATAGTAATAAGCATCATTTCGTTCAGTTAGAGAACAGACGCCATGAACTGAGCTCAGACCAGCGGCAGGAGTCAGATTTCATTTATCACGAGTGAGCTGACAATATACGGCGGAAGATTTAGTTTCAAAACTAAATGTAAAAGCGCACATTTAAACGAGCTTGTCATTGTTCTCTTCTGTTTTTCATTAAGCATTTTTCACAATAGTACTGATGTTAATATTAAACTCACCATTCAAGCAATTTGCTCCCAAATTGATACTCATTCTAAAGTGAAAGTATAATCCGTGCGGGAAGTCATAACGGTGCGCATTATTACGGAGCCTCCATTCTTCATGACAGATAGAAATGCGCATAGGAAAAAAAAAACTTGCAAAAAAGATATATGATCCACCTAATCCTGGCCAAATCACAGAGATGTCGATTCGCACGGGACTAATATTATCACAGTACCTCTGTGTTCGGCGAAATATGGTAGGTAATTTGCGGAGGAATTTTTACTTTACAAATTTCAGACATGGCCGATTCGCACATGATTAAGATCACAGACATTCTCTGCAATTATTACAAATCACCAGAGGTCCCGTGTGAATAGGGCTTAAGAAACTAGTTTCATAAACATTCAAAAACCCTAATTTTCCATACTGGTAGTGTATATGTATTGAAAAATGCCATTAACTGTAAAACATGATGCTTTCTTATCGATAAAAACAGAGCCAGCTGTTGACCTATTGAGGAAGTAAATGAAGAGAAGAACTGCAAAAACTTTTAATAGTAGTTAGCATCTAGCCTACTAAAAACTTATTGTCTACTTTGATGAATGCCTAAAAGATTACTAAACACCCAAACAGATCAAATGACCCTTAATTCTTCCACCTATCACAAAACCAAACATTTTCTCCATATTGCAGAGACCTGTCAATAATGCAGATGGACCGTGGTGTACAGTGCAGTGCTATTGACCGATGCGTATCGGAGAGCACGTGTCCCGTCTGCCGTGAAGGCCATTTGGGAGTCAACCCCAACTCTGGCCTTGTTCTGCTCTGCACCCCTCCTAATTATTACAGGATGGCCGGCAAGCCACATCAGCTGACCAAATGAGCTCCAACCAAGAGCGGCGGCATCAAACGGAATAGCAGATGCATATGGAGGAATACAATGCACAGATATTGATGAATTTCAATTGAGGCCTCGCTCGCAACCTCGACGGCTTCCACCGCCCCCCACCCACCTCGAATCCCCCATAACAGATCGACTAAAAGATTCATGCTCTCAGAATAAAGGAATTACATGCACAAATATAGGCCTTTCACACAAACTAGATCAATGAGAATCAATGGAAGATGGCACAAGTCTGCAAATTACCAATTCAGCAGTTCAGCACTGCAGATAGATTTCGATTGTCTACGCAGACAATGTTTACACACAGACCAAAATAAATGATGAAACTGGACAAAGAATTTATGGGCCTATATGTACAGTACCTGGGTCAATGATATGATGGAATATCTTTTTGTCCCATCTATTAAATTATTTAAAAATAATAGGGTGGCCCCCCTAATAGTCAACTAAACATTAGTGACAAGAAAAGAGTTAGGCCAATACATTTTAATTAGTCGGTTAGTCACGAAAAAAAAAAAACCTCCACAGGAAGTGGCAAAGTCATGCAGTCCGTAACGGAGAGATAGTTAACACGGCTGGTCCATGTGGAATGTAGGTCAGGAAATGTTCGCCTATCATGCATCGACCTCAAATTTGGCTTATCATTTGAAACATGAAGTAGTAGCCTAACGTTAGAGACTCTACAGGGCCGCTCAATCTAATGTAAACCTAGATACATTATTTGGAGCATATGCAAGTGTGCAGAGATCGCTTGCATTCTCTCCTGATAACAGCAAAAAGAACTTTGTCAAATGCTCTGTCATTTCTGGTAACACAGATGAGAGATGTATACTCCCAATTAGGGTTGGGTATTGTTTGGGTTTTTTACAATGCCAGTGCCAAATTGATACTTTTAAAGCAGTACCGGTGCCTAAACATTGCCTGAAAAGATACTTAAAAGTGAAAAATGTATTAAAAGTTTAACGTGTTCTTAAATATATACATTTAAGGTAATATATTTCCATTACAAATTCCTAATAAAAGCTACCTAACCCAACTACAATAATTTAACATAAGGAACAGTTACAGCTAGCCTGACGTGGTCATACTCAATTCTAGTCAGAATATGAGTCTGAAACTGCTCCATTGGGCTGTGATTATGGGCCGTGTTTCAACCGAACCAGGAAAGACCTCAATTGGATAGAGCTACAACCAATCAGAGGAACGAAGCGACGCATTGTCAAATGTCGACAGAGCTCAACTGCACTGTGTTGCTATGTCTGCGTCCCCCCCCCCCCCCCCCCGCGGGTTGTTTTCTATGTCGCGGGTGAAGCGACTATTGTGTGATATATAGATCCATGAGAGCGAATTTTAGCAGGCAACCTTGCCAAAATAACACACATTTTACCCCCCAATGAACCACATACGTCCACATCGCAGACATGTTGCTTTAGAGAAGCACGTGAAGGTCGCGTTTTCTGTTTGCGTCATCACCATTTCGGCCTTATTGTTTCGGTGATAAAAGTCTTTCGGACGAAAATTCGGTACATCCCGTTGCTTCTTTGTTTGTTTCGTTGCTTCTATTGCTCTCCCCTTTTTTGTAAGTCGCTTTGGATAAAAGCGTCTGCTAAATGATTAAATGTAAATGTAAAATGCATCCCTAGTTTCGGTACCCAACCCTACTAACAATAACTACAAAATGTGTGCTTTTGAAAAATAAAGAAACCAAATAAGATGCACTTTCTGCTATCTCAGACTTGCATTTTTCTTTAAAGGTGCTTCCACCATACTGCGGAGATTGACAAGACAGCATTGTCAATTTCTGCAGTGACTCAGAATACACTCTTATGGTTTACTGCTTCTCTGTAATGTAGAACAATGTTATGCAGAATATTCTTCTTAGCCCTTCTAATAGTAATTTAATTTATATTATAAATGTGCAATCAGTCAACTATTCAATGAACGAATACCAGTCGACTAAAAAAATCTTTAGTTGGGGGCAGACTGAAAAATATATTAAAAAATGAATTTCAAACAAACAATGGCTTGAATACATCTCTACTATGATGAGCATGCTTTAAGTTTATGAATTATATTTCTTTTGGATATTTTTGGGGACTTAACGGCATATCTTTTCATTCATATCTTTTCATCAGTTAACAAACTTTTTTGATTAGTTTGGGATGTAAAATTTTGTGATTCCTCAAAAATGTTAAAATAATAATAATAATAATAATAATAATAATAATAATAATAATAATAATAATAATTTTGATTAGTAAATAAAATGAATAAATAAAAAAACAAACAAAAAACAGCTTTACAGTAACATCACAGCAATTGCCGACGGGTTTGCCGATCATCAGATCTGTCACTCAAACAGATGTCAATTCATCATCTCCCAGCTCCCCGCCCCCTTCAGGTCACGTGACCTACTGGAAGCGGGACAAGATGAAAGTCTTCTTGTACCAGGGGGCGGCAACGCCGATCTGTTCGAGGCCGAGCCCGGACCTGGCTTTAACAGAAGCTTAAGAGATCACAACTGTTCCCCGTTTGCCTTCTCCCTGCTCTTGGCTGACCCATGGCCACCGTGCTAAGCAGGACGGACTGATCACACTGATGGGCCTGGTGCATTATGGGAGACTAATTAGTGCCAAGAAACACTGTCTCCAAGCAGCGGTGAACTCAGATGGTTGTTTTTCAGCCCCAGGCACTTTGGGAGGTGTAGCTACTGGTTAGCTTCCCCCCTAAAAAAGAGGCAAAAAGACGAAGTGGAGAAAAAACACACTCAAGGGATGGAAGGGATAGAAAGGGTACCGGACTAACAATGTATCTATTTCCACACTGTGCGAGTGTGAATTTGCGCCTGCTTGGGTGTTTACACACCAGTTTTTGGTAGCCAGTGCATCCCGCGGGATCGTGCATTGTGTCATTTACGGATTGCTGCTACCCATTCCAGGTGGCCCCAGTCACCTGGTTACAAGGAGAGCAGAGCCACACACACAAAAAAACAAACACACAAAATGCCCACTTTTCGCAAAAGCTGTTATGCAAGAACTCACGCAACATCAGATGTTTAAAGGGATATTTCCACCCTGAGATTTTAATTCATTGAGAAATGCTTTCCAGTTACAGTCTGGAATAGTTTGTCTAAGATACATTAGGAAAAGTATATATAGAATCCAATAAAATATTTTTGAGTTAAATTTTATTACAGAAGTACACATCTAGACTAGACTGGGTAAACCCAGCCTGAACTGCCAGTTTTCAGATTTGATTTCGCCCTGCAGCTCAGTCTGGAAAACTGTACATTCATTTCTACTGCTTCTGTTACACTTTTGAGGGAACCAATCACAGACTGGCATATTCAACTGGTGTGCCATCAGCAGGTTTAACGCAATAACGGATAGAGAAGCGATGAGTGGTTGCCCATTGATCACGCCTCTTGTGGTCTGATTGGTTGAAAGACTATCCAATTGCGAGTCATTTGAACTATGCCCGTTGATCACGCCTCTTTGTGCAGTAGAAAATACAGAGCAGACTCCCAGACTAATGTTCAATCTTAAATTGAGCTTGTTTTTGTGATAACCAGACAATATCTAGACAGAAGGGCCATCGAATATTGTCTTGGTCAAAGGGGGTGCTTGAGAGTCAAAAAGTTTGAGAAGGGAAACGTTTTTTAAAAAAAAATGTAAAAATCGAAACAAATTGAAGCAAAGAATCAGAATTATCAAAAATCATTTTTGAAAAAAAAGATACGTACTCATTATCTCATTCACTGCTTCAAAGATTTACCCTTGCACATTCGGTGATATGATGGTTTAAAGCTTCAAAATTACAAAAAAAGCACATTAAAGTATCATAAAAACTGTTTATATGATTCCAAAGCTTTGCATTCTTCTGAACAGTCCAAAATCTGTAGTGAAAATCAACCCTTGTAGCTCTTCTTGGTGCATCACTACACAATAAGTAGTGATGTCTAATTTACAAATGAATTTGTATTTACAGATGATTTTAGAAATCCATTAGTCATTTCACAAAATATATGAATTGGGTGATTTGGTTCTCAACTCTGAATCATTGATCCAGTCATTGCTAAACCTGACTGGAGGTGAAGGTTACTAATGAATAACAATTTAAATCAATTTAAGTTTATCATATGACTGAAGAAGACTTTGAATAGACTCAAAAATGTACCGTTCATGTTCTTCAGAAAAAATAATGCCATATTTGGAACAAAATGAGGCGAGTAAATAACGACAGAACTTTTATTTGCGGGTGAACTGTCCTTTAAAGGTCCAAACATTTAGTACAGCCCCAAAACAACGGACCCCCTAGCAACTTCATCTTCAATTTAGACTAAGGGCCCGAAGAGAAAACTGCTCCGAGTCTAATGGCTCCTGGTCTGCTGTGTCTTCGAGGAGCATATGCTATTAAAGCCTAATCAAAGCAGGCAGTATCGTTTCGTAGCAAGAGCGGTGCATGTTATTCAAAACACATGTAAATGTCATTCAAATTTCCTCATCAGCTTGGGAACATACTCCAGGTATCCTACGCAGAGACCATTTACCTCAGAGTACAAAACCATATTGTAATTTTCATGACAGACCGCGAGGTGTAGGATTGCGTCTCACAAAAGGAGACGAACGGCGCTGGCAGAAGCTTGGGAAGAGGAAGGGAGAGTTAGGGAGGGCCGGGCTGTATAAACGGAGGAAGGGGGAGTGATGGGATGGGTTTCTATACCTTACCTCATAGAGCAGGCAGCCTAGCGACCAGATGTCAGATTTGAAGTTATATCCGTTTTCGTGTATTCGCTCGGGAGACATGTAATATGGGGTGCCCACTGGAACAGAAAAAAAGACAGATAGAGACAGACAGAGAGAAAGAGAGAGAGAGTTAGGCTGTCTGGTTTGCTATGCGAGGAGTTCATCCATGGATGCTTCATTGACAAAGGTTTCAGACTGAGGAGTTTTAGATGACTAAAGAGAGGTTACGAACAACAAACTCAGCGATGCGTGTGTACAGTGTGGGGGGAAATACATTTGAACAGTTTGTACACTACGGTTTAAAAGTTGGGTCAGTTTTGTAAGAAATTAATACTTTTATTTAGTAATGATGCATTATATTGTCAGTAAAGACAATAATAATGTTACAAAACAAAAGCTGTTCTTTTGAAGCGGTTCTATTATTCGTCAAATAATCATGAAAAACTGCTTTTTAACATTGATAAGAAAAAATGTTTTAGGGCTGCAATATTTTGGACAAAACGAGAACCGATAATTGTTTATATTTAAATATATGCCAATTTTTTATATAATTTTTGAGAGCGTGATTACAAAAACAAAAAAGTCTCACATTAAAAGCCACATACCAATAACACAATAATTTTATGTAGCCTATATGACAGACATGTACTTCCTTTTTTGAAGTGATTCCAATCATATTTCAAGAAAATCAAAATCATGGTGAAAAGTGTGCATCTGAAGCGTCTCCGCTGAAGGAAATCATCCATTATATTTCGGCGTTAATATAATCGGCAAAGTTTTCTTATCGGGTCGATAACATCAAAAACGTAACACATCAGCCGATACTGATATGGTGGCCGATATATCATGCATCCCTAAAATGTTTCTTGAGCAGAAAATCAGCACATACAGTTCTAAATGACCATGATTTCAATTAAAACCCAGATGAGAAACACAGAAACAAATACACTTCGGTCTATGAATGCTATCACTTTTAAACATTTTAACAAACATTACATTTACACTTATTATTTAGCTTCAATATAAATAAATAAAAAACACACACACTAAGGAAAATGAGCTAACATAAAACAGAAATACATTTAATACACACAAATCAATTTAATAAAAAATGGCAATGAAATAAAACAGCATTCATTTGGAGTGTAATGTATGATGTTACACTGAAATGAACAAACCTGTATCATTTGGGAACTGTAGTAGTTTATTTTTTAAGTAGAACAACTTTTACAGATGGAGGCAAGTGCTGTAAATGTTCATGAGTGCATGTAGGTGGTTTAGAGATCTGGGGGGGCTGCTTTCAGACTGCAAGTATGAGTTTTGGGGAACGAAAATCTCAGTTGACATTCGAGCAGATTTAAAATCTCTCATTCACCTCTCATTATAAAATAACCTCAATGATTTACAACAGAAGCCATTCAACACGGCCAAATGAAACTTTAATCAATTCGCTTGTGGGGTTTTTCCCCTTTCTCCACTCTTGTACGTTGGATTGTCTTTGAAATCCGATAAAACCAAAACAGCCACTGTACCAAAACTGTCTTAGATGGTTCTACCAGTTCTGCCACGGGAAAATCAAGGTCCTATCTGATGATTTCACACTGTAGCGCGGGGCTCATGCATGACGGCTAACCACCAACACATACTGGTTTGGTCTTGTACTTCGAATTTACTTCAAAATGTTTTTAAATATAACCAATAAAGTGAGAAGGATGTGGAACTATCGGTTTGCTCAACCAATGGAAGGCGGTGGAAACGTTTGGGAAAACTGCCAGAGGTAAACACAAATTACTTAGCATGATGTCGCACATGTTGGAAGGCATCGAGAATAGCACCGTGACAGACGTGAGACTGAGCAGAGCGTCAGGTCGCTTAGTCTGTGGCCCTGCAAAGAATTGTGGGTAATTGGCAGTGACTAATAGCCATCAGGCAGAAGAGCGGGACCCAAGAGGCCAGTCAAACTCCCCGCGCTGTACTCCCTGAAGCCGTGACAAGCTCTTTACTGCTCAGTGACTGTGGCCAACCAGCCATCCACCGTGAAAGATTGATGATAGAAAGAGGGGGAGGGGTAAAAAGAAAAAGAATAGAGTAAAAAAAAAAAAACATTCTGACAAATGCTCACAGTTTACGAAAGTTTAGCCTTGGCACAAACAGCTCAGATCTGACAAAGCGTTAGGAAGTCTCAGGTGGCGAGAACAAGAGCCAAAGTGAAACGTCTCGACACCGAACCGCGCCAGGTTAGCGGGGCGGAGGTTGAAACGCTTGCTGAGAAAAACAAAAGCAAAAACGTGGCCCTTCCCTCCTACTGTCTCGCCCTATGATGCAATCAGTGTGTCAAACCGACCTCCGTTAAAAGCCTTTTCTTTTATAGAAGAAGAGGAAAGTCAAACAGATGGTGAGAGTTAGCCTATGAGAAGTTCCAAATGGCATCAGCGGGATCTGATTAGTCAATATTATTGATTTCAACTATCATAAATTCATGATCATACCTAGGGATGATTTATGTTTTTAAAAGAATTACCAAGTAAATGTTAGATGACAGCAAAGCTAATCTAAATGTAAAAATAGGCACAATGTTCGATAACTAATATGCTAGAGATATATTGTGTTGTGTACCCCTAAAGTGAATTTCTGCAAAGTAAATTTCGGCGGGAATGAACTTACGAATGGTCTATTTCAAAAGTTGCTTCTAAGCTACTTAGACAAACTTTTAACATTTACATTTTTTGATATAAAAACACCTTGAAACACAACATACAGCTGAGGTCAAAATTATTGGCCTCCCTGGTAAATATAATCAAATATGGCTACTTTTTTATTTTTATTTTTTTTTATTCATTAAAACCTTTCATGGAAGTAAAATAATTGAAAGTGAGGGGACATTATGAAAAAACTTTGGCCATAATATTTGGCACCCTTTTATTAAATACTTTAGATCCTTCAGATTCCCAGATCCATGTTGGAGCTTCTTCTCTTCAGTTCACCCCACACATTTTCTATAGGGTTCAGGTCAGGGGACTGGGATGGTCCTGGCAGAAGATTCATTTTTGTGTTCAGTGACACATTTGTGTGTTGATTTTGATGTTTGTTTTGGATTATTGTCCTGATGGAAGATCCAACCATGGCCCATTATAAGCTTTCTAGCAGAGGACACCAGGTTTAGATTTTGTATCTGTTGAATTTGATGGAATCCATAATGCCATATATCTGAACAAGAAGTCCAGGACCTCCAGCAAAAAAATAGGCCTGCAACATTAAAGATCCAGTGGTATTTTTAACCGTGGACATGGGGTACTTTCTATCCCTGTTTGCATCTGGTGGGTTTTCTGCCAAAAAGCTCTTTTTATAGTTATCTGACCAGAGAACCAGGTCCCTTTTGAAGTTCAAGTCGTGTTTGAGAACTGAATATGCTGGAGTTTATGTCTGGATGAGCAAGAAGGATTTTTCTTGAATCCCTCCCCGACTTATGGTGGTTATAGGGGTTGTTTGATTTTTTTTTTCAGGCTTTCTGATCCGAAGACTCAACTAATCTCTGTGATTCTCCATCTGTGATCCTTGAAGAGTCTTTGTCCACTCAAACTCTCTACCTCGACGTGCATTAAGATGATATAGACAAGGCCTCTTCCAGGCAGATTCATATCGAGATTATTTGGTTTTAATCATTGTGAAGATGTCATAGCTAGACAATTTCATGTTCCTAGTCACCCTGGTGTGCTAAAAAATGTAAATATTAATGGGAATGTACTTCAGAGATATTTAACTAATAAAAAAATCTAGGGGCGCCAATTATTGTGGCCAACATGTTTTGGAGAAAAACATTTATTACATAGTGTGATTTCCCCCTGACTTTCCCTTCTTTTACTTCAATGAAAGGTTAGGTTTTTACAAATATTTTGAATGATAGATCAAAAGCATGAACAATGCAGATTTATTTTTACAGCCATCTTTGATCATATTTACCAGGGGTGCCAATAATTGTGACCACAACTGTAGAAACTGAGAAACACATGCATAACTAGAAGAAAAAAAGTGTGGTCATCAAATGTGTGCTGTTCCAAAATGGAGAGCCTCGATATCCATCATTAGAGACTTGAAAAGGATCATCTTCTTTCATGCTAATAGTTTCATAAAAGCCTAGCGCTATAGAGCAACTACTCCGACAGCCCGTCAAATTAAGAGCGCATTACTTACTCACGCAAAACATAAGTTGCATTGGGATTCATTCCCATTATCATGAATTATGACATTACAATGCATTCTTTGAGAGATGGGGCCGGGATCCTTTTTTGTACGGTGAGAGATTACCACAGACTCTCAGCGGTACGCTAATTACACAGAAATACACAAACATGCTCAATTACAAAAAAAAGAAGAAGTGTAAACTGTGCGAAAAGAGGGATTAAAAGAACTTAGACTCAGAGGTCTGAACGGATCTCCCCATCACCTCAAAACCCACGGATGAGACGCTAGCACGTAATTAACATGCTCTCTGCGTTAACTGCAGAGTACGAGGGTTTCGGGATTAGCTTGCTTTTCTTTATTTTAATTATCCATTATATTGTTATATCTCTCCCTGACTTTCTTTTGTTCCCATTTCCCCTTAAAAAGTCTCCCTTTCAGCTCATCACCCAGCTTAATTTAAAGGCTAGGAAGCCTCTGGCAGGAAGCTATCTTTCCTTTCTTTCAGTCTTCAGCTTTGTTTGTATCTGTGGGCTGCAGAGCCACACAGAGACGGAGTTAAAAGGCTAGGGCTCGGCTTCTTAAGAGAAGAATTGACAGCCGTGGAACGGCGCTTCCCGGACCTCCATCCAACGTGCATCCTAGAGTTCTACCGTGGTGGTTTGTCTCATTACAGGCTGAACTGTCAACCCCCAAACCGTACCGCAGTAACCCTGCACCCTCCACCCTAAAACCGCCCCCGTGCAGGGAGAGAAACGAAGAGGGGGAGAGGTGGAGCGATTGCGAGGAGCAGGAGAGAACGGCAGTGGGAGCGTGAAGCTTTGGTCTGCCCGCCCTGAGGGAGGCTCAGATCGAAGGTCTCTTTGCCCATGGGTGAATTTAACCTGCCATGTAGACACTCATGAATTTCATACCCTGCTACGGCTCAACCTTCAGCCTTCGTATGGCGCGCCCGAGCCTATGGGACAGGTGACAGAGAACCGCAGGAGTCTCTCCCTCTCTCGCGTGTGCTGTTTCTACCTGGGTGTCTTTATGCTCGTTTGTACATTCCTACTGTCAATACTAAAACATCCCGAGAGAAGAATTCCAGGCGCTCAGATAAATAAGTAAGTAGGTAGGGAGGTAGCTAGGTAGATAACTCTACAAAAGACAACTGCAACTGCGGTGGTATGATACACCAATGCATTAACGGTTATAAATCATGTTGGGGTCCTAAAAAAGCCTTGTTAGAGATCCCTAACATGGCAGTCTGTAAATGATATCGTGTGGCACCGGCCCCAGGAGCAGGTGCGAATGGATGATGTGGTCGTACGGATCCACCGGTTCCCAGGTGACGCAGGCGCCATTAAGACATGATTAAGGACAGCCCTGATTAAGCCCTTGCGGAGATTGTAGCTCATCCAGAAAAGCAGAGCGTCTGGATTTAGGAGCAAAGCGTCCTGTAGAGGGCGCTGTGAGTTCAGGTTTTCAGGATGCATGCGCTTCCTGACTCGCAGTGTTGTTTTCAGCAAAGGTGAATGCTGGAAGTATGCAATGTTAGACACGCTGCGAACTTGAGGTTATTTCGAGACACTTGCAAAACATCTTCAGTGTTTTTTTTGTGTTTGCACCAACATCATACCCATCATCACGGTGACATAAAACATCATTTTATACTCCTACACACAGATGCATAGTTTACTATACATAATGCATATCATATTGTAGAGTGAATGCAAGACAATAGTTAAATCTATTCTTGTATGCTAATTGTGTTGTGTTTACTGTAACCTTTCAACAATAGCCTATTAATTGTAAATGCAGAAATAGAAGTCCATCAAGCTTAATTGGATAAAAATTATGATCATATTAATATTCTAAATACACTGCAAAAGTTATATGATCGATAAGCCGACAACATATTCTTCATTGCTTTAACTCATCAAAATAAGTCAAGTTTCAACTAAGTTATACAAGATGCAACTATTTTTATTTTATTTAAGTTGAAATGACTTGAAACATTCAAGATGATTGTACTTAATTTAAGGCATTTCTTTCTTTTTACAGTATGAATTAAATTTGTGAGCTTGACATGACCGACCAAAACTTACTAGCATAATGCTAGAGCGTCTTTATGATATTTCGGTCCGTAGATATGGTTTGGGTTTCAATTATTTTATAATAATTTGTGTATCGCAATTAAAAATAAAAAACTAAGGACTAACTGTTTAAGTGCTACAAGTGAATTTAGGCATCACTGCATTATAATGTTCATTATATTATGCCATTAAATTAAATAAATAATATAATTAACTCTCTCAATACTAGCGTCTCCTAATGCCAAATAAGTGGATTAGACGAGAAATATGATTTAAGATACTTTATACTAAAATGTCTGACCTTAATGGTGAAAAATTACTTTTTTTTTAGTAATAACAACGTCTATAAAGCAGAAGGCAAGCTGTTAACAAATTTTGAAACTCTTGAAATGAGATTTTAAACAACAGGTCATCTCAAATATAAGGCGTGTTAAAACCTGCACCTCCTTGGGCAACATCTCCAAAAGTTGCTGTGTCACCATAGGGTGTCCTAGCCTAGCATCGTTAGGGATTCAAGATCCTGTACTCATCCAGACATCATATGTGTGGAGCGTGGTCGTGGGGTCAAGGCGACAGGAAAGGCCAAACTGTTCAATGAAATGGATACAGCCACTGGCACGCTTTGCTCTCAACTGGCCCCAGGGGCCGCCGGGAAGGCGCTTTTTTATAACAGACACATGGTTCTGCTCGCAGCCAGCCCTAATGAAACGCATCCGGGCCCTACTGAGTAATTAAAGGGCCTTTCCGCTGCATGCAATCTTCGTTTTTTTTTTTTTTTTTCAAAAAGGACAAAAAGAAACAGACAAGGAGGTTGGAGGGAGGAGCACTTACCTAGAGAATGAGCTGCGGTTGTTTTGGAACTGAAGAAGCGTCCCAAGCCCAGATCGCCCAGTTTCACCACTCCAGTGGCTGTGATGAAGACATTAGCGGGTTTAATGTCTGTGGACGGAGTAAATGTGAGTCTTAGTGGTTGATCATCATGTATCTGTAGCCTTTTTTGTTTCTTTTTTTTTGAAGGGGTTGTGTGAATGAACTTAAATATGTTAAAATATGTTAAAAAGAATTTTCTGCTGGTCCAGTCTGGTGAGTATTTTGGATTTTGTGATACCGGACACATTTTTAAAATAGCAAAATATTTTTCCTTCAAATCTTTTTTTTTTTTTTTTTTTGCAATGTATTTTTATATTTTCAAGAAATATTTATGCTGTTCTTTTTATAATATATAAATCTAATATATAATAATATAATGACCCTGCGTCCAATGACCAATAATAACAAAGGCAAATATATATTTTATAACTTATTAATATCTTTATTGTAAATGTTTTTTTCTGTTTCTTTGTCTTCCATTTTCTCTTTATACCGATTTTTCAGCAAGTGAGAAATTATTCAAAATGTAAAGTAAATCAATAAATAAAATCTTTTTTTACAATTTGAGATAGTCTTACCGAGTCTTTTTAAAGTCTCTCTTTTTTTTTTTAAAGTTTCAATAATCTCGCACCTAGATAACACTATCTCTTCAAATCAGTAAATCAATGTGCAACTTAGAACATTACAGATAACAAAAAATGTGGTTATCAAGGAATAAAAATGGATGATCAACGATTATAAAACTGCCAGTGGCAATAAAGCCCTTTCTTCCATGAGCCCTAAATGACAAGTATGTAACTTTGTGAACAAAAAGCATTCAAATTTTGCAAAAAAATCATGAGGAGCAGATTGCGTGTGAACCTCTTGATACGATTGAACAGAAACGCACCAGTCGGACTGAAGAAACATTTCATTCAAATCCAAAGCAAACAAAAAACGACCTACATAAATGCTAGGAAACGTTTAAGAAAGGTTAACGGAAAGGTTACCATTAGCACGGTATTACACATCACCTTGGCTTAAATGACTTTCAAGAGACCAGCCAGGACATGGCGGTGCAGGAAGCATGTGCTCGTGTTTGATGTCAGACACCTCTGGACATGAACTTTTCCAACAGTAACATATACATACAGGCCAGGTGCTTAAAAAGAACAAGATCTGAACCGACTGCCACCACTGTGAAAAACCCCGCCACAGGAGTTTACAATCAACAAGGGAAACGATGTGAATGTAAACCCATGGCCTGCTGTAACCTTTACCGAAACATACACTCACACGGGTCTCGCATGTTACAATACTTCGACAAGTGTTGCGTAAATACATGGGAACTGGGGAAGACGGTCTCAGGTCGACATGGACAGTTGCGTCATCGTGCTTGTTTTCAAATGGCAAGAGGATGATGCAATGCGCTCGGCAGTGTGTCTGGTCAAGCCTGTGCATAGCTTAGACCTTAGAGCCTCGTCTCAGAGCTGATGAGAAACAGATGAGAAGTTTTTCTCTTCTTCATAATATCAATAAAACACAAGGATGATGTAGTGGGGTGTCAATGATGTCCCAATTAGCAATACAGCATGATGTTCGACTAGTCATCCAACAACTGAATATTTGATTAGTGGTGTGACTAGTTTGTAGGTTTTAATGTTTTAACACTGGCACTCTGTCTAGCTTGAACACAAGAATGCATCTTATGAGAACTCGCCCTTGAGAAATCTGTCCGATTGGGGTCAGATGAACCCAACAAAAGTCTAATTAAATGAGACTTCCTTAAAGTCACCATGAAACCTGCCACTCATGCGATCATAGGAATTACATTAGCAAACCACACCCATCCAATCAATTCATGATGGACAAAATTAAGTCTCAGCCTACATTTTTTCTTGTTGGAAAAGCTGTTTCACTTCAGTATACGTCTCAATATGGAAGAAAATAGTATTGAAACTATTGGGGTAACATTTAGCGTACGTCACATTTTTGTGGGGGTCGATATCAAAAAAAATATTTTAATAGGAACCCATGCAATCCGGGATTCCCGAAAACTTTCAAATGCGTATTTTACACTGTTTGTTAATAGGCCAGAGATAAACTGGTTTCTCCCAAGGGTTATTTTTCTCCATCATGCCCTGATGGAGTTTTGGTTCCTTGCCACAGTCGCCTCTGGCTTGGCTTGCTCAGTTAGTGACATTAAAATTTCGATGCAAGTTATTCAACTAAATATCCAAATAAAATTAATTTATTAGGCCTTAATTAATTGTATGAACTATAATACTGATCTCCCAACATTGCCGCTATATGATAAATTAAAATAAGCTGATAACATCACTGTTTTCTCCAGAACGACTGTACAGCCAAATCAAATTTTGTTACAGTATTGTCCTGTTTAACACTGTGAAGCTGCTTTGAAACAATCGTCATTGTAAGAGCGCTATAAATAAAATTGACTTGACTTTTAAAATCTGTCAAATTTGTGTGTTTCATATGTACACTATTGAGAACAAAAAAAGCGACCTTATTGGGTAGGTGAAATGTCATTACATGTCTTTAAAAATATGACAAAAGCAATAAAATGTCACTTAAGTGTAGATTATGTACCCCTTAAAAGTCTGTTTCTACATGTATATGTCACTAGACTTGTGTGTACCTCTGTGCATGACGCGGCGGGAGTGCATGTGCTCCAGTGCACTACACAGCTGAACAAAGTACTTCCATACTGTCTTCTCTGGAATCAGCCGTTTTTGTTTCTTGAAATGCTGCAGGCAATAAACAAATAAATAAATAAATGTTAGCGGCACAGGCTTTTCATAGACACATGCAATCTTCGTTAACCCAGAACATCGACGTTTTACTTGATACTCTTTAGCAGTCAAACAGCTCAACTGACTATTTGAAACGTACTGTTTTTTAAGGATATTAAGATGTTAAGTGTTCCAAAAGCTCAGCATGGACTCCTGGTAGGTTTAAAGCGGTGACCATGGATGTAAAAGGCTCTGGGTTTGCCTATAATCTGATGCAGGCTCTAGATTGAAACCCCTCAATAAACTTTCCTTCCCTTTTCATTTGAAGCAACTGCAATGGAAAACATCTGAAGTTTGTGAGTACAGCAGGAGCCTCATGGGGAAACAAACATTTAGGGAGGCTTTCAAGATGCACACATGCTTAGGATGATTACGGCATACAAGCGCTAAAAAACATCTCAATGAATCTGACAGAATGCAATTAGATAATGCCGACATGATCTTTACATCGGGGACGCACAATATGTTTTGAACAAAATAGTTTTATCGGTCGATACGGAATATGAATTAGTCAATATTGCATGTTTATCTAAGGATGCTCAAGACAAGTTTGCTGTACTCCTGCAATACCCTAAATAGATACTGATAGTAATGATGCACCAATAGCACTTTTTTACACTTACTTTGCACTAACAACATCCTAAATATGGAAATACGGTTAAATAATGTATAGTTGTCAGTGTACGACAAGCTTTTCTTGTGAATGTATGCAGATACTTTGATACATGAGAAGTGCGTTCGTACCGGACACGTGTGTGGTTGGCGTGTAATGAACAACAATACCTAAAGGCAGGCGTACACTGTGTGAATTCAGACAATCGGGAGTTTGTAAGATATTGCACACGCTACGAGTGAGTTAACTTGATAAATCGAAGTTAACGTATTACGTTAGTTCTCAAATGTCAACAGAACTGAACTGCACTGTGTTGCCAAATCTGCGTTTTCTCCGGGGGTTAAAGCATTTAATCCCCCAAACGCCATTTTTTTTCCAGAGAAGCTTAAAGGATCTGCTACTAACATATTGGTGCCAGATACCACATCACACCTTCAGGGGTCTAGTGGAGTCCATGCATTGACAGGTCAGGGTTGTTTTGTCAGACTATGTCTGAATTGGATTCAGAATCGTGATCAAAACACAGATGGAGTAGATCGAGTCCATCCACTGCCCCAAAGCTTCAGACCTATCACTCATCCAGGGTTGACATTTCATTCTGTAACATTAGGCAGTTTTGATTTATATCCTGTTTAATATGTTAATGATTGCATTATTTTACATCTGTTTACATATGCTATCGCTTGTTTGTGCTTCTTCTTCACCTGTGTTTTGATCAGGAGATTGAGTACTCTTTCAGAAGATGTGTAATAGCGCCCTCTAAGACAGAAATCGGAAAGACTGAAAATTCTGTTAATGGCAGGGAAGCGATGTCTCTCGTAAATGACGGACATTTCCACCGATGGCAGGTAAAGAGTTAAAAGTTTATGAGCAAACAATCTGTTCATAAATTGGATGCAATACCCAATGCAAGGGTTTTACAGTATTGTAATTCCCTGATGATTTTACATGTTTTAAACAAAAAGAAGATTTTAAAAAAGAATCTTTTGGCTCTTTTAAGACCAGGAGATTGCTATTAAATCACATATTTGTACTGACCAATAATTTCTTGACAAGGTTTGTGGGAAAAACTGAATACTTAATAAGTGCGTTTTTGGTATTATTTGCTTTACCAATTTGACATCAAAGTGCAACGTTTTTCTTAATAAAACAGATCTTTAAGCCTCGTTGACAATTCTGAATAGCACTTAGTAAAACCAAATGGTGAGTCTGATAAAGCATCAAATGATCCTCTTTAGAATTCTGCAAAGATTCAAAGCTTTTAGTACGGTGTCATCCAGTGCGCTCGGTTTAGTCTGGATGAGGTCCTTGAGTGCATGACCTTGCTTCAAAGCAGAAACCAATATGACGTTATGCTATTAATTAAGACAGAATGAAGCTTGCTTAGTCAAAATGGCTCAGTAATTATGACCTTTTCACATGCAGTCTCAATAATTGAGCCACCGGCAATGAAGTAAACCTGCTTGTCGAGGCAGTTAAAAGGGGTCGGGAATTGATTAACAAAACAAAACCGAGGTTATTTTAGCGCGACATATTACTTCATTGTGCGAATGCTCACTCCGCCTATTTTGAGCCTCGTCCCCACTCATACTGCTTCAAAAAAATGATCAGAACAGCGGTGAGCGTGCGGTCTCGAGCCCCAGAAAACCTTGGCCCACATCCATACAAAGCCGGTGGATCTATTCTTCCCCTGCCTTTCTATTTGCATATCAGAGGGCTGTTTGATGTCAATGAGGGAGAGCGGCAGCCCCCTCTGTGCCTTTAAAAAGCAAACACGGCACATGCAATATTCTGTAAGTACATGCAAATGAAGGGGCCATTTGATTTCATTTGAATTCCGAGATGGACAGAAAGAATTGAGGAGGGGGCTAAGACAAAAAAAAAAAAAAAATCAAAAAGAATTAAAAAACAAGTAAAATGTATGCATTCGGACCGTCTGTTTTACATATGGCTCAATGTTTTCGGTTGTACAATGCTGAAGGGATTATCCCTGGTATACATCTTTGGAGTGACATTGTTTATTAAAAATAAAATTAATTAAAGCGCTGCTGAGCAGAAGGGCTGAGAAATCCAGCGGCGCAGTGGAGCCGACCGAAGTAGCTGACGGTCGGGATATTTGCACAAGCGAGCGTTATGATGCATATGTCGAAGGCGTCATACTAATCCGTCCTGTTCCTCATTTACAGACGCAATCCTTCTGCAAACGCTTTGTTTGCGCCGCGAATGATTTATGCGGGTGGAGATTTGGCAGCGAAGGGTTTTACATGCAGACCATTAAATGTGGAGCATCAGGTTGTAGATGCGAGGTGCGGGGTTGTCAGGAGGAAACAGGATGGCTGAGCCAATCGAACGTGCGGGAGCTACATGATTCTAATAAACAATACGATTCTTGTAACACAACCAAAGGGATCCCAAAAACGTGTTTGTGGTGCAGATCATTTTACCTTCGTTCAGCCGTCTAGCAGCCGGGGTGGTGGGAATACTCTGAGGGGGGAAAAAAAAGAAACTGCTGACAAATCGGCATGTGTCCTTACCTTTATCATTTGTGAGAGGTCCCCTGCGTCTGCGAGTTCCAGTACTATATTTAGCTCGTTCTCTTCAATGAATGACGCGTGGTATTTAATTACATTGGGGTGGTTCAATTGCTGTGGAGAGAAGGGACAGAGGAAAAAGGCAGAGTGTCAGTGACTGTTTAAATATTAACAAGACTCTGCAGGTCAGGAAAGCCTGCAAACATGAAGGCGGCAGAAACCAACGCCGAAGCTTGTATGAAGGTAAACGTGACATTATCATCTAGAGTTTTAGGTACACTGGGGTCTTCCAAACCGAACGACTTGAATTGAACACAACCGAGGTACAACCAAAAATTACATAAAAAATTAGGAGCAATTGAGGTTGTAAAAATGCACCAATTTAGTGTGATTTAAAAAAGTATATTAAAAATATGCCAGTCCGATAGTGTGTGTGTGTGTGTGTGTGTGTGTGTGTGTGTGTGTGTGTGTGTGTGTGTGTGTGTGTGTGTGTGTGTGTGTGTGTGTATGTATATGCATATGCAATTATACATGTGTGTGTGTGAGATGTGAGCACATTTATTTAACCTAAATTGTGGTCCTTATGAGGAAACAAACTTATAAATCACACAGAATGAGTTGTTTTGTTTTTTTTATCTAAAAATACAGAAAGCTTTTCTGTGTTGGGTAGGTTTGGGGGTAGGGGATAGAATATACAGTTTGTACAGAATAAAAAAAACATTAAGTCTATAGAGAGTTCCCACAATGATAGTGAATCAGACGTGTATGTGTGTGAATGTATGCATGTATGTATATATTTTGCGCTTGAACAAACAATAACACAAAATGGCCGCTTTGTCAAATATACTCATAAGAGCAGTCTTAAATGAGTTAAATAACATCTAAAACGAACTTAAAGAGTTTTGAGAAAATAAGATGCGCGTGACAACGCGTCAGATCCGCATCATGTTCGGTAGACCATAAAGTGACAGTAGCCTAATAAACCAGTTGCTTTAATGTCTGTCATTAATGTTAATCAAAGAAAAAAGCTAACAAAGATTTTGAAGAGAATTGTAGCTTTATTAAAGATCTATATTTAATTTATTATTTATGCAGTGGATAGTGTTTGATAACTATTCAATTTCTGTATTTATAACAACTAGGAAGGCCACAGGTAAATATGGCATTTATTATAATGCCTAATCATTTATTAAAGCCTAATAAATGTTGAAATTGATAAAGCTTTCAATTATACTGTACTGTTGAATATCTATCATTTCATACTGTCCTTTTCATAAAAAGGTGCCATTAAAACTAATATTTAAAATATACTTTAAGTAGTTTCTACATTATTTTGGAGAGTAAATGTGAATTTATTACAATATAAAAATACTAAAAACATTAATTACAGATTAGAGAGAGAGAGAGAGAGAGAGAGAGAGAGAGAGAGAGAGAGAGAGAGAGAGAGAGAGAGAGAGAGAGCGACTCACTTTTTTTAAAAAGCATAAAGTTATACATATATACAGTACATACTATTATTATGATATTATCACTATGTAAAAACTTTGCAACTACACATTTAGATGGTTGCTAAGCTATTGCTAGGTGGTTGCCAGGGTCTTCTGGTTGGTCAAAAGTCAAAATGTCCACCCTCAAGTCTCTCCATATGGCTTATGTCCCTCCCTTAATGTAAGTCTAAAGGATTTTTCCAGTATTTTATCATCAACCAGCTGGAATTTAAATATCAGACTTAATAGCGCACCTCAAGGCACGTGCTTTTAAGGTATCATTAGCATATGCAAGTTATGCTACAAAGTTTAATACTCAATATGAGCAATAGTAAAACTGATGCTTGCCTTGCAAACAGAAGAAAACAAACGCATTGAATCCTATGGCTGATGTTAACATTAGAGGCCAGACAGGAGGAGTGCATGGCAGAACGGCACGATCCCCCCCAGCCCAAGCCTTCAGCTTTTCCGTGTTTCCTGTTGGTCGGTCAATGAGAAGAAGAGTTGCAATCGGTTCGTAGCGCTGAAGACGACTGGGGGTGGGGGCAGCAAAAATAAAAGGAAACAAGTGTATCAATGAGAAGCGAGACAGGCAAAGGCCCTCGCGGACGGGAGGGTGCCGGGCCCCCGCTACGTGCTGTGACACAGCAGAGGGGGTTATTAAAGAAATGTTCATGCCCCGCGCTGATATAGGGGAGGACGTGCGCGCCTCTGTCGCCATCCTGTGACTTTCGTTAGATGTATTTTTGGATCACACAGCTGCAGCGAGTGCAGCCGGCGGTGTCAGCCCCATTCTTGCTTCCCCTTAGCTGGCACATCCAATGTGGCGGACATGAAACGTGGCGCGATGTTGACTTTAATCATGTTAAACGCTGTAATTTCACTCTCGTTTTCCGTTGGGAACAATATTAAGCCAACCCTCTGTTTACGACGAGGCAGATTACAGTGACAATTATATTATCCCAACTCACACTTGTGGGTTCTGCGCGCGATTCAATAATCCCAGTGATTCCTCTCGAGTCTCCAAACGTTAATATAGTCGAGGGGTTTGTGCTTCGAATGGATTACAGCATTGATCCATCGCAGGAATCCAAGTGAGGGTGGTTATGAAGTGGAAGTATCGTTTGGATTTCTGTTGTGGAAAAAAAAAGTAGAAAGCAAAACATTTCCGCATAACAGCGTAATTTTGTGAAACGGGAGGGTCTAAAAGTGACAGAAAAACAAATAGACAGATACATCAGGGAGGGGCTGCTCATGCCGGTCTGCCTCATTATTTTGATTTGCGACTCTTTCGTATTTTTCCCCAGCTTTGTCCACTGAGGTAGAAGGCATGAGTCTGTGTTCCACGCAAACTGCTTATTAGCGGCTTGAGGTGAGCTGGTTATAACGACTGAATTCATTAGCACTGGAGTAGAAATGATCGTGTAAAGGGAGACAAAAAGGGGGCGAATGAGCGACAGGAAGAGGAGGAGGAACAGGATAGGAAGACCAGGAACGAGGCCAGTTTTGCCGCAGCCTCTGACCCCGGCGCATTCGCTTGGCAAAGTGTTGTTAAGGAGCGTAGCGGTGACCTCAGTCACCTCGCCAGCTACGTGACCTCTTCACCCGACACCTCCGCCTTCTCCCGTGGGAATGGAGGTATCTCAGGGGACTTAAAAGCTTCTTTCTGCTTTATTCTTTCATATTGATTTTATCGGTGGAGGTTGCCAGGTCACTGTACAGTTGCCACAAAGAAAATCATTAAAAAGATATCCAAGCACAATGTAAACCCTAACGCTCAAAATAATGAATTGGTTTGAGTTGAGCCAACTCAAATTAAACACATAAGTTCAATCAAATGATCTTTTATGAGTATTTAGAACTTTTTTTTTTTCTATAGAGTTCACAAATCTGAATTGTTTCATTGTTTTGAGCTTATTAACTTGTTTCTATTAATTTAGGCAAAATTAAATTGAACTGAGATTTCCATTTCCCAGCCTGCTTCACCATGACACTAGTAAATGCCAAAATTAAGTGTTATATTAGATGTTGTGCGCAAGATTAACGTTAAGTGGAAGATTTAGTAGTGCTTAATGTTTTGTTATGCCATTTTAGAAGAGTTTCTGTTATGTAGTTTTTTTTTTTTTTGTAGGGTTATCATCATGGTGGCGAGTGGAGCATGAGCTAGTTTGAGAACAGATGTTACATTTATTACATTGCTGTCCTCATTCAGCAAGTGCTAATGCTACCATATCATTCTGTAACAATTAGCAAGGTGGCATTTATTGAATTAGCTAATTAAAGCTAGTCAAGTTTCCACCATCAAATTTGAGATTACATTTTTTTATATATATATTTTAAATGTTTGAATTGGCTTACTTAAATATTTCAAGTTCAGAGCAATTAAAATGTATGATTACAAAATAAGAATCTGCAAGTTCTGCCTAAACTTTACATTTCTTAACATTTCAATTTTGGCCAACTTATTCGGGCTTACAGTGCATGTGGGTAAAGACAAATCCTTTATGTTCAGTTGAGGCATACAATTCTCTCAAATATGTTGTGGGACTCCCACATCACAATCAACAGAATTCGTCAAATGTCATAGAAAAGTAATGACTTTAGGTCACTTTGTTGCAAGAGATCTGTCTTTTGTCTGATTATTACTGTATATACAAAAGAGCAAGACTATAAAAAAAGCACCAGGGCGAAAAAGGAAGCAATTATGCTGTCTCAATGAAGATGCCTAAAGACGGAAATGGAACGAGAACTGGTTTGGCAATGGACGGCAATCGGAGCTGAAGCAATTAACATGACAACATGGAGAGAAGTGTGTGTGTGTGTGTGTGTGTGTGTCCTTATTCGACAACTGCTGCAAAAACACAACAGAGCAGTGAGAAGCCAGACACCTCAGATCAGCTAGACGTTAGCTCTTATTGGTGTTGTCATTAACTTTCGTTAGTGCTTATGCTACCGCGAGCCTCCGCCTGTTTAAGGTGGTTTGATGAACGACAAACGATTTACAAAGGAAAGATAGATTATGAAACATCAAAAGATTCATGGGAAAATGTGCTAAATTTCCTTTATGTTGCAGTTATCTTCATCCTCAATGTAACAGTGATTGAAAAAATAATATAGTGAAATACATTTTAAATGAAATACCATATAATTTGATCATATTCATGACTTTGTGGCCAATTAAAATGTTAGCAGGGCATTAAAAATCTTAAATAAATAAATAAAATAGATTTTTTTTAAATCCGTATTGCCCTGCAGAACGAGATAAAAACTGCATTTTGTGGCACTGCAAAGAAAAAGAAAAAGTGTCAATCTTGGCCTGGAGGAACGACACAAAGAGGACTGTGTTTCGCACTTGCCTAAACAGAAAGAGAGAGGAGAACGAGGAAGAGGGAGAGACGGATAGAAAGAGCTGAAGGTCTAATCCAGATCAATTGTTTTCTGTCTCTGAATCTCTCTCTCTCTCTCTGCGCTTCTCTGGTATCGGGTCTCGGCAGAGGCACCTTTAGAGATCCTAATAGCGGCACATGGTGTCGGTCTCTCTTTTCTCTGGTTTCTTACCTTCAGGAGATCTATTTCTTTGATGCAATCTTGCCGAGCTTTGGCATCCATCAAGTCGAATATCTATCAAAAGATCAAAAGGGAGAGAGAAAGAGGAAGGAGAAAGAGAGTTATGGCATAAAGATGGAAAAAGAAAAAAAAAAACAAGTAAAAGATGTTACTGATACAGGGAGGTAGGGCAAGAACGATGTGTGGGGGGAGGGGGGGGGGGGGGGGGCACGTCACACTGAGACCCAGGACCCCCAAACTTCTGCCCCACCACATCTACACCCCTCCTGCCTCAAGCATACCCGTTTTCATATATTCACCTATGTTTATGGTCTATCGAGAAGATGGAGGTTCATTTTTAGTTCATCCAGTTATTATTACATATTGTCTTTGAAATGCTTTTTTTATTGGTCAGTCACAGCCCTTGGCAGTCACATATTTTTGCAATAACCGTAAACAGTTTATTTGTGCTTGTTTCATGGCTGTCATGTCACTTAATTTTCTTTCTTCTTGTAATTCAAATCAATATTGATATATTTACTGATTTATTTATTTATTAATTTATATTTCAATTGATTAATTTTAACTTAATTCATTACTATTAACAATTTTTTTTATCTTTTAATTAAATGCATTTATTTGTATTAATTACTATATTTTTCAATTTATGTATTTACCCATATTAATTCATTTTTCTTTATTTTCTTACCAGTAAAATAATGTTTCCATTTTTACTTTATTTATTGATTTGTATTAACTAATTTATTGATTAGCATCAATTAATATATCTTGCATTTATTCATATTTAATTCTTAATTCATTTATATTTATTTATTTACTAGTTAATGTATTTATTTTTAATTATTTGCATTAAAAATTATTAGTATTAACCCATATTTTTATTGTTTATTTACTGTTACTTAATACATACAATAAACATTTTATTAAATATATTTAAATTAAATACAAGAATTAATTTATATATATATATATATATATATATATATATATATATATATATATAACCTTTAAAAAAACACTTTTCATGTCTGCATCTTAATAGAATTTATTTTGCGATAATCAGCTGACTGTACATAATATCTTACGCTCGCATTCATTTTCCATTTCAATGCACTACTTTTCATTAGTTTTCGTACATAAATGCGCTAGACGGACGTTTTGTTCACGTCTTGCATCTTTCGCAGCGTCTCGCACATGAACGCCGTACGTTAGATGTATCTGTTAAAGCACTGTTATGTTCATGTCTGTCCTGATTATGATAAAGCACACGGGGTAAACAGCAAACAGAAATTTTAACATTTCACGGCCAAACTTTCAAACCTAAAGAGAGCAAAAACTAGTCCTGAAGCAAATATCACATTCTTCATTCATGCAATCAGGGTTGCACTATATTTGCATCAGGAAACATCATATATGTTCATTTTCCTAATCACAAAAGGTGGAAATGTTGCCCATAGTGGACTTCCACACTGACAGCTCAGAAGCACATACAAAAATCAGAGTTATTGAAGTTTGCATTGCAATATGTAAGAAATATTACGTTTCCACAGCTCTAAATGTGCTTAAAAGGAAGCTTGCATTTTCAAGTCAATATCCATCTAATATAAGAACACAATAAGTGGCAGTGTGGATTAACTGCATTATGGGATATATTCGCAGAGTTTAGAGTGTTACTACCTGTCATTTTATAATGGCATATACAAAAATACCAATTCTTTCTCGGCTCATCATTAGTGTTAATAAAGTCAGTGGTAGTGATGGAGACGACCACTGTGGTGGAGGTGCCGTGTGTGTGTGTGTGTGTGTTAGGAAAGCAGAAGCGATGGTATCCGGGCACCGCTCTTTTAATCTAGAGCTTGCCAATTATTTCTTCCAGCACGTCTGCTTTGCACATCCGCAGGAAACTGTGTGTTTTGAGCTGGCTGTGTCTGTGAATATGTTTATGGCAAGAAAAGAAACGCAGTCAATCGTGATTTTCAGCGCAAAAGCCAATCGGATGATTGCTTCTGTTCAAATGAAATCCGAACAATTGTACTGAAGGGTGTTTTGGTGGTTTTCAATTGTTCAATCCCATACTGTTTTCATCTTATAATATTTGCTTTTGTTGTGCAAAATTCAAAACTCAATGTTCCAAAATACTGATTTGCTAAGCCAATGGCTTTGGATTAAAGTCGTTTCATTTGGAATTACACATTGTAGAAAACAGTATTTGAATTTCCCTTCAGATGAACAAATCAATATTCGTCACATGGAAGGTTCAGATTCAGACTTCAACATTCACCATGACTGGGCAGACATACCTAATATTTTAATAGAATTATTTGCAATAATTGCATTGCACACATTTAACCCTCTGGTGCTGTTCGTAAATTTTTTACTGAATAATTTAACATTTAGTTTTTTTTAACATTGTTTACTTCATCGGAATGGTCTGAAACTTGATAAAGGTTTTGGCGCTTGCTGTGTGAACACCAAAAAAAAAAAAAAAATGGACATGATTCGAAGAGGTTAAATGGTCCTAAAATCAATCTAATCAACCTCAAATTATGCTTGGATTAAAGCTTGTTTAGATTTATGGCTTTGATTTTCTTACAGTTTTAAAGTAAAACATGTTTTGGAAAACTTTAATTTCATATAAAAAACGATAACTTCGAACCATAAAAAGCAGTTTTGATTTATATGCTGTTTGATGTTGGTGGCCGCGTTATTTTACATATGTATCTGCCTATATATGCTATCGGTTGTTTCTGGACCTTCTTCACACGTGTTTTGATCAGGAGATTCTGTACTCTTTTAGAGGATGTGTCAACGCTCCCTAGCGTATAACAGTTTAAACAAAGAAAATTCTGTGTTTGGCGGAAAGAGTTAGGTAATTTCAATCAGAGCAATATTAAGAGACGTTCTAAAATGGATGAAACATGTATAAATATAGCTGGAAGTACCCATTAGTGGGGCTAAGCGCAAAGATAATAAGAGATGACAACATGGCTGGGAGTGTCAGACTAACTGCAACAATTAGCCATTAAAGACCTATTAAAATAATTTTAGCTAAAATAGCTGTAAAAATCACCGATATGGGGAAATTGGGTATCGCATGACTCAGCAATGCCTTGAATCTTTAGGGGCCAGTATCCGATTTTTGGCCAAAGAGAAGTTCTAAACAAAAATAAGTAATAACGATCACCACTAGGTGGTACAAAGTTTGGTCAGAATACAAGCAGCAGACAGTAAGCAGTATGGTGAGTTTTTTCGTACGTTATTCAAGAATGGACTGACCAATTGACTTGAATTCCATACATTTCTGTCGCCATTGTCTGAAGATGATCTGGTTAAATTTTCTTAAAAATCGGAGCAGCGGCCTACGACAGAACCATTTTCATGAGAGAAAATAACGTCATAGGGTAAAACCGAATCAACTTGAGCCAAGGAATTTTGTTTCCAACCGCTACGGTTCAAAAGTTGAGCGCAAACATAAGTCCAACTTTGAACAGATGGTGGCGCTACAGGGATTGATTAAGAGACTCCAAATGTGCTATGGTGACAGTTCAGACTGTCCTCTATCAGTGTGGCAAATTTCATAACTTTCCTGCAAGCGGTTCTATGGGCTGCCGTAGATTTTAGGGATGGGACGAAATATCGTTTGACAAAATATCGCGATACAAAACGTGACGAAACGCATCGAGGTCGAAAAAAATGTATCGCGAAATAAAGATAGATGGCACTGCTGCATGATTTGCGTAGAATGAGGGTGGGGTGCAGCAGCAAACATTAATAGGGAAAGAAAAGGGTTGACATTAGCATTAATATTCTAAACCAAAAATGCAGTTATTGCCTACATAAACTACCATATTTTCTGTTTAACTTTTATTAGACTCCAGAAAGAAAAGGGCGTTTTTTCACTGAGCACATTCTCTGCAGTCTGAGCGCGATGCACTGCAGCTCACTCGCTCATGTCTGAGGTAAATCATTAACACCATCACCGCTTACAGTAAACCTGTTTTATTGAACTAAATACATTACAATCGGCTAAAACGAATGCACAGGTTACTTTCCTGAACAAGCGCGCTCCCGAGTCCGTGTTCTTCACACTGTCCACGTGAATCGCGGCCCAGTTCGGCGCGCACGCGCAAAATACCGGCAGTTCAACAGGAAATGCGGATCTCTTAAAGGGGCCGCACTATATTCTTACTCGTGTAATATGGACATCCTCCAGGTATGGTGTGGTTCTGGTTCGCTCACTGGTACACATTAACAATTTTTCATACGAACTTTGCCCTGCTCTGAATTAAACTGCCAGTGTAAAAACTCCCTTTATATTCTTAAAATGAGAGAAATCACTAACAGTTACTTACTCATTATTTTTAAGTTTAGGCTTAAGAGAACAATTTCTTAGATAAACATATCTTTGACCTTTGATATGTCTAGTCTTCATGCTGTATTGATTATTATTGAATAAGTATGGTTTCACTAATAATAAATGTACATTTGCATAAAGAATGCATATTTGTCCATACCTATGTTGATTAGAGTATTAAAAACTTAATTTAAACTTAATTTAAGATACATTTACAATTGCTAAAAAGGTGCGATTTAAAATAGAGTTAACTCATGACAATCATGCAGTTAATCGCGATTCAATATTTTAATCGATTGAAAGCCCTACAGTGCCCTCCACAATTATTGGCACCCCTGTTTAAGATGTGGTCGCGGACTTCTAAAAATTCTTCTTTTTTTTTTAAACAACATAGAACCAAAATGCAAAAAAAGAGAAAAATCCTACCTTTCGTTTAAGTATATTACTTTGGTGGTAGAAAAATCAGATTTGAAAAAAATAAAAATAAAATTTGATATCGTATCGTGACGTATCGTATCGTAACCCTGGCATATCGAGGTGCATCGTATCGTGAGTTTAAGTGTATCGTCCCATCCCTAGTAGATTTCCAGAGCGGAAGAAGAAACAGAAAAAAAAATGCAAATAATAAGAAAGGCAACTAAAAACACTTAATATATTTAGCTATAATGCTGGACCTATAATTTACAGATGTACAATACACTTAAAAACCTCATTATGGGATGTAAAATATAGTCATGCAGAATAAGGTATTAGTATATACTTTTTTCCTACTAATAAATAGCCAATATCTTTGTAACATGCATGCTAATAAGCAATTAGTTAATAGAATTTGAATATTTAGGGAATAAACACATTACGTAACAAAAGGAAGTTCTTACCTGCACTTTTTTCAAAGCTACTGGAGTATGATCTAGTCTGTACGTAGCTCGATAAACCTCGCTGAACTGTCCCCTTCCGATCTTCTTTTCAATGGCAAAATTGGCTAAATTGTTGTAGCCCATATCCTGTTGGATTTTCTGGAAATGAAGAACAAAACAATAAGTACATTTCAAGAAAGCGCACTGCGCATCAGACAGCTTTCGTTTTGCGCTTTTCCGTTCGTCTCAAATTTAAAATGACAAAACAAACATGTCCCCGCAGATCGGCCATTGCTAGCCAAACTCCGTGATTGTTTTTGTTTATATGCCAAGAGATGGAAGAAAACTCTCGGGGGCATCTGGGATAGGTGTCATTAGGGCGATATGTCAGGGCAAGAGAGTGTGGGAACAAATCAAGACTAACAATCCATGTTGAATCCAAAGCGCCGTATGAATCCTTGCCGTATACTGTCTGGACGAATCAGGCAAGTGGTGACATCCCTACTTCTGAAGTGACTTATGCTGGACCAGTTAGTGACAAACCGCCCAGAGTGCTCTTCTCAAGAATTTGTGCGGCGCCTTGACACTTGTGCTCTAAAATTAAAAATCTAAACAAAACCCAGAATTAGCCCCTCGGAGGTGGCGTGAGCAAATAAAATAATGAATTAACACTCTGACCTTTAGAGGCTTTTCGAGTGTAAACTTGAATCCTGCAAACGTTCTGGCAACTAGAGGTGACAGATAGTGGAACGCAATGTCATGTCATGGCGAACTACCCAAAGATGGCCATAAGATGGCCTTGAAGGCAAATTATATTGTGAAGATGGCAAAGGGAGGGGAAGGATGACACAATTGTAGTCTTGTAAACAAACTAAATCTCTTTTATTTATAGTCATGGCATGCATTTTCATTTTGTGATTCCAAGTTAAGCTTAAGCATCACAAACTCCCTGAAATGTTCCTCCATTAAGATTCAGTTATAGCAACAAATGACAGCTCAATGTGAATGGCATAAGCGTCTTTCTTACAGTACAAGAATACTTGGACGATCTGTCAAATCCATCAACATTATTGTGTAAAACTGTCTGATATATATAACAGGTTGAACTGAAATAAATGAGTTGGAGGAAGCACTGCAGATGCCGGAGGGGTGGATGTAGATCAAGGGGCGACCAATTTAAGAATTTCATTGTTTTCTAACTTGACAGCTTTAAGGGGGGAAAAAAAAGGTGTGAGCCAAAGAATTGCCCCATCCAATTAACACACTGAGGTAGCTTGTTTTTCCATGTGACAACACGCTCTCAGCCCCTTCTTCCAGGGACACATCTGGTGTAGCAGAAGAAGCGCTCTTTCTGCCACTGCAGCGAAGAGAGAAAGCGGAATCTGACTAAATGTAACAAATTCAAACTAATATACAAGATACCAGGTTTCTTGGCAACATTTAGTTATATTGTGTCAAATCCAGAGAAGTTAATGGGGGGGGGGGGGTTATTATTTCAACACAATAGCAAGTTGGAAAATAAAATAGTTTTTATAGGTTATACAAAATGGGTGAGGCACAGGGTGATCTAACTTGAAAGTAAAAGATAAAGGGTTAGTTCACCCAAAAATGAAATTTCTGTCATTAATTACTCACCCTGATGTTGTTCCAAAACCGTAAGACATTCGTTCATCTTCGGAAAACAAATTTAGATATTTCTGATGAAATTCGGGACCTTTCTGTACATCCATAGACAGAAATTTAATGAACACTTTCAAGGCCAAGAAAGGTAGTAAAGCCATCGTTAAAATTGTAATCTTAATTTAATGAAGTGATAGGAATATTTTTTGCGCACAAAAAAACTAACAAAATAATGACTTCATTCAACAATTTCTTCTGGCCTGTGTCAGACTCTTGCGCTGTTGATGTAACACAAACAGAGCAGCGCTTCCAGAATGCTGGGTTACCATTGGCCGATACTGTTCACGTGAGCACCACGAGTCACTGTATTCTCGTACGAGTATTCTCAAAGTAAAGGGTCAACCACTGTAGTCACAAGGACTATTTTATCAATGTCTTTCCTACCTTTCGGAGTCTTGAAAGTATTTATTAAATTGCTGTCTATGGAGGGCTCAGAGAGCTCTCGGATTCGATCAAAAATATCTTCATTTGTGTTCCGAAGATGAACGAAGGCCATACAGGTTTGGTATAACATGAGGGTGAATAATTAATGACAGAATTTTTATTTTTGGGTAAACTAAACCTTTAAAATACGAAAAAAATAAATGAAAATAGAAATAATTTAAGCTAAATAGAAATAGAAAAAAAAGAAACCAATAAAAAAGCACAAAAATAACTAAAACTGAAATTAAAATAAATGTTCATTCAAAATAATAAATATTATATATAAACAATGCTAAAATAACACTGATTAGTTAATTAAATTGAAATAAATTTCAAATATAATTTATACATATTAATATCTGCTTATATCTGAATATCAATATATATTGAAATATCCCTATATTTGAAACATTTTCAGCCAAATAAAACCATGTGGTGCAATTAGCGTGGTCCAACTGAACATGAAAAATGCATTTAAAAAAAACAGGACATAACATCAGAGAACCCCTGCAGACCCTACCCTTAAAACATCAGATAAATTATGAGTGCGCAAGGTTATTTCGTGTTGTAAAAACGTCAAGTGGTGCGACTGATGAAAAATGCAATTCAAAATATTATATTTTTTTTAATACCTACGTACAAACATCCACATTTACCGTCCAGCAAAATATGTTCAATGGACATTGGAACATGAATAATTTTTTTGATTTTTTTTACTTTTATTATTATTATTTTACATATTGTAGTTACACCACATTACATTTTAGAGACATGAAAGGATCATTTAACTTCCGAATGAAAATTTCCAGACGATTTCCTTTCCAACATGATTACGTAATGCATGAAGTCAAGGATGCTAGTGCAAGATGAGCATTTTTGGTATATGAAAATATATACTTTTCTCCCCCTTTCGTTTTCTTTAAAAATTACATTGTTTCGCTAGATAAGACCCTTATTTCTCGGTTTGGATCGTGTGGAGATCTTTGAAGCCCTTTTTCCTATCCTTTATTGTAGACTCTCTTATACGCCATTGACCCATAGATGATACATACATATCGTGTTGATTTGGTCAGCAGCGGATGGTCCGCAGAGGGGCAAGGCATTGCTTTCACTCCCCACATGGTTGCTTGACAAATGTTAGCATGAGCCTCTAAAGCGGCATGACAAGCGCATGCTGAGAGCAAAGTCGAGCTAATGTGTTCTGGCATGCGGCTCGCTAATCACACATTTACATATGCAATGACCTACATTTGCATGTCAGCTCGCGCACTGTCCGGCCTGATTAACGATGGGCACCTCCCAGCGCCGGGGAGGCCGGCATAGCGGCGGGAGGAGGCCAGAGGGTGGCGGCTTTTTTGGCAGCCGAAGGGACGCACTGCCAGCCAGGATTAGGTCTGACGCGGCCTGAGCTCCAGACACTTCATTAGAGGTAATCTGTTTAGCAGTGGGCAGTGTATGTAAACTTCACAGGCCATTTGCGGCACCTTTCTGCCCCCTGGCCTCGCCTTCAAAGGGCAGCAGGGGCGCCCTGACTGACAGCTTGTCTCATCCGTGGCTTTGCGCTGTCACACAATTTAGAGCACTGAGCTGACACGAGATGAACCGCAGCAGCCGAGGATCTCCACGACCGCCGGGGTCACTCGACAGCGGCGTGACGCGGTTTGTACAGATTGCAGCTTGCAGGAGGGGCGAGAGCTCAAAGGGCTCGTTGCCGCTCTGCATGAAGTGGAGAAAACAAAAATAACACACGGATGTGGGAGGCAAGGGGCCAAGAATGCCTTGAATTGGGATGCTGGACAACTTTTATGCAAAGCGTTCCATTCAGTGTGGGGTAGTAATGCATTACAAGTAACGCGAGCTATACAATCAGATTACTTTTTTCAAGTAACTAGTAAAGTAATGCATTGCTTTTAACTGTACAACAATAATAATATCGGAGTTACTTTTTCAAATAAGTAACGCAAGTTACATTATTTTCCTAATTATTGTCTGACAGCTCTCCTGATTAGCCTGGTCTTACCAGACTCTCGTACATTTCATTTGTACATAGAGTCTGGCCACTCTCTATTGGCAAACGTTTATTTCCGCGAAGGCGGGAACTCTGTTAAAGTTTACAACCATTGGATCTGCCCTGAGCCACTCTGGATCTAACGATCTAACTCGATCGCTAACGTTTGGTTATGACGTTCTTCACCTGTTTCACACATGGCAATCCGTCAAAATAAATGTGCAGGCCACCTCAGTGATAAAACCATAGGATAAAATCTAAAATTTGTGCATTCGGATTGTGATTTATTCACGCCACGGTGGAGGGGAGAGTTTTGTGATCGGGAATGCGCCGCTCACGTGGTCCGTAACATGATTGTATGCTGTAAATAAAATTTCATATGCTTGGTATGATAATAAATGCTGCTATAAATAACAGACCAATTCAAATGTTTACGTGCTTTTATTTTAATTTGTTTGAGCGGTGATTAAATATATTGCTCTTGTAAATACTTGCCAGCATTTTAAAGAAATACAAGTCTAGAAACGCACCAAAATAACATCAAAGCGCAACCGTACGGTGCTATGCAGTGGTCAAAAATTATATTATAAACAGTGAATTTTGAAGTGATATATTCTTGAAAACTCAGAGATATGGAGCTATTACATCACCACACGACCTTGGTGTTTGTTAAAAGCAGTAGGTAATTCGGCCGGTGAGAAACGGACGGCAATAAAATCACTGACTAGCCCCTGCAAATGATGGCAATACCTTCCGACCCCACAAGAAACAATTAGGGCTTTAGCCAACTCCTTCATCACTAACGGAGCGAACTGGAAAATCAAACTTTTCCCGAATTCACCCTGTTGGGGAGCAGGACCCAAAACTTAATGGCCACCAACAAACCTCAGCAAAGATTGTTCTTGCTCCAGCTTTAACTTCTGGATATTCGGCAGCGGTGCCACAACGGAATGAATGGTTTCGTATGCATCTTTCTCCGCCGCCATTACCGAACTACAAGTCAAACTAGCGCTCGACATGAACGTCATCGTTCTCAGCCACTCCCTCTGTTCGCTGATTGGACTGGTAAAAATGTCTTCGGAGAAAACCTAAGAATACACAGCAGCCCCAGACAGAGTACTGAAAATGAAAATTGAGCGGAAGTACGTAGGAGGGCAGAACCAGGCTATCTCCTGTCCCCATGTTGAGTGAAATCTGGAGTAAGTGCAGAAGCATTGTGTGAATATAATGATTGAAAAATGTGTTATAAATAAAATATATTATTATTATTATCATTATTGTTGTTGTTCTAAACTAAATTTGAGTAGACCTTTACTAATCTCAGTTGCACAAAAAGATTCAGTATTCCTCAATGAATAAAATCAGTGAAATGCAAAAACAGTCCAATAAATAAATAGGTTTTACTATGCTAATCACGAATAATTAAACATGTAAAAAAAAATTAAATTATGCATTTCATCTCACTTTATTGACCAATGCATTTGCTGACCTTTGATGATTCAGTTAAACCACAAGCAAAAATTACTTTAAAAGTGTTGTTTTTATTGGTGACACAAGTGTTTAACCTTATACTCCTGCATTTTATTCTTCTGCAATCTAGAATAGCAGCACAGCTGATTTTTTTTTTTTGCTGCGCCCTCTACTGTACACCCTAGAATTTGCATTTCCTTCAGCCTTACTATTTAAATTTTTGTGTACAAGAGCCTTTACATTTGGCCAAAAATAGAACTTAGTAGTACATTACTCTTCTTAAATAAGTAACCTAATTAGTTTACTAATTAGTATTTAAGTAACACAATATTGTAATGCATTACTTGTAAGAGTAACTTTCCCCAACACTGGTCACATTAGTGACATGGCAGTGAAAGTTTGCAGGGAAAAGGCTATTATCAATAGCATAGCAATGTATAAAGCATAACTCGCAAAGAAGTCACTGTCAAACCAAACTGCTTTCTGTCTCAGTACGGCGAATTCATGAGACCAACTTCATGGAGAGAAATCTGCGTAGGGAACTTTTCCACCCTCACACAAAAATCCAACATCGTGCTATTTCCTATTGAAATGACTGGATTATGCTCAGAAAATTTAGCTGAGCAACAGTAAACATGATCGCATCTTTCACACCAAGGATGGAAACTATACCTATACCAATAACAATAGCTGGGTTTCAATCCAAACGGGAAGCAAATGTTTTCAAAGAAATCGCAACAAAAGCTAATTAGGAACTAAACTGCTGATTAGTCATATGGGGAAAAACTTTTTTTTCATATTAAGGGATATTTTTTTAAATGCGATACTCCAAAATGGTGGAAACAGCTAATAACAGCTAATAACTGAGTTAATCATTCAAATTTTATGAGAATATAATTATCAGAATTATAATTCTAAGAGAAAAGGGAAGTTCAAGAAAGTCTCACAACTATACCGATAAGTTGGTTTGACTTTCAAAACTATTTTTTCCCCCAGATAAACAAAAACAGCCAATCAGAATTCATCCTGTGTTGAAGAACTCAAGCATTCAAAGAGCCAGGCGACAAAACTATAGCACATTTATAATAAATATAATGTTATTGTGCATTGGTGTGAATACTAAAGTAGTTAGTCTTGGTGTGAATGGGCCTTTATTCTTGAGCCATCTCGGTTAAATAAAAAATAAAAAAAGGTCAGAGGAGATGGAAGATGCAGCAAAGCATGCTGGGTAAATGACTCAAAGGGACAACACATCACAGGAGCAACAGCAAACGATGGAGGGTTGGCCACTGGTGACACAAGTGTAAAAAGAGAAATGCAGACATGCAGCCATATGACAGGGGATGCGAGATAGGAGGAGGAGGAGAATGACGGAGGACGGGGCGGCAGCAGTGCGGAGACTAGGTGTGAGCTGACAGCACAACAATGCCAGCGGCTGCCAAGGAAAGGACAACCGAAGCGCTGAAGAGGTGGTGGAGTAGCAAGACGGGCTTAGAGGTGGTAGTGTTGGTTGGTTGGTTGGTGGGTGCTGGAGGGGGGGATCTTCGTGGTGGGGGAACAAGGCAGGAGATCCTGTTCGCATCCTTTTCATCAACGTCTCTCTCCAGGCCCGGCCCATGCAATATTTATACCTCCTTCGCCCCGCTCCTCTTCAATCTGCTCCAGTATTTAAAGCCCCTTGCTTTACAAGGGGATTTTGCTTCGTCGAAAAATCCGCCGTGACGATTAAAATCGGATCTGAAGATCTCGCCCTCCCACTCGCTCTGAGAGCAAATGCGCCATCAAATATGCACGCCTTACCGACTCATCCTGCATATCCTATGCATATCCATCAAACCTTGGGGACTTTAAGATATGATATCATATGCGTGATTGCATTCACAATTCAGCATTTTTGGTTGCATTTTTTTCCAAGGGAACACGAGCTGAACTTGTATGCTTGTTGCGAGCCTTGTAAAAGTCATTCGCTTAAGCTGTTGCGGTGTAATCCATTGCCAGGCTTACCTTGAGTGAGTGTTGCCTTCAAATTAATGTCAAATGCCTCTTATGTTTATTGATGACAGCAGGCCTCAGCTGTACTCGACAACATTTTGTAATATAAGGCCAAACACTATGACCAGTCAAGGAAGTTTAAGCGATAAATGGATTCTGCGCAATAGCTAATATTCCAATTTATCGGCAAAAACCTTTTAAAAAAATGTTATAAAGAGAGTACAGGAGCCTAGAATGTATAAAACCCCAGAAGCAGCTTGCAACCAAAAATCCCAAAAATAACCAAGTATTTATAAAAAAAATGATTTAATAGATTTTGGACTCCAATCTCTATGTCTGGGCTGTCCCATCCCACTAAAGAAATGTATTAGGGATGCACTAATATGAACATTTTGGCCGATATGATAACCGATAATTCTTTATATTTGAAAGTCGATAACCGATACACTGGCCGATAAATCCAAGCTTTTATATAATTTCTGAGAGCCTGGGTACAAAAACAAAAGTCTCACCATTAAAAGCAATGTCCCAAGCACACAACTGTAATGTTGTGATGTAGCCTTTGTGCCATGTTGCAATTGTATTTTCCTTTTTGAAGTGATTTCAACCATATTTCAAGCAATTCAAAAACGCCATGGCGAACAGTGTGCATCTGAAGTGTCTCGGAGGAAGGAAATAATCTATTTTTTATTGGCTTTGAAATATTGTGTTCAAATGTTCTTATTGGGATGATAACATTAAAAATGAACATATATCGGCCCAATACCGTTATGGTGGCCAAAAAAAATCATGCATCCCTAAAATCTATACATATTCCACATTTATTTTAAAAACTTTTGGATTCAGATTTGCTCTTACCTTAGCTATCGGTATCCCCAAAATTAATTAACTGTGGACTTCTAGTTCAAAAATATATAAAAGAATAGAAGATATTTGGCATGGTGAGTCTAGCAATGGATTATTCAATGACAGGAAGAATGTACCTTATTTTTTGCATTAAGAGGGACTTTTAACAATAAAAAGCTTAAAAAAACATTCTTTCCAGATGAGAGAAACCCAAAATACATTGTTATCTTCTTCAATCATGTCATATCAGCTTACTACAGTAAAAACAAGCATGAGTAGTAACTTTCCAAAAGTAATACTTCAATACTGTTTAATAATTCTGCAATACTAAAAGCTTGTGTCGGCAGCCATTATTTATCGGACAAAAATTCAACCTCTAATTTAAATGTAACTCAAGACAATAATCGGATGATTGGAGAGAATTAGTCTGGGGGTGTGAAAAGGACGTATGACAAAAGAGAGATTAAGAGAGAGTATGAGGAAGCGAGAGAGCAAAAGACTGCTAAAAGCAGCAGATTTCCAACACCTCTGTCTCTGGCACTGGAAACACATGATGGCTCCGGTGTGCAGGAAACGGTGCTTGTGCAGAGAGCAGAATCTCATTATCACCTCTCACCCGGCACAGCAGAGAGACAGCCGGAGCAGACCGCCGCCTGTCTCTCTGCGGGTGGATTGACAGACACGGGGAGATTTGACGGGGGCAGATGTGGATGTGGAAGAGGGCGACAGGCTCGTGCTACATGCTGCTAAGCAAGCAGGTGGTGAGTCAGGATGGTAGACGCCAGAAGAAGAAAAAAAACTGGCTTTGTAGAATGGCTATATAACGAGATTACAAAGAAAGTTTGGCTAGACTGTATGAGTGTTTGTGTTTCTGTGCGAGAGAACACAAACCTGTGGCTGAAACACTGGCACCGGCGGCTGCTGGCCTTGTGATTGGGCGTCCATCGTGACAGCAGCAGTCCCTTACACCCCTGCGAAACAAACAAACAAACAAACTAAATAAGATGCATCAACAATTCCCAGCACGGCTGCTGAACAAACCCTCCCTCCTTGTAATAATCTCGTGTGAAGGTGGACGTGTGAATCTGGTAATAGAATTAGGGTCCGGAGCAGCACTCCTGACAAATCACGAGCTGCAGCGAAAACGGCTGGCCTGCGTCACCTCGCCCGAGGAACCCGATCTGACGAGAACACAACACCCATTGTGTTAATGAGACCTGTCATAGAGCCACAGTCCTGGAGACCCTTCAAACTGTATAGCAAATATCAAGCATTAAATCAACCGTTGAAACTTGAAGCCCAATCATCGGAAGTTATCGCAAAAATGATCTTTGAATAGGTGTAACCAAATACAGTGTGGGGTCACAACACTTTAGACCAATAATTACAGTTTAAGATGAGAACAGGCCAATATGTACAAGGTACAGGATCAGGTCCACCAATGAAACTCAATAACATTATGAGTTCCATGATCTTTAAATGAGTCAATTAGTAATATACCGATAAATAATAATATTGACTTATTCCGTATTCTTCTGAAATCATTATTTTGCAGGCACCAATGCATTATTTTGCAGTTGCGCTTCGCACAGACCCTTCCCAATCTTGCCCACCGCCCCCACACCCTCCCTTCCTCTCTCCTCCTGTCAACCCTATATATCCAATCACAATATAAAGCAAAAATCACCTAAAATAAATCTTTGAAATGAATATTTCCAGTCGATTAATTAGAGCATTTGTTATTCAGATCACACTGAAGGCAAAGAAATGAATGGAACGTGTCACAGCTTATGGACCTTTTGATTTCAGCCTATCACTGACTTAGCAAGTTGTATGAATGTGACACGGCAATTTTTGTTATGAGCAAAGCATGTGACGGCGAACTTAAAAGGTATTAGTTAACCCTGGATCCACCGGCTAAGATCAGGACTTTGTGCAATGAGACTCGGGTCCCTAATGAACAAATAATTAAAGAGTAAGAGAACACAAGAATAATCAAATAACCGCATTAAAAAAATAGAAATTAATAATCTCAGACTAAATTTTAAAATCATTTGAAATTAAAAACTAAATTAACAAATTAAGTTTAGTGCAAGTAAAAGACTTGCACGCAATATTCATTTGTCAATGCCATTGGATTTCTTTTTTTTTTCTTTTTTTTTTACTTTTTACATAACAAAACCAAAATATACTGTATTTGGTTTAAATTCTGATTTTGTTTGGAGTTAAAACAAGTGATTGACCGATATATCGCAAGGGGCCAATATATCAGCCAATATTTGGCTCTTTTATATTGGCATTGGCCGGGACCTTTATTTTGACGGTGTTGCCAGACTTTTGCTTCCATTCTCTTCAACAATTTTGTCCAATGCAAAAAAGTTAACTGTACCTGAAAAAGTATTACCGTATATACCCGAATATAAGACGAGGTTTGTGTCCTAAAAATAGGCTGAAAAATGGGGGGTCATCTTATATTCGTGATATGTACATTAACATGAATGCGTCAAAAATAATAAATGTCCGCATCTGACTTGGAGTATTCGTCAGTTAGATTCGTCAAGTTACGTCAGTTGTGATATTAAATAAAACTTCAATTTTCGGCTCGTATTATCCCTCATGCAGGTTTGACTGAAGCTCTTCTACTTCTGCTGCATGAGAAGAGACCACATCTTTACGATATTCTGGGTTTTAAAAGAGTCTGCGTTTGTGATATATGTAGGCCTGTCGCGATAGTCGATAAATCAATTAATCACACGATAAAAAAAAATGAGCTCGATAATTTTTCCGGCCGCGATAATTGCCATTTGCATGCTTTTTTTGTTTTCCTCGTCTCTCTTGTTGACCGGGTGCGGCGTGATGAGAAGTCATTCCCGGCCAGCAGATTCGTCTGGAACTCGTGGCTCTTCGGTTGTTACGAACGCAATGTTATGAATTTTGACGTGCACAACGCCAAGCGAAATGGGGTCTCGCGTACTCCGCGTCAACGTCATTTTTGCCGCGCGCACCCTCGCGCTCGAGCGAACGCGTCGTGTATAAACGAGGCTTAAAGCTACACTGAAGTTTGATAAACGCAAGTTAATTCTTCAGTTCAATCTTTGTGTGCTAAAAAGGCACATAAGTTCCTGTAGAGATAGCAATACACATTCTCCTTTTGTTGCCAAATAAATGAAAAGCATGTCATCAATGTCTTCTCCCTTCTGTATCAAAATATCACTTTCCTCAGAGATTGTCAAGTTCAGTTTGTGCATGATTAGGCTATGATATAACAAAAAAAAAAAATAATACTGTATCCTAAATTGTGGATGATTAATACATCATATGCTGAAGTACATTTCTGGATTAAAAGAAAAAAAACAACAAGAACCCTACAGAACGGAAAACCGTGACCCTAAAACCGTGATACGAACCGAACGTTGGGTTTTGTGAACCGTGCCGCCCCTAATATGCTCCTAAAACACTATCATCCGTTGCAGTTTTCATCCATTTTATTAATTGTTTTTGGTACTTATTTAAATATTTTTTTTTAAAAGACTGAGAGTCCATGCTTTAATTGTTTTTGGTTGTTTTGTTCATTTATTGTGGTTATTTCTAATGTTTTTTTTTCATTTTTAGCGTTAAATAGTCTTTAGAAATTAAAGTTTATTGAACTTTGAAAAGGTGTACCTGCATTTTTATGCCATTATCATTATTTTAGATGAAAATGGTCTCAGAACAGCAATATTATCGTTTATCGCAATAATTGGCGGCAGTGGCTCAGTGGTTCATGTAGGTTGGCTATAAACCAGAAGGTTGGTGGTTCGATCCCCGGTTCCACTTGACCAAGTGTCGAAGTGTCCATGAGCAAGACACCCAACCCCAGCTGCTCCCGACGAGCTGGATGGAGCCTTACATGGCTGACATCGCCGTCGGTGTATGAATGGGTGAATGTGAGGCAAAAATGTAAAGCGCTTTGGATAAAAGCGCTATATAAATGCAGTCCATTTACCATTTACCATTTACCATAATTTCTTGGCCAATTTATGGTCCAGCAAAATTTGTTTTCATGACATGCCTAGATATATGTCCTTATTTGCTGCAAAACGCTAGCTTGCTCTGTCTGGATGCATTTAAATCTGCTCTAAGTTTGCGTTTTTGTCACCTATCACAAATGCGCACTTCAATAATCCGACAGAAAGCAGGTTCATGCGTTTAAATGCTGCGCGAAATCTAGTAAGAGGCAAAAAAAACCCCTCTCTGTTCAGACCGGTTTATCCTTACGCCGTTTATGACCATACTCCGATAAAAAAAGGGTTACAGCGTTTACATGACCATGTTCTTTGTTGGCTTGTTAGGCATAATCGGCTTAAGAACGTGCACGTAAACGCGCTCAATGTTTTGACTTACATTAACAGTAAAGTGCCGCCAGCATAAAGGCCCATTTGCACTGCGGTTCTTATTGCAACCCCACAGTTTGGTTTGTTTCAAGACTTAAATGTCAGATGTGTTTGATTAAAAGCAGATGGTTATTTTCTGTCTATCTTCACAGTTACAGCTAATTATTGTATTTTCGTGAAAAGGTTATTCATTTTTGTCACTCAATCATTCATTTCTGAACTTATTGACAGAGTGCACTTTATTTTGTGACAAATTAATCCAAATATTTAATGAATGTGTTAAAAAAAAGTTTTTTTTTTCAATGAATTATCAGAAGAATATAATTTTCTGTTGAAAACCAGATTTTTTCCCACAAAAATAAGTCTGGAAAATGGGAGGAGGGTTGTCTTATATTCAGGTATATATGGTATAACATCTGCTTTAACATTATTTTAACAGAAGACCAAACACTATTATACGTTCTCATTTACCATCTGCATTCTGCAAATACACATTTGTGTTTTTTATGTATTGGTAGTCTAAATATTACATGAAATGTTTTACTTTAATTTTGAATAAATTCTTAAAATCTGTCATCCTGGTTTCCAGATATTCATTTAAGGACATTATACATATAAACAAAAAAAAGCTTAACCACAAATGTCAACCCAAAGGATTCCTTCATTATTTTTTACACGCAAAAACCGACTCTTCTATAACGACTGCCCTTAGAGCACCTAATACCTGTTTGTTGAGTCTACTGCTCCTTGAAAGCCTACAGAGACATTAATGTGGGCACAATAAAGCGTATGTGCAAGTAAGAAACAGTGAAGACGAGTTGTCTTTGCAGAGCCGACGATAAGAAGGAATAAATTAGGCCTGAGCTCTCGTCAGTGACAGAGAGCAAATACAAAAGATGGCTGCGTGCTTTTCCTTTACATCAAGCCGGGAGATGGGCCTATGCGTGCAGCAGCCATCAAAATTTTTAATGATTGCTTGGTTGTCACTTCACTGCGGCGTGCAGCTCGGGTGAGCTCGCCGTGTCCTCACTGTACTGAAGGAATATGAGCGAGGGGTTACAAAAAAAAGAAACACTCCTTTCATAGAAAGGCCATTTACATGTCGCTCACCGCGGTGAACGTCCGTCTCCGCGCGTTGTCAGGGCTGAGTGGATCGAGGAGCTCGAGCCAATTAAAATACCTCATGCCGGCGAACGGAGAAATGGAGCTGAAGCTGTCACCATGGCAAAATAAAATCAGCCCGGTTTGTTGAAGGTTAATAACACTAATTAAGCACCAACCCCACGTCTGAGATTTGAGTGGCAGTGCGAGCAGGACAGGGTTTGTTGCCACCGAAGATTTGTTTCTGTTTGCCATTTTTGCAGTTTAGCTAAATTTGTCTCCACATTACGGATTGTAGAAACTGCTTGCGTGACGCATTTTCTCCAGGGAAGATACTAGTCGTTAAAGCCACACATTTAAACAGCCTCTCTGAGTATGTAATTAGTATTGGAAGAGTACGTTTTTAAATTAACTGAAAAAAAACACCCGGGCTCCCAAAAAGGTACTTATGTAACACACTCGGTTCTTTCTAACTTCAAAATGTGACTAATGTGATTAATTCTTGGCACTTATTAGCAGTTTGAGACAGGTGTTAATGGACATTCCGGTTTGAAATGTACAAACATCCAGGCATGTTATAAAACGTTATGTATTTTAATAATGTTGTTCAATAAAACAAAACAATTATTTGCTTGATACTTAATTGAACCAATTATTGCCTCATTGTGATTATATATGTAATTTAAGTCATTTTAAAGGCTATTGTTTGCTTGGGTCTATTTTTATTACTAAAAAGATTTTTTTAACAGATTACTCAATTAATCGTCAAAAATAATTAAACGGTTAACAAAAATAATCAGAGATGGTGGTCTAGTGGGTTAAACCAATGAACTGATACAGATATGGACATGATGGCAAATTTCTGGATGGATGAATGATGGCAGATTTCTGGATGGATGAATGATGGCAAATTTCTGGATGGATGAATGATGGCAAATTTCTGGATGGATGGATGGATGGATGATGGCAAATTTCTGGATGGATGAATGACGGCAAATTTCTGGATGGATGAATGATGGCAAATTTCTGGATGGATGGATGGATGGATGGATGATGGCAAATTTCTGGATGGATGAATGACGGCAAATTTCTGGATGGATGGATGATGGCAAATTTCCGGATGAATGAATGATGGCAAATTTCTGGATGAATGAATGATGGCAAATTTCTGGATGGATGGATGATGGCAAATTTCTGGATGAATGAATGATGGCAAATTTCTGGATGGGTGGATGGATGGATGGATGGATGATGGGAAATATCTGGATGGATGGATGATGGAAAATTTCTGGATGAATGAATGATGGCAAATTTCTGGATGGATGGATGGATGATGGGAAATATCTGGATGGATGGATGGATGGATGGATGGATGGATGGATGGATGGATGGATGGATGGATGGATGATGGGAAATTTCTGGATGGATGGATGATGGCAAATGTCTGGATAGATGGATGGATGGAAAATTTCTGGATGGATGGATTGATAATGGCAAATATCTGAATGGATGGATGGAACATTTCTGAATGGATTGATGGAACATTTCTGAATGGATGGATAATTTCTGGAGGATGGATGGCAGTCATGGTAGATTTCTGTATGGAAGGATGGATTGCACATTTCTGGATGGATGTATGGATGGCACATTTATGGATGAAAGGCACATTTCTGGAAGGACAGATGGCAGGCAAAATTCTGGATGGATGTATGGATGGATGGATGGCAGGCAGGTAAAATTCTGGATGGGTGGGTGGGTGGATGGATAGATGGATGGCTAAATTCTGGATGGATGGATGGCAAAACTCTGGATGGATGGATGGTTGGCTAAATTCTGGATGGATGGATGGATGGATGGATGGATGGATGGATGGATGGATGGCAAAACTCTGGATGGATGGATGGTTGGCTGGCTAAATTCTGGATGGATGGATGGATGGATGGATGGCAAAACTCTGGATGGATGGATGGATGGATGGATGGATGGATGGCTAAATTCTGGATGGATGGATGGATGGATGGCTAAATTCTGGATGGATGGATGGATGGATGGATGGATGGATGGCAAAACTCTAGATGGATGGATGGATGGCTGGCTAAATTCTGGATGGATGGATGGATGGCAAAACTCTGGATGGATGGATGGATGGATGGATGGATGGATGGATGGTTGGCTAAATTCTGGATGGATGGATGGATGGCAAAACTCTGGATGAATGGATGGATGGTTGGCTAAATTCTGGATGGATGGATGGATGGATGGATGGATGGATGGATGGATGAATGGATGGCTAAATTCTGGATGGATGGATGCTCAGATGGATGTCAAAATTCTGGATGGATGGATGGATGGATGGAATCATTAAGTATAATTTTTGAGTATAAAGTTTCATAGCTGATAATTCACTCTGCAGATGTATATAAGTTTGCCCCTTTAGCACAGTCTGTCTGGCATTTGACGGTGTCGGCACGGGATGGTTTGCCCTCATTATCAGTTAGTTCTACTTCAGTTTCAAGCAGTTCAGATTGAGGCTGGCAGCATGGCTTCTTTGATTGACCTATTCAGTGTCAAAATGACTTCAGGGCATCAGCGGTTTCCATCCGCAGCCCTTTTACCAACACCCTCATCAACAGAATCAATTAAAAATGCCACATGATATCAGCACACAAGCACCCAAACAAGAATGATTACAGGAGTTCCATCCTCTGGAGAAGACTGAATACACACGCACAAAACACATCGACAACACCCAACTGTCTGGAGAAACATTCATCTGCGCTTTTTCCACTGGCTATTTACGGTGTCCACGTGGTTTACAGCTGCATGGCTTGTAAAATTAACATACTGAAAAGGGGCCGCAGCAACAACTAAGAAGCTATACATAGCTTTGCATGACAAAAAGAGCCATTACATGCCATGATGACAGTAGGCAACCTACTTGAAATAGAGGCCTGGGAGCTGACTAACAACGCAAGCGGCAGTTTTGCTGCATAGTTGCATAAAGGCTATCTGTTTCTTCACTCGCCACATTGTAGTTATTGAATTATTCAAAATATATCATATCTAACATAAAAAGATATAGCTGTGGCTTGGTGTTTAGAGGTTCTATACATGGAGACATGGTGCTCATGCTAGAAATTTAAGTTTGAATCCACTAATAATGATATTTTACAATAATTAGCACAAGGACTTCATCACAGTAAGATGTTTACACGACAAGCAAACCTCTTCACTTTTCAATTGATTATACACTCATTTGGATTATTTGCTTACTTTTACCATGCCTCTACATGCCTGTTTATTGAGACTAAAATGTATGTACTCCACTAAGTTTAATGCGAGTATTGTTATTACGATTATAGGACTGCATGTTTAAGTGAAATCAATCTGAAATCATGATTGGCTTAGTGTGATTCTAAAATACTATAACATGTTTTTACTCACTTCATATAATCAGTCAAGTTTTCGAAATTTCCTTTTGACCTTAAGTGATAAAGGCTCTGCTGATTAGCATTGCCACAGCCACAGAGTGGTAGGCCACGAAAAAAAAATCACAATGTGGGGTCAGCGCATGCTGAGCCGCACAGTGCGCAGAAGTCACCAACTTTCAATAGCTACAGACCTCCAAACTTCGTGTGGCCTTCATAACAGCTCAAGAACAGTGTGTAGAGAAATGCAATGCTAAGTGTTGGATGCAGTGGTGTAAAGTACGCCGCCGCCAGACTCTAGAGCAGTGAGACGTGTTCTCTGGAGTTACGAATCACGCTTCGCTTCTCTGACAGTCTGATGGACGAGTCTGGGTTTGGCGGTTGCCAGGAGAACAGTACTTGCCTGACTGCATTGTGCCAAGTGTGAAGTTTGGTGAAGGGAAAACTGAAAAAATGGAAAACTGAAATTGGGGTGATATATATATATATATATATATATATATATATATATATACACACACCACTGTGTGTGGGGGGGGGTGCACTGAAAATCCTATCCATTTCATAATTTTCAATATTGCTCATTGAAAATATTTCAACAAAAGGGTAAAAAAAAATACAATGAGAGGGATTTTGCTGGCATTGCAACAGTTGTATATCTAGAAATGATTATAGATTTTCTTTTGAAATTTTGTGTATTAACATTATTCATTTTTATATTAGGAGCAAGCAACAAGAAATAGGTTGCTTAACATAGTTAACTTTTCTAACATTCCTATCCCCGAAAAAGAAAGCAAGCTAGAAGTCTTCATTGTGCGTGGGTGTCCATCATGAATCAATGCAACCTTTAGTTATGTGGAAATTATGAGTAAATGGCAATTTTAAAAGGCATCAACTCCTGAAGGCTTCAGTGATTTCATATCAATTTTCCACTAAGTATGCATAGACTGCATACTCCTTTCTGTGAAGCAGGAAAAGTTAATCAAAGAATAGATTCACCCAGTATTCCCATGTCCAGAATATAAAAAAAGTGGACATAACTGAACCCATCGGTAGCCTAGAAGGCACAACAGGGCAACTTAAATGATCATGTGATGGCAAGCTGCCCTATATGTCCTTTATTCCCTGTTTCTTGGCTACTTCTTCATGCATGAAAAAGAAAGACGTAACAAGAAAGGGAGGAGAGGTTTTTTTGTGGATCAAGGAGTCTGGATGTTAACTGGTCCAAGACTTAAATTAGCCTTTGCTCACAGGTGTTCATGCAGACCAGATCATACGCAGACAAATTCAAGAGTGCATGAAGGAAACGAAAGCCAACAGTAGAAGAGCGGGGTATGAACAGCACATGAAAGGCCTCTTTGAGCCTGTGAATACAGTAAAAGCAGTGGCCATGATTATAAGAATCCTTTTTATGTCAGTGAGGCTGATCATTAATGATGGAATAGTCGGAAATTAAAAAGGACTGACATTTGCACGTTTATTTTAATCAGTGCCGAAAAGAAACATGAGCATAGAAGTGCAAGTCGCCATGGAGAAGCTCAAGACATGTTTGAAGATTCAGGAAACGGTCCAGGAGATTATGCAGCTATTTAACGATGCCGTTTATGAATTTTAACTTGTCAAAGAGCACTTTTGATCTACTTTTTGACTAACTGGACAATTAAGATATTTAACATGTCTCAATTCAAACACTAAAGATTAATGTTATTTATATATACGTACACTCACCTAAAGGATTATTAGGAACACCTGTTCAATTTTTCATAAATGCAATTATCTAATCAACCAATCACATGGCAGTTGCTTTAATGCATTTAGGGGTGTGGTCCTGGTCAAGACAATCTCCTGAACTCCAAACTGAATGTCAGAATGGGAAAGAAAGGTGATTTAAGCAATTTTGAGCGTGGCATAGATGTTGGTACCAGACGGGCCGGTCTGAGTATTTCACAATCTGCTCAGTTACTGGGATTTTCACACACAACCATTTCTAGGGTTTACAAAGAATAGTGTGAAAAGGGAAAAACATCCAGTATTCGGCAGTCCTATGGGCGAAAACGCCTTGTTGATGCTAGAGGTCAGAGGAGAATGGGCCGACTGATTCAAGCTGATAGAAGAGCAACTTTGACTGAAATAACCACTCGTGGGGGATGTTTTCTTGGCACACTTTAGGCCCCTTTGTTGCCAATTGGGCATTGTTTAAATGCCACGGCTTACCTGAGCATTGTTTCTGACCATGTCCATCCCTTTATGACCACCATGTACCCATCCTGATGGCTACTTCCAGCAGGATAATGCACCATGTCACAAAGCTTGAATTATTTCAAATTGGTTTCTTGAAAATGACAATGAGTTCTCTGTACTAAAATGGCCCCTGAACAATATGGACAAAATTTCAAATCTCGAAATGCCAGATATCTCAATATCGATACAATTCGATATGACTACGTGTTCGGTGAAAAACAAGCATTTCTCAGAAAAATACACATTGTTTAAGTAACTTCAATGTTTACTCTATTCCATTCCCAGTTCACCAGCCACTTACTTTTAAGTATTTCGGGAGAAGTGGATGAATTCACGTGTTGTAAAAATTGAGGTCGTAATTCCAACAGATCCGATTCTCTGAACTGCGTCTGCGGCACAAACTAACGCGGCGGCGCCCATCGCGCACACAGCTCAACTAACGCGATCATTATAAAGGTGTTTAAACAACAATATACTTCCACTTGCATGTATTTGACAATCGGAATATCAGATATTTCATGCCATAGCTAACACATTTGTGAATATTCTGAATAAAAAAGGAAAAATGACAAAAGCAGCTCATCATTCATTCAGCGTGGTTGCTTTTGCGGTGTGTCACGTGACAAGCAATGACGTGTCACCATGGAAATGCCCCCCCCCCCAGCAGTTCTGAAGGCGAAAGGGGGTCAAACACAGTATTAGTATGGTGTTCTTAAAAATCCTTTAGGTGAGTGTACAGCATAATTGAGTGATGTCATTGACAAATAAAGCTTTAAAAAGGTATTTTTATAAAAAATCTGAGTCATGAACAAAGTGTTTATAACAACATTTTTATGTATAAACATGTTTAAATAATTTTCTCTACTGGCTCGATAAGGTAAAAATTTGAACTTGCCCTGCCCAAATGGCCACACCATAAAAACAAAAGTGATTCTTGCTGCACTGTGCATGACAGTGCAGACGTTCACAATAGTTTGCAATTGAATCGATTGTTAACCAACTGAATTCAATGGTTTTTATTTCTATTTAAAAAAAATAACAAAACAACAACAATGTAATGTGAAAGTAGTGGTGCATAATGCTAATTTCACCTTCATGCTCTGTCATGGCGATATCGGCAGCATTTCACTCAACGAGAAATCTTGTCGCATTTTAATCTCGCGAGATCTCGTGGCACATCTTGCCCCACCCCTAATGTTTACTGTTATTACCATGCCAATTCATAATACAAAGAGCCATGTTTACAGTTCTTCCCTGAAATTTGAGAATAGACAAATGGCTGTTTCAAACCTAAAACGATGCCATAATATTCATTTTAATTTTTTTTTATTATTACTAAGACACCATTTTAATAGCTTTCTTAGTCTGTTCTTTTGTTCATCTGCTCCATATGCTCAGTTACACTGCTGCACTAATGTCCAAATATTACAAAGAATTTCATTAATCTCAATAAACTTTCAAAAAGCTTTATGTAAAACAACAAATGTACCCTAACTGTATAATATCCTGCAAATATACAACTGCCGCACCTCAATAGTTCACCTAAAGGGCTGTTTTCTTTTAGCCTGCAACGATTGCATTTCCATAAGGAACCAAGTCTTGAGGGAGTCTGGCCCGGTCATCCATATTCCTGCTCGGCGCCTATTTATAGGCCTCCTTTACATTTTTCACTTTCACATTTTATAGGGTAATGATTATTTCTCAGCGGAAGTAAATAGCACAGCACAAATGGCCTCTGCATGTGAGGGCCGGCTGTGATTTATACCCACACACAAAGTAGTGCACAGGCCTTTGCCTTTAATACCTGACTCTATTTTACGGCAAGTCTCAGAGGAGCACACTTTTGAGAGCACCGCAGATGCCCTACCACTCTGCTTTGGGGTCGGAAACCGCTACAGTAACGGCGTGTGAGCGTTTGTATCTCATCCAAGTCGGCCTCCTTCAATCATCACACACACAAACACTGGATGCGGCGTAGGAGGCTGGAGTGTGTGCAGGTGTAATGATCCACTTCACGTATTCTTGAGTCAAAAGGACGGGGCTCGGAGGAGCTGGCAGGGCAGCAATAGACCCGGGCCACCTCGGCCTCCTGCCTTTTGTGTGCGTCTTCTCGAGGGCCAGTTTGATGAATCAGTTCTGGGCTCGGGCTTTTGTGAGTGCGCCGTCAAGCCTGCAGGTGCTTTATAGTGGAGGGTCTGAGAGGGAACAGTTAATTACCCTGCAGGGGCGCGCAGCTCCCCAAACGCTGTTTGATGTGCAGAGCTTGAGCGTGGTGAAGGGAGTCCTAAAGTGATGCAAATAATCCATTAGAGGTAACTTGACTAGCCTGTTGTCTGCGCAAAGATGACCGATTTGAATAACACAGGATGCAGAAAATAAACATTTTACACAAATGCACTGAAAACATTTAGACCGCTAATAGTTAATGAGGATTTTAATATTTATTGTAATGTGTGTGTATATGTATATCTTTTGTCTACAATGATTTTAGAGCAACATTTGTACTAACATTCAAATTCAATGTTAACAGTATACATTAGGGATGCACTAAAATGCATTTTAGGGATGCACTAAAAAATTTATTATTTTTATTAATAAAATTAATTAATTAAATGTGTACACACACACACACACACACACACACACATATATATATATAAATAATACACAATTTTTTTTCTTTAGTACCTGTTGCACAGAAGCACCTTACAGAGAGTCCAGAAAATATACTGATAATCCACTAATATATATAATCTCTATTATATATATTCTGGAATCTCTATAAGGTGCTTATGTGCAACACGCCTAAATATGAGGTTTAATGTGGGGGGAAACCCCTGCCACATTTAAGGCCGACAGAAAGTTGTTTTTTCCTTTCTTTTTTTTTTTAAATGCAGGTACCAGATGTCATGCATGTTCTATTAGCTCTTAAAATACAAATGCCTAAAATGAAAGTGATCTATGAATGAACATACCAGATTACCATTCAGTGACACAAACACATTAATAACATCACGCGACCGACAAACAGAGAATAGATGATATACGGCACTTCTTAACACTAAGACATTTCGCTGTCTCTACAATAAACAATGATTGTCTTTTACATAACAAGCTTATATCTGGTCAAACAGGTTGATTTGAATGTGCCAAAGTCAAGAACTGCCCAAAGACAAACTCACATTACAAAAAAAGATATGCGATAGGTCTTTCTTTAACTGAACAAGATGCACTGAGAGAGAGAAAATGAGTCAATGAGATGTCAAGTGAACCAATGTTCCTTTCTGATTGACTTCTGAAAAATCTCAGATCTCCGCTATATAGCATGCACCTGCAGGCAGCAATTTTTAAAAGTGTCTTTAAAACATTTTTTTTAACAAGTGTCATCAAGAATGGAATTTGGAGAGGGGGGAAGCTATTTTCACAGAAACACAACAGCTCTGATCTAAAAGGGAGATACCTCATTCAGCCCCAATTCTAAGGAAACGCACAATTCAGTGTAAAGGAGTAAGAGTCGTGTAAAAACAGTGTAAAAAAAATGCTGATAAGCATACTTCTATTTAATTTCACCCCAAGTATCAATGAAAAATAAGTAAATAAGAAATCACTTTTTAACCCAATTAAGGCTGAAGTATCGATTCTTTTAGTAATTGAGTATTCTATCGATTATTCCATCGATTAATCGAGAAATCAGATAATAATAACTTTTTTCTTTATTAAAGAGCAATACTAAATATATAAGAGAAAATAACATCCAATTTGTTTTCTTTTTAGAAAAAAAATAGCTTTATTAATAACTGTGAAACTAAACAATTTTAATGGATACAATTGCCATCATAAAAATCAATTTCAAATTACTTTAAAAAGTTAATCATAGTTCAATCTGAAACTAAACCTACAACCAATAAACCAAAATAATAGTAATATAAATAACAATAATGCCTAAACATTGCATGTTTTGCAACTTAACTTTCATGTTTCAGCTCAGGCATGACATAAGCCTTTACTGTCTTCTGAAGGCTTTGTGGCTTTTTGTAAGAAGCAAAAAAATATTAGAGATGCACAGATCAGCTCTAACGTCACCGAATCCGCTCTTAAAAACAAACCATCCATCCGCACCCCATCGTCAAAAATTCAATTTATCAGTGTTAGGTGTGATGCAATCGTCACATATTACACTGCAAAAAAAAAAAATCATGTCTCCAAGTGAAAATTTTCTAGAAAATTTTCTAATCACATCTACATTTTTCAGTTGGCCAAATTGAATTTCTGTAAATTGATGCAATTTAAACAGAAATTCAATTTGGCCAATTTTTGATGTGATCAGGCACTAGAAAATGTTATAATGGAGAACAGTGTAGCTGCACTGAAGTGTATACTGTATGTGCGATGTATATAATTTATCTGAATTATTTACATCGCACATACAGATCTACATTTTGAACTAATCATTCATCATTGTAACAGCTTGTTTTTTAGTTAGTAGCTATAAATATGATTAGTGTGAGATTTAAATTACATAAATCAATGAAAGCACGCAGTTCAGAAGCACGAGCACTGCGCATCTCACACACACACACACACACGAAACTGAAAAGTTCAACTGAAGCTCGACACACAGTTGTCTTCTTTTAAAAATAGCGAGACTAAATGATATTACCAGTGCTAATGCCGCTCTCTCTCTTGCATTGCGGTCTTTAATCTCGACATGAGCGTTTAAAAGTTAAAGAACGACACACATTCATTGCCTTTTACCGTTAAATGAGTTTCGCGTCTCTATTAAAATCAACACATTAAGGATTTCTCTCATCCACCCGCAATTTGTGTGATGTTTACCCACCTTACCGCAAATATAACCGCAATCTGCGCATACAAGTCCCTACACAAAAAAAGTATTTCTGCAACATCCGTGTGTAGTTAAATGGACTAAACAAAGCGTCTGTGAAGCAACTAAATATGCACCACTTTATCCAATATTTGTGTGCAATATTTTATATACACACACGGACACACATGGATATATGTGTTTTTATTCAATACTAAAAAGTAGTGCTCAAACAGTTCAAACTAAATAAAATGTTATATTTCATCCAATAGACCTGTCATTTCATTCAGTGTATTTAAATTGAGAATAAAATCTAAACGAAATAACCATTTCAACTAATAGTTTAACGATTTCTCATTAAACATGAAAACGTATCAAATAATAATTTACTAATTTTACGCAATAACTGTGTGAAATACATGATATCAATAAAATAAAATAAAATATTCAAAATATTTTCTATATTTTAATCAATACTGATAAGTGTCAATTAAAAAGATCAGTCTAAATAAAATAATGCGTTACTGAGTTAGGACTAACATTTCACTGGCGACCATTTCAAAGAGTGAACAAATGTTTTCTTGCATGATACAACTGCTTGTTATTTGTGGCCTTAAGGACCCCTGGCTGTACCCGTGACCCTACACGCGGCAGACCCCATCTCACAAGGTCTAATGAGGACTAAGCCATGTCACTGACCACAAAGTTCTCCAGCTAACCTCTGACCACAAACGGGATGTGACAACTTCCACTTCGGGCCTAAATTCCCTTTATTTTCCGCAGCCAGGGGTCAAGGCCACCAGCAGCAATCACGCTAATAGAAGCCTACAGTCCTGAATCTCCCTCCATCTCTAGCTCCTGGGCCCTTTCTTCTCAGCGTATGGAGCGGCTAAAAGTTTGACAACGATTTCAGTGGCGTCCCAGCAATCACTGAACGCACGATACATTATTACCGTTATGCTCCGCATCACGCAAACCCAAAACAACAGATGTTGATCACGCTTCATTTCTCTGGAATATTCATGATGCAATAATCGGACACATATCATAACACGAGTTCTTCTGCGGCCTTTGACAGTTCGTCAACATCACAATTCAGTCGAGGAAAGAAACAGTTTGTGTTTTTCTGCAAGTCTGAATGATACTTAACTATTTCAACACCTTGGTCATGCAAATAGATGTGTTATCTACAATTTATTATTTAAAAAAACATGTCACAATTAAGGATGTGCAAAATAAACATATATTCCATTATTCCATAATCTATATTCCATTAATAAAATAAGTATGAAATAAAAGTAGAATTTAAATAGAACCATTGTACCAAATATTCTGGAGTGAAAGTTGTCTGGCTATCACCAGACCAAGCTTGATCTTTTAAGACTGAACATTAGTCTGGGGAGTCTGTTCTGTATTTTCTACTGCACAAGAGGCGTGATCAACGGGCATAGTTCAAATGACTCCGTACGCAATTAGATAGTCAGACCACAAGAGGCGTGATCAACAGAAGTCGATCAATCGCTTCTCTATCCGTTATTGTGTTAAACCCGCCAAATAGCGCGCCAGGTGGATAAGCTAGTCTGTGATTGGTTCCCGCAAAAGTGTAACAGAAGCAGTAGAAATAAATATGTCCGTTTCCAGACTAAATTGCAGGGCAAAATCAAATCGCCGGCAGATCAGGCTGGGTTTACCCAGTCCAGAGTGATAGTTCATTCAATATAAAAATAATTAAAAAACTAAGAAAATTCAAATAACATAAAAAAACATAACAAATTTACTATTTCATTTAATAGTTGTGCAACATTTCATTCAATGCTAAAATGTGTCAATTAAAAAAGTTGAATCTACATAAAAATTTAACTATTTTAAATAAATATTTGTGCCACATTTGATTCAATGCTAAAATGTGTCAATTTAAAAGCTATATTTTAATCAATATTTGTGCAACAAGTATTAATGAACTTTTTAATTGATACTTTTAGTATTGAATGAAATGTGGCACAAATATTGATTAAAATAGGCACATTTTTTATGTAGATAGAATTTTTAATTGACACGTTTTAGCACTGAATGAAAAATTAATTAAAATAGTTCATTTGTATGTAGATTGAACTTCTTAAATCTACATAAACAAGTATTTTAATCAATATTTGTGCAAAATTTCATTAAATACTAAAAAGTATCCACTAATAAAAGTTCAATCTACATAATTTAACTATTTTACACAAGGAGCTCGCAAAATTACATATTTTCAAAATCGACTACTACTTGGTAGGTTGCCTGAACGAGTAGTCAACTAATTTGTCTTAAAGGTCCCGTTTTTTAACATTTATAACATGAGTTCATGTTTCGTGTGTAAAAATACACAGTATTTTTCACACAATCGACTTATCTGTACAGCACTGTTTCCTCTGTCCCAAAAACGGCCTGATGATTTCCTTGTTCTATGAAGTCCCTCCTTCAGAAACACATAACGAGTTCTGATTGGGCCAGCGCTTCCCGTGTTGTGATTGGACAGCAGCTTAGCACACTTTGCCCGGAAAGGTCCCGCCTCTTACCATAACGGGGAGATGCACACGCTCAATGCGCGCTCTTCTCCACGTGGGAGAGCAACAAGACCACGCCCCCTATTTTGCGTGTTCTTGTGGGCGGAGGGTTAGTCAACAAACGGTTCTAGTGACGTCATTACATCCCTGCACTTCCTGCTGTAGTCCAAACCGGCCGTTCGCTGTAGGCTTTCAAAGGGAACTTCTGCTAAACATAATATCTCGCTTGGCATTGAACTTTGAGCTTTATAATTTTACAGGTATTATTTATGCTCCAACAGCAACATTACACACTAACTAAAGTTTGAAAGATGGAATCACGAAAAACAGGACCTTTAAGAAAGTCATGTAGAATAATTGCCAGATAATATATAGATAAAGTCAACTGAACTAATCAACTAGTGGCAATTAAAAGTGGCAAACAGAAGAAAAAAAAACAAGGTTCAGCCATAGTGCCGGAAGGTTGAACGGAAGTTACCAAGGGGGGCTCAGTGGGGCCGTTTATTGATGCTGGTCGTTCCTGCAGTGAGGAGCTCACAGAAACCCTGAGAGGTCTATTCTCCGCTCCACCTACCATTAGGGACTTCCCTTTCTACGAACCCCTTTTATGCTTATTCATCAATTGCCCTTCACCTCTTTCATGAAAATACATCTGTAAAACTCAAACCATCTCATACCTCCCTCAACTAGCTGCGCTTCTTCCTGAGAACAGAGACCAGAACTTAAAGAGAATGTCTTTGGTGAATCTTTAATGGGGCGCAAAGGATCTGCCCTTTTCATGAGAGATGAGGGTGATGGGGAAAAAACGTTGTAGTTGTACAAAGATCGTAGGGCTTGCTTTGCTCTGTACTGTATGTGAAGGCTGGCACCCATTCGGAGCGATTTTACCATTGAAGATTGCTGTAATGTTGGTGCCCTGCCCTGCCATATTTCATAACATTGTAAATGCAAGCCATTCAAAATAAATGTTGACTCACAAACAAAAGCCTTTTACAAACCAGCTCTTTTTATATTGAATCAAGCATGAGCAGTATGATTCAATAACAAGTGACTCTTATGAACAAGTTCTTTTTAATGAATCAAAACTATACAGGGTATTCGGAATAGTCTTATTTCTGAATCAAATGACTCTGAGCTGGTTCTTTTGAAAAATGTAATTAGTCTAAAATATTGTCCTGTATAATTTATACCATTAGCATTGAGATTTTTTTAAATTTGCAAACAAATTAGACATCTGAAATACTCAAACAATGAGCCTGAATCAAATTGAAATCTAAAAACGAATCAACTATTGGAAAATCTGTTTCAACACTCAAATCATATAAAATATGGAGGTAAAAAGCACAAGACAGCACAGCATCCATTGACTAAGACAATCTACCAGTTTCAACATGATTGTTGAATGATTGTTGAATAACAGCTAACTTTTCTTCATAAATCATGATCCAAATATCCAAATTGGCTGCAATAGGAACTACAATTCTGCCAAAACATCAGTCCTTAAAGCTGATCTCTGATAAATAATGTTCATGTTTAAAAAAAAAAATGTATTTAGTCACATCGAGTTCTACCCAACTCCACCAGTAAAGACAGCAGATATAGTCTTGAGTTCCTCCTGCTGTTGTACTTGGGCAACGGATACTCACAACAAATGACAGTTAAAAAAACACTTTGAATATCATAACAGTGCATTAAAAATGCGCTTGGCCTGTTCACAACCAGTGAAAATGCTTGCAACATCAAACCATCAATATCAATGGGATATTTCTGGCTGAAGCCGGAGGAAAAAAAAGCATGGCTCAGCGCACGGTTTGACCCAGAGACCTGGAGATAGTAACGTGACAGACTCCTTGTTCAAAGAAACTGGCCTGCTTTCATCTCCGGCTTTTTCTCGAGCCGCACTGGCCCAAGCCATCTGCTTTATTCTAATACGGGGCTTAAAGATGCTGGGTTTTTTTCAAGGCTTCCCAAGTACGATAAACAGCCTTTATGTAGCTCACCCCTGTTTACAGCATGCAGTATGCTGTGCTGTAAAATATTCACTGTTAAACTGTCAACGATGCTGGCCACTCGCCCGGCCTTCACAGTATGGTGGCACTCGCCCTCAGTTTACGCCCCATCAGCCCCCCCGCCAATGCCTGCTCGCGGCGAGGCCCGGGAACGGCCCACTTCTCGAGACCTTCCAGAGCAGTTCAAACGCCCCACGAGCTTCCAGGCTTGGCTTCGGGCACGTGTAAAGTTGCAAAGGCACCGCCGAAGGTTTCCGAGTTCCAGCTTGGCATGACTTCTGAAAAGCAAAAAAAAGCACCACAGCCTCCTCCTGCAGCTCTCGAGCCGGCTGTTTGTTTCCCTCACTGATTGAATGCAGAGAGCAGGATCCTGTCGCGGAAGATCCCGGAACGAGGGGGTGTTACGTCTCACTCCAGCCGCAGACCTCGACAGCCCTTGGGCCGAAGGAACTCAGCGGAAAGATGATGAGTGCTAGTATGCCAGGCTGGCGTACCCGGCTATTTGCAACACTTGGGTATTGCGTATTAAGAGAGACAGGCTTTCAAAACACACGGCCTCTTGCCTTCTCTCCGTGTCATCCTGTGTGAAATATTAAGTGTTGTTTGCACCGAGGACGTAAGAAACGCCGATAGCGACCCGTACGGAGAGTCCAAGGATGTTCTTTTGGATCACAGCTCATATTTATTACGGTTTTCTTGTATTTTGTGACCAATGCAGGCTGTCAGCGTCTCCATTACTGAGTTTACTGTGGCATATGCAGAGTAATTATGCTACGAAAGAGTTCATTTCCTGAGGAAATCTATTGAAAAACACGACAAATTTCACAAACACACATCTGCCTTGGAACATGCGAAAAGAAGAACTCAAATTGTGCAGTATAGCCTAAATACAAGTCATGATTACTTGCTGATAATGACAATGTCATACAAATGTATTCAAGGACAAATGTGAGGGTCAACTAAATTATCTACTGTAAAATATTGTGTAAAAAAACTAATGTATTCGTTCAAATCTCATCAACTCTCATCAATAGTGATTAGGTTTGCAAATATCTCAAAGGTTTGCAAATATCCCATTTAGCATTTGATTAAAATTAGTTTTTCAGTAGCCAATTCATAGTTTTCAAGTGACAACACGTTTATAGGAACGCCTAGCCTGGACGCCAGCCGAACTTAGGCCGGAGACACACTGCAAGCGTGGCGTGAGCGCTGCGTTTCTGTTGCGTGTCAGCTGTGTGGTGTTTTCTCTGTCTTTGCACACCAGAAGCGTGTCTGATGCGGCGCTGCTGCTGCTATTAATGTACAGGGAAGCCCTATACTTAATGTTAAATATAAATATATTGCCTATTGATACAGCAAAGACAACGTCGGCAGTAGCCTATTGACCATACAGATCTATGGTATTGACGGCAAAATAGGCTACAGAATATTTCATTATGTATTGACAGGTTTAATATTTCAAAATCGATAATTATGTTGTTTTTTATTATTACAATTTATTATTACTATATCTGCATTTATGTTAACCTACAGTCTTTCAAACATGAAAATGTCATTTATTCGTGTCAAAATGGCATATAAACATCTTTTCCTATTCTATTTTGCCTGGAAATGCTTCCAACACGCTCTCGTGTCGCGTGAAAAATAGGCGTCCCTACTATTTGAAGCATGCACGCGTTTTCCGCGCGGCTCGTACCACGCATGAGGAGAAATTAGGAAACTTTACAATAGCACTGTTCGGACCAATGAAATCATTAGGGCAGGCTTTAGACGATGACGGACATATGATGGAACGGAGAGCTTGCTTGTATATGCATTCACAATTTCTCTCAGAAATGATGATCATGTTGGGTAAGTACTCTGTGTATCATTAAATTATTTAATTTTTTTACAACACCAGCAAAGATTGTATTCCGGCCTGATTCCAGCGCACGTGCAGACAGGGTTGCCAAGTTTTTACAGCAAAACCCGCCAACTACTAGCCCTAAACAATAACTTCTCTGGGGGGGTTCTCCGGGGGAAAAATGTGTGTTATTTTGGCAAGGTTGCCTGCTAAAATTCGCACTCATGGGTCTATATATCACACAATAGTCGCTTCAACCCGCGGACATAGAAAACAACCCGCGGGGGGGGACGCAGACTTGGCAACACAGTGCAGTTGAGCTCTGTTGACATTTGACAATGCGTCCCTTCGTTGCTCTGATTGGTTGTAGCTCTATCCAATTGAGGTCTTTCCTGGTTCGGTTGAAACACGCCCCATAATCACAGCCCAATGGAGCAGTTTCAGACTCATATTCTGACTAGAATTGAGTATGACCACGTCAGGCTAAGGAACACCCACTTGGATGGCAAAACAAAGTTTTCCTCCATTGTCCGCCAGTCATTTTTATCAGGTTTGTAGTCAGTATTAATGCAGTAAGACAGTGATATTAAAATACCAAACTCAATATACACCTTATTGAGATAGCATACACAATATTAGTGCAACACGAGGTTTCTCGTTAAGCGTAATTTTTCCCATCGAAACCGCGCCGCGTTCATATTCTTGGCTCATCTGCTCGCCTGTATATAAGTATGCATCATCAAAACAGTGTAAGCTGAACATGATCTTTTAATAACACTGTTTTAGTACATTACGGCACTTTAAGGGTGGGTTGCACTAATAAGGATCCTGTAGCCTGCCGTCAGTTCTCCCTCCGTCTGCTGCTTGATCACGGTTTTACTGCACAATTAATCTGTTTAAAATTAAGTGGTGCAACAACTCGATTTAAAATAAAACCCATATCAACAAATTAGATTAGCTTTAAACTTTGCTTAATTGAATCCTTATTGGTGCAACTCACCCTTATAGTGTTTTCACGTTAAGGTTTTTAAAAATGTCCCGCTGCTTTAACTGATTGAAATACTGCGGCAGGAGCTGTATATGGATCATCACATATTTTTGTTTTAAGATGGAAATTTGACAGGCTTGTGCTGCGGTTCTATGGTGGTTTTGCCCTGCAAGGCTCGGCGACAGTCACGTGACAAAACTATGAATACGATATATCTAATATCTAGAGTGTTGCGTGGCTGATTTAATGATATATTTTAAATCATTGGATGTAAAGATGTCAATTGATTAGATTAGATTAGATTAAATTAAATGAATACATATTTTAAACAATTGATCCATTTTTAATACACAAAATAAGTTTAAGACATTTTAAAGTGCCCCCTATTATGTTTTTATTTCGAATATCCCCCGAATAGTCGTCTGCTCCTCAGAATCAAAACCAGTAAGTATGATTCATTATTGACGTATACATTTTCTACCGGGTGTTTAAAATAGGTTGTTTTGCGATTGATATTGAAGTTTCAAGCTAACTCACGCTATTGCCATCTTACTAAAATACTTTTGCTAATCAGCTATTGGCCACTATAACATAAAACAGTGTCCATTAAAGCAGATTGTGGCGGCAGTGGCTCAGTGTTTCATGTAGGTTGCCTACTAGGGCTGTCACTTTTTATTCGATATTCGAATAGGCATTTGATCATGACGTGAAATATCCGTAATCGAACTATAAATAAACTATCCGGTTTTTACAGTGCCATGTTGCACCATTTTTTTACAGTGGGGTGCGTTTACATGGAGCACTGTAATCGGTTTAAAAGTCCAAACTGAATGAAAATGCCTCCACAACTGAAGAAGCACGCGCCACGCTCACATGCACCAAGCTATAATGTTGACAAGAGAGGAAAGTACATTTTTCTGAAGGATAAACTTTTAATTTTGCAAGAAGTTATGAAGATAATGTTGGCATAATGACACTGTCCCTAAACCTACCCATGTAAGCAAACAATCTGCATTTTTACATTTTCAAAAAAACTATTTAGACATAACCTGGCAACACCCTCATATTGACAGCGTTTGTCTGCGCCTGACATTAGAATTAATTTTTTTCTGATATGGTTATTACACTTTACAACAAATAAATAGCTTTTATAAAACCGTATAAGTCCTGGTGGTCGTTGAGAGTTGCTATGGCATTGATCCGTGAACACATTCCAGATGGGATGGGTCGTAGATATTTAAAGTTTCCTAATTTTGTTAGGAACATTTCAAAAATGACAGCCCTATTGCCTACAAACGGAAAGGTTGGTGGTTCAATCCCTGGTTCAACCTGTGGAACGCCCACTTGCGACATGAATTTTTGGAGCTGGCGACATACAGCGACAAAATCGCTGGCAGTGTGAACAGGGCTTTACATGGCTGACATCGCCGTCTGTGTATGAATGGGTGAATGTGAGGCAAAAATGTAAAGCGTTTTTGATGGTCATAGGGTCTGTTGAAAGCACTATATAAATGCAGTCCATTTACCATTGTCTGCTGTTCATTGCTACTTTGAGTAAAGATAAAGTATGGAGCTAGATTTGTTTTGCAAACTTCAATGTTACATCATCTCGGCTAATGTATGCGCTGTTATTGATACAGTTAATAATACAGTTCCCACATGTGCACTGCAATAAATCAGAAATATACAGGTTTGTCGATGGACATAATCTTAATCTAAAGGGGTGATGAATCGAGGAATCAACTTTTCCTTGAGCTTTTGATATATAAAAGGCCATGGTAATTTAAGAATATCCTCAAAGTTTCAGAGCTGAAAACTTCCTTGTTAGTCAAAGAAAAGTTTTTATAGACACCAGGCTCAACAAACAGTCCTGTGCTTCTACTGACGTCAGTGCGCGACGAAACACCCCCTCTAAAGCGTGTCTAATCCAGTAGCACTGTCCACCAACTCATGGAGGGCTCGTGCTAGCTGGTCAACAACAATATATGCTGAGGAAGATAGCAAGATATTGCGCTATTCCTAGTTGGGGAAGAACACAGTCACTGCATAAGCTTCCTTCTGAGCCTAATATTAAGAATGAGTGGTTGACCTTTATTTTTAATGAAGTTCCAGCTCACGTGGGAAGACATGTTCACTTCAGTTCACTGCGGGATCGTTTGTAAACAAATCTCCGTTCGATTCTGGATTTGGATCTGTCATGAATGGTGCAACACACCGATGTGAGTAAAACGTGTTTTTATATGTGATAGTATTGCATTGTTATAGATCGTTTTGCTTGTGTACGTGTCTAACAGAACATACCTTTAGCACGCTGGACTCAGACACGTATGGGCCAGGACTCGCAAAAACTTGACCTCCAAAACAAAATTAGGAAACTTTACAACAGCATAATTTTAAAGTCATGCACTAAGATTTTTTTAAATTATTAACAAAACAAACACTATAAACGGACACAAGAAAGAGGTCACATTTCTGTTAATTGGTCAGCTTTGAGGTTTGAGGTTGATGCTAATATAAGCCAAATCTCATCCTGTTTACAGCCTTGCATATAACATGCCACATGCAGCCCCGTTGCCCTACTTTATACTACGGCCTAAATACTCTTTCTGAAGAAAATGGTACATACACACATTTCTCATTTACACACTCCACATTTAAGTAAATTTAATTTACACAATTCTTTCCATCTTATTTTTCCATCAAATTAGATACAACTTTTCTCAAAAAAAATGTGTTCTATCACAAAACACAAACAACTGGTAATCAAACAGTTGACGACACACATTGACTTCCATAGTATTTTTTTTTCCTCTTATGGAATGCATCAACTGTTTGCCATCAAGATTCTTTAAAATCTCTTCTTTGTGTTCAACAGAAGAAAAAAACGCATACAGGTTTGGAACATGGGGGTGTGTATGTAATGACAAAATTTTCATTTTGGGGTGAAATATTCCTTTAAGCTTTCTATGACACCTAATTTATATATATTTTGGATAGGGAAAACACTATCAGGACCCCGACAGTTAAAATATTATTTAAATGTTAACTGAAATATGTTACTCATGTAAAAGTTACACTCATGTTGCTTTATCCGTTTGACTTCCTTTCTTCTGGGGAACTCAAAAAAAAAAAAAATTAGGCAGAAATTTGTTGTTACTGATGGTTACCATCCACTTCCATTGCATCATCTTTCATACAGTGACAGTAAAAGGTGCCTTAGTCTGTCATTCTAATATCAGATTTTGATTTCCACAGAAACATAACAGGTTTGGAAAGACAAGGAGGTGAGTAAATGAAAACGTCTGGGTTGAAATATAGCAAGCCAAGAAACACTATATTTCAACATTTGCATACAACTGTAGCTCAAATTTTGTGCTGATTCATTGTTCTGCGTCACTTACAAAACCTGACTCCACAGTAATTTCACTGAATTTATAAGGTAATAAATTGCATAAACTTCAAATATCTTCTTGGGCTTCGAACATACTAAAATATTTGTGACCAAAATACGTGAAAATAAACTTGGTCCCCTGGTTCACTCATATCATCGCGAACAGTATGAACGAGGTTCATCAGGAACAACACAAAACAAGTATCAACGCGTTCCTGTCAACAGCTGGAAAGTGTTGCCTAAGTAAGAAATCAATCACACTCTCAAATAAATAGCTTAATTATGACTTTTCTGAAGGAACATAGCATTAAAAAGCATTGCTATCTGGTTTTAAAGTTATTTAGCGTATCACAGAGCAATAAAGAGTTATTTCTCATCGCATTTCTACTGCATGTGTCACAATGACAGACGTTAGCTTAGCCACAGTGCTCTAACTAACCGTGCCATGTCACTGCTAGAAACACAACCAACACACTTCAAAACAGCTTCAAACTAACTTTAACAACAGGGCAAGTGGCTTTCTGGATGAGTAAAAACGTTTTGGTGTTATATCAAATCATTTGATTGCTTGTCTCGGGTGAATTACTGCCACAGCAGCACTAGCCTAGCGCGCTAACACAAACTAGCCCAAAGTTCTGTCAACTTTTCCTCAGACTTTTCTGTTATAACATTGATTGCATAAAACATTGCCTAACCGACCCAAAATGTCCGTGTAGCGTGGTAATAAAATCGGAAAAGTGACATAATCTGTTTTTGACAGGAGGGAATGAAGCTAAACTCTTACCAGGAAGTGCCAGCTGAGTTTCACACGCGCTGAACTGGAGCTCGCGCCGATGATGATGATGATGATGATGTTGATAAGGAGGAGGATGATGATGATGGTCTCCCAGTCTGTCAAGGTCGAGCTCCTGTTGAGTTCCTGCGCGACGACGCAACACACACGAGAGCTTTTCGCGCGCGCCTACAGAGTGTGTATTCGCGTCAGTGTGTGTGCGTGTGCGAGCTCCTTAACACACCATTCCCGACGTGTGTGAGTTACACACATCCCAGCATGCTTGCTGGAGAGGGGCGGGGAACTTCACACAGGCCACTAACTTCAACATTCAAAGAGAAAAGAGTAGGCAATGCAGAAAGATGCCATTCAGTTCTATTCTGTCATCATGTACATCTCACATCACTTGTGTTTTCAATGCTAATTAATTTTAGTCTCCAAGTCTATTCTGCTCTATTCTCCAACTATCTCTTACATCAATTCTATTTTTTTCTGTTAACTGTTGTAATTCACAAGTGCTCTGTTATATTCTGAAGGTGTCACTATTCTGTTTCACGTCATCACCTCACAATCGATTCTCTTTTATGAAGGCTACATTCCACTACTCTGTTTTTTTAGTCCACTAATATTCTATTCTGTAAGTTCCACTTGGATTTTATTCTGTATTGCAAGTTTCACCTCACTTCTATTGTAGGCCTAATTTATTTTATTGTATATATTCTTGTATTTTCTTCACTTCACAGTTCTGTTTCATGTCACTTTCATGTCACCACATTTCTATTCTATTCTATTTCTATTCTGTTATATTCTATTCTGCAAATTGTACTATTCAGTTCCACATAACCTCACTTACATTCTAATCTATTGTCTACTATGTAAACTTCACTTCACTGCACTGCACTTCTATTTGATTTTGTTCTGCTTCACCTCAGTTATATTCTATTCTGTAAGTTGCACTTCAATGTTATTCCATTTTAGCAAGTTTCACTTCACAGTTCTGTTTCATGTCACCACATTTCTATTCTAATCTGACTTTGGCAGGGGCCAAATTTATATTGCAAGCCGAATGGGTCAGAGAATCTCTGACTAAGCTCCCCTGTCCCCATGTTGAGAGAAATCAGGAGGAGAGAGGTTCATGTTTCCGCTAGTAGTGTTCCTCAAAATAATTAAAAAACGGTGAAATGCAAACTCAGAATATTATTCAAACCTGCAATAATATGTTAAATAACACAAATATACTTTAAGCATTGGTTAGTTCACCCAAAAATGAAATCTACCCCATGATTTACTCACTCTCAAGTCATCCTATGACATTCTTCTTTCAGACGAACACAATCAGAGTTGTATTAAAAATGTCCTGGATCTTCAAAGCTTTATAACGGCTTTGACTTGTTGTTTCATTTTTGAAGTCCATAAAAGTGCATCTATCCATCATATAACTGCTCCACATGGCTCCGGGAGGTTAATAAAGGCCTTCTGAAGTGAAGTGAAGTAAGTTTAAATTTTTATAGACTAAAATAACTAGCTTTCGGTGGTCAAAGGTATGCAATTCGAGTTACAGCGAAAGAGTAACCCTTAACACATGCTTATTGACAAACACAGAAGCGCATAGGATAGAGCAAAACAAAATACCAGTCATGAAGAGGCGTCAAAGCTTCCGATGCTTCTATTATATCACGTCAAGAGGTTACTCTTTTAGCGCACGTCAGGTTGCGTAGCTCCTATTTTTTTATCTGAAAGATAAAAGTCATATACACCTAGGATGGCTTGAGGGCGAGTAAATCATGGGCAAATCTTTATTTTTGGGTGAACTAACCCTTTAATCTCAGTTTTATTAACTAATGTCTTTGCTGCTGACCTTTGATGATCAACTATATGAATAAGCAAGTAAGTATGTGTTTAACTTTTTTTCCAGCATCCTATTTTGCTGCAGTCCAGAATGGCAGCACAACTGAAGGCTTAAGTTGTGCCCTCTGTACAGATATGATAATGCATTGGCGCAGCATTAGGGTTATTCATTTCACTTTTGATATGAAAGGGCCCAAAAATAACTTTAGTATTTTGTTATTAAAAAACAAACAAGCAAGTCCAGCCCAGATGAGAAAAAGTAACAGTGCGTTGTGACTAAAGCCGTGTTTCCACCGAAATTACCCAGAACAATTTGTCCCAGAAACAGAATTTGGAACTTTTGGTGCGCACCCGGGATCGATTGACGTCAGAGTTCGGTTGGTTTGGATGATGTGAACGCGGTCTTCCGAACTCGGGTGCGCACCCGCGAACCGTACCCGAGTCTGCTTAAGAAGGTGGTCTGGGGTTCGGTTTATGTGAACTCTGGTGCGGTTCGTTGCTGATGTTCGTACTAATCGCTTATTAAAGCCTGAACCTCATTGTCGATCATCGAGCGTATTTTTGTCCATTGTTCTTTCGAATAGCAACCAACTCTTACTGCATGCACCACAACAGACTTTAAAAAATTGTGGTTGAAATAAAATCCTGCTTGAAATCAACCAAACATCATGTTCAGCGCCAAAGTTCCTGGACTTTGAAAAAGTACTACCTCATGAGCAGGGACTTTCTGAGGGGGACATTTTTTACCCGGATCCTTCATTTAGACCAGGGGTGGGGAACGTTGATCCAGAAGGGCCACTCTCTTGCAGAGTTTAGCTCCAACCCTAATCAAACACACCTGAAGCTAATCAAGGTCTTCGGGATTACTAAAGTTACAGGCAGGTGAGTATTTTTTTCAGGGTTGGAGCTAAACTCTGCAAGAGAGTGGCCCTTCTGGATCAATGTTACCCACCCCTGATTTAGACCCTGGTCTCTGTGGTTGAAACCCACTGAGTACCACCCGAAAGTGCCCAAATCCTGGGGAAAGTTTCTGCGGTGGAAACGCAGTTTTAAGTAACAGTTACTTTTTTAGGTAGTAATACAATAGTAGAACGCATTACACTTAAAAGTAACTCTGGCCACACTGCACACATTATTAAAGGTGTGGTTGCATGCAATTTCACTTTTTTAACTTTAGTTAGTGTGTAGTGTTGCTGCTTGAGCATAAACAGCAAAGTTACAAGTTATGGCAGTTTATTGCCTACAAAAACGGCCGGTTTGGACTACAACGAGCTTCTTCCTGGGTTGGTGACATCATAAACCCTTGCTAGTCACTGCAGATGTGACTTCTGCCTGTAATGGTAAGGGGCGTGGCGTTTCCGGACAACCTGTGCTTGGCACTTCAGCCAATAAAAATACATGAAACTACATTTGGCCATCTAACCAATCTAAGACCATTGCGTTTTTCGGAGGGATGGGCGTCATAGAAGCAGGAAGCAAACGAGTCATTTAAAGGACAGTGGAGACAGCGGTGTGGAATAAAGGTAAAATATAAGAAAAATGCAGCGTTTAAAAAAAAAAAGTCTTAAGACATGTTATACTGTGCACCATAAACACAACCAAGCAGGAATAATCCACAGAACCACCCCTTTAAAGAATAGTCTGAGGAACATGATGAAGAGTTCAATGTGTTGCCCTGTCCTCCAAATCTCAATTGTATTTATAATTTTATTGTAAAAATGTCTGGTTCTAAAACAACTACACTTTTATCATTGAAGTAACATATGTATAATCTTATCATTGAAACATCTTAATAAACATAAACATCATAATTTGTTTTGATTCACGTTACACCACCATTATTTATCCACCAACTTGTGATTTTGGAGTGAATAGGCCTGAATTACCTGAGATTGCCAGTTCCAAGTTTGTACATACAACACAATAATCTTGCTAGTGTCAAATTAATGTTAAAAGGAAGGCTGTTTCTTGTTTAAATCGCACAACAACACTCAAACTGTCTCAATATAAACAATATTGTGTTGTCAGCAATAAAATTGCTGCAATAAGCCGAGATGATACTATACAGTACTATTACATTCAATCAGAGCATTTGAGGGGAGCATTTTCTGTTCCGTATAAGGAAAGTAACAATGTTTTCTCCTACATTTTGACAGTTGATAATCAACAAGTGTTGTGCGCTGCTTTTCTTTCTTTTTTTCTGTCTTGACACTTCAATAGCAGTTCTGCTAACCTCCTCACAAATACCATATAAGAAAGGTAAAGCACACACTGTGTGTTTTCCCCTCTTCTTGAACAAGCGTTGAAGATTAAAAGAAATGTCTGCGAAAAATCTGTCAATTCTGTTGGCGAATAACGGCAAGCTGGAATTTAATGGCATGAGTTATATTGGGCTCCCTCAACACCCACATTTTGCTCTCAATGAGATCAATGCTGCTTCATGACAGATAGGGACTGTCTTTAGTATCTTCAAATTTTTGGTTTCTGAGGGAATAATTAGATAGATGGATAAGAAGCAGCTCTTGTGACTGCACACTGGAGCTCTGGTTCAACACCACAGTCTGTTGTCTTGAAATCTGTGTAATAATCAGATTGTGTCGATTGTTCTAAAAGTAGAACGGCGGCAGTTCCATAATATTAACTCTCTCTCTCTTTCTCCCTCTCTCTTTTTTTTTAGATATTTGTTTTGCCAAAATCCTTGTTTGATTTCATATGTTTCTGGAATGTAGATGAGCCTCCCCGTGTCTTTTTTCGGGTCTTGTTTGTCTTTACCCCCAGACAATGAACTTTTTTGGCAGAGCACGAAAGGGTCGCGCTGTAGTGAATAAAAAAACAATAAAAAAAAAAACAGCCAGCTTGATTTTATTTATTATTGCGGCTGTCAATAAAAAAAAGTTACCCAAATCAAATCTTCATGTCTACGTGCATATACGTAAACACACACACTTACACGTGTCCTTTTGTCTGTTTCTGTTCATTTGTGTCTGTAGTAATGGTATTCGAGACAGCTTTGTTTTATATGAATGTACACATTTTATTGTCACTTGAGGACCATCTTTTAGGTAATAGCACACGTTCCTAAATGACACAATTTTAAAGCTGAGCTTTCCATGAATCTCAGTCTTAATATTTCAATATTTCATAGGGTCATAATGCATTATTTAAGCATTGACTAATACGTGTGCGAAGCTTTAAAATAAATGTACATTTACAGAATGTGATGAATTAAAATCAAAGCACTAATAATTTTAATGACACTTAATAATGTCCTTTGAATTGATCAATATGTGATAAAAAAAAAACTATGATTAGAATTGATTAATTTCAGTTTGGATGCATAATTTAAAAATTGTATGATATTGGAAAAAAAACTGTATTATGATAAATAAATACATTTATAAATAAATTATATATATATATATATACACAGATTTTTTGTCAGTCGCTTTTGTGCATTTCTCATCCCAACTGAAATTCTCAAAGTGACTTGTTCAACCTTCACATTATCAAATCATCAAGCAATTTCACGTTGTTTTGAACAAATTGCAAATGCTTTGGTACAGTCATGCAATTGATTATTGTCTGCTGTTTTCTACATTATCCAATTGCTTGTGTCATGTTTATTCAAATGTATTATACTGGTTCTCATTGAATAGTCTAACGGACCCAACATATCAAAACATACAGTATATGCATTAGTCCCTTGCAGCAGTCGATAAATGCAAAATGGTTCAACTAGATTTCATAAATGTATTGTGTATTTTCTATATATTTCTATTAGTCCTAAATTTCCTGAATTGATAAATCGTCGAGGTGAATTTTGAATTTCAGTAATGAAGGGAAATGTAAATCAACCAATGATGAGCCACCTCATGAAAGGTGCCAAGCATATATAGACAGCCAAGATTGTAGACATGTTTCTGATGAAGTAAGGGCCACTTGTGGACCATGTTCTAAATCATGACTTTATCAGACAATGTTCAATATACTGTAATACTGGACACTTACTGTAATGCTATATTACAGTAGTTGCTATATTTTGGAAAATGGTTATAAAATATGACAAGAACTCGGGAATTGTAGGTAAGAATTGGTTAAAAAAACTTTTTTTCCCCAAATTTGTTTAGATGTTCTTTATATATCAATACATAATTGAAATTTAAGTACTAATAAAATTTGAGTGTCTGTAGACCTCTCACGACTGTTTTAAAGACAGCTCATTATTTCCATTCACTCCACCTTCTTCCTTCTGGGCTCTTTCCAAAGCCACGCCCCCAAAACACATGAACGCGCCACACTGACCGCTCAGCTGGAAGACGCATTATTGACCTCAGAAGAGCAGTGTGTATGTAGTCACATCATGTCAGAATCACATGTAATAAAACATCTAACTTTATCAGTATGAATAAAAACAAATAAGATGTCTTTTATACTCACTATCAAGCTAGAATACCGAAACTGGTAAAGTTTAAAATATATTTTTGTTTGATTAAATAACAAGTTATATTTATAAGTCAAAGAAAATGGGTAGCATTGATAAAAAATTTTTTTCCAATAACATCAGTTTTACTGTGATGAAGATGAATTTCGTGTAAGATTCATAACATATACTGTGTTTTGCATGTAAGAGTTTCCATGATGAAAGCATTGCTGATTAGTAGCAGCTAAAGCTAACTTAGTTCTAAAAAAAGTTCCTGGATGCGATGTACTAGCTTTTACACATCCATTTTGTTATCTTAAGTTAAATTTTGCGAAATTCAACACGACAGTGGTCAACTTGAACTAAGCATATTGAGTATTTATCATCTCTACTAATGGCTAAATGTATAATATTGTAACTTTATTCTAAGTAATGTCAGGTTAGCTATATTAGGCAGCTACATGTGCTAGTGATACATGCTTCATGAAAACATAAACTGAAAAAATGTATAATCAAAATGAAAGATTACCTGTCCAGCAGAAATACAGCCATCAAGGAGTCGCTTTTCAGCCCCTTAGGTCCCTCAGTTCTCGCCATCGTTGGAAAGCCACGCTGATATTTACTCGCGTTTGATTTCTTTGTTTATCCAAAGACTTTTTGTGCATTGCCTTTACATGTAGGCCTACTGTCTTCCTTTTTTTTTTGCATTGTTTGCCTTCGCTGCCTGCAAATCCCGGCACCGTGCATTTTGAATGCTTATTGACATATAAAGAAAGTTTAAACAAATTTGGACAAAGGTGTTTTAGATCATTCTTACCTACCCTACCTTTAACCTGTTCACTGCCATCCCCCTTTTTGAAAATATACATGAAAATTCACCATCCAAACTTAAATGGTTGCAATTCAGGAATGCTTTGGAATATAGACATTGGTCTCATTTTAAAGAAGACAGTCAGCAGAGTATTGCTCAAGTGAAATCATGTCAAAGAAGTAAAATTACTATCTGTAAAATTACTATCAAATCAAAACCATATGTCTAATCAATTTGTGTTCCAAATTTAAAGTAGATATCACAAAAATTGAAGTTCCCATGAGATTTTGTATATAGCTTTCTAATGACATGTCAACATTAGATCAGGATAAATATAGGATATAATTGTTTTAAACATGCAGTAGCAGATGGGCCCACCGGTGGGCCAGTGACAGTTAACAGGTTAAACTGTGTCAGAACAAATTCATCTTGATAATGTCAGATAACTTTGGTAGAAAGGTATGTATTAAATAACAATCAACCAATCAGCTTTTAAATGCAAGCACACAATTTGATAACACCAATTTAGGTCAACCAATGACCAAGCGATGCTTCATTTTGTTCAGTATGTGTAAAAGGTCACAATAGCAATTAAAGAAAAAACACTTCAGGTCAAAGTGTCTGAATAATTTTGCTCCCAGATTTGTATAACTTTTGCTGGTATAGACCAACGTATGAGGAATTTTTGGGTATAATATGTCACAACTTACTAGATTTTGCTATCCTCACTTACATGCATGAACTATAGTGTCCAGTAAAATATTATGTCTGGTGTCTGAATCATTTTTGGTTTGACTGTATACAGTAGGCCTATGTGTATATAGAGAGTCTTGTATTTTCATTATATTGTAATGATATTGTACTGCAATTTGTTGACAGACCAACAGTAAATACTGACCAGTTGGTATTGTTGAAATTTAAAATGTATATATGCCATCAGATAGAGCACACTCTTGTGAATTTTCAATTATTGTCATCAAAATTGTAGCCATAGTTTAGATCTGAAAATACCGATGGACTAGTTGACTAGATGGACTATGACTAAAGATTCTGACTGTCTTGTATGTGAACAATGATATAGGGACTGGTGTGTTCATTGACATAAATACTTACTTTTGAGAGCTATTTCCATGCTTTTGCAAGTAATCCAAAGTGTGATGCTGTTTGTGTGAACTGTTTAGACTGGTTTGCAATTCTTAAGGATGTTTAAAGAAATGTGCCAAAGTGACTGAGAAATACTATAATATAGATGTAGCTGCTTGCATTTTCAACAATTTTCATCCAGACATTCTAGAAAATTTCACAATTAATTAGAAACAGATAGATAGACAGACAGACAGACAGACAGATAGATATAGATAGATAGATAGATAGATCTAAAGATAGACAGACAGACAGACAGACAGACAGACAGACAGATATAGATAGATAGATAGATAGATAGATAGATAGATAGATAGATAGATAGATAGATAGATAGATAGATAGATAGATGGATGGATGGATGGATGGATGGATGGATGGATGGATGGATGGATGGATGGATGGATGGATGGATGGATGGATAGACAGACAGACAGACAGATATAGATAGATAGATAGATAGATAGATAGATAGATAGATAGATAGATAGATAGATGGATGGATGGATGGATGGATGGATGGATGGATGGATGGATGGATGGATGGATGGATGGATGGATGGGTGGGTGGGTGGGTGGGTGGGTGGGTGGACGGACGGACGGACGGACGGACGGACGGACAGACAGACAGACAGACAGACAGACAGACAGACAGACAGACATATAGATAGATAGATAGATAGATAGATAGATAGATAGATAGATAGATAGATAGATAGATAGATAGATAGATAGATAGATAGATAGATGTGCCTGTTTCCACCTACTTACCGACCTGCATGCAAGTCATTGACCTCTGAACCTAAATCTCTGATGTGTTATTTGCATCTGCTGCTGCTGCTGCTAAGGGTCACAGCGTCTCTCTCTCTCTCTCTCTCTCTCTCTCTCTCTCTCTCTCTCTCTCTCTCTCTCTCTCTCTCTCTCTCTCTCTCTCTCTCTGTGCGCATGTTCAGTGAGGACTGCTACATGAGCATGTACTTTTGACAGAGTAGGAGGCAGTGATATGCATACTTTCCTGGGATAAAAGGTGCTGGTGTGGAACTGCCACTGTATGGAAACACAACACACACACACACACACACACACACACACACACACACACACACACACACACACACACACACACACACACACACACACACACACACACACACACACACACACACACACACACACACAGGTGCCAGGCTGACTGTACACATCATCTGACACCGGGCTTCTTGCTTTCTCGTCTCAGCAGTGTATATGCAATGTACCTGTCTGTGTGCATGTGTGTGTGTCTGTGTGCATGTGTGTGTCCCTCTCTGGCTCACTCTACCGTGTCAGTCACACGAGCACCTGAGTCCACATCACACACATCAGCTGTTTACACACCATCCTGTGTTCTGAACCACAGATATTCGCTAGAGAGACACCATTGAGAATCCCCAGAGGAACAGTTTAGTGCTCAGAGGTTTCTCTTTCGTGGCTCAGGAGACTAAATGGAGACATGTTTCCCTTAAGCATCAACTTTGACTCTGATGTTTTGCCTATTACTACTTTTATATTACAAATACACAAATGAGACACAGTAAACTATAAAGGGAATGTGAATAGCATCACTCGTGAAAAAGAAGTGAGCTTAATTGTATTGAATGTGTACTCCAAACTTTCACAGTACTTTTTTAAACATACTTGCAGAGTATATATTAATAAATATTAATTACTACTTAAAGAGAGTACACATTTTTCTTAAGTAGAGTTTTAAAAAGTGCACGTTGTAATGTAAAATTGAAAGTTTTAGTTAAAAGTAAACATTTTTTTTAAAGTTTTATAATTTGCCACGCTTTGAGGATTAACATATTAAAGCACTTGTAAAATATGATTATCATTTTAACAAGTTTTATTTAATATTAGGCTACATTTAAAATATAATGCACTGCAACTTCATCATTACAAAAATATGTAATTACAAATACATGACTTTTATTAATATTATAATTAACCAATAATAACAGAAATATTACATGTAGTTTACTATAATGCTTGTCAGTACATTTGACAGTATTTAATCATATTTCAAAGACAATATAAGTAATTTTATAATTACATGTGACACTATACGTAAGCTACATAAGTGGGTCAAAAAAGCAGTTTAATTGCAATCTAATGTAATTACATTTAAAATAATCATTTTAATTGAAACATGCAATTAAGTGTCATTCAGTTCGCATTTAAGTATTTTTTGAAATTATATTGTTTCCGTACACAGTTTTCTTTTTAAAAATGTAGGCCTAATTCTTTTTCATTAGGGATAACATTACCGTAGCTTTAGTATTCGGTTGTTGATGAATTTGATAAATATTAGCGTTCATATTGAGATTTCTGACTTTAAATCCCACACTTTGGTAATCTAAGCAAATGTTGAAACTGTATTATGTGTTTATTGATATTTGATAAGCATTTGTTAATCTCATTGCCATCTGAAGAAAATATTTGAATGTTAATCGCATAATCGGTCTTCATTTGTCTCTAGATAGATTTTTATAATTTTTGTACATCTGTGGGGACATAAGTGTCAAATTTGGAAAACAAAATATTTAATTTAATTTGAGAGTGAATAAATGAGGAGAGATTTTTCATTTTGGGGTCTCTTTAATAGGCTGGTGTGTTTTTTTATGTTGTTTTACTGTATAAATAAAAGAACATATTAAAAAGTGTTTTTCTGACATAAAATCAGTGTGTCGTAATAGCGCATGCTCGTGTAAACAATCACAAACCTTTCTGATTCGTCATGCAGTTGGTTTTCGTGTGTATGTGTGTGTGTGTGTGTGTGTGTGTGTGTGTGTGTGTGTGTGTAAGAGAGATTTCCATATAATCGCTGTCGGCAGGGGAGGACAGCATTCATCTTCCTGTTTGCTTCTGGTTATGGTGACCGTCCACTCCTCCAAGTAAAATAAATCCATCATCGCCTCCTTTTGAACCCTCAAGGTCCCTTGTTTTCCTGAGAATTCCCTACGGTCAAGGGTGTTAAGAGCCTCCTGTCTGCTGACGTAGCCCACAGCACTACCGACGACTAATATGACGTATGGTGAATTTAAATTTATATAATTTAAATGTGATCTTAGCCAAAAGGCAGAGAAACTGATATATATATTTTTATTATTATTAGAGTGCATGGGTATAAATACATAACCATATATACGCTTATAAACCCTGAAAACGTGCATGTCTAGGCCTACCTGATTTGAGGATTTGACACTTGAAATGACTTCCGTTGTTGTTACCTACGGAATCAGTCACATTAAAAGGTACACTGTCACTTTTTCTTTCTTTTTTTCTCCAAAATTAGGCTACATCAGGAAACCATCTTCCAAATGTTTTGTCTTATCCTGAATCATAACGGTAAGCTACATTGTATAAATGTTTATATTCGGACTAATTTATACCGACCGCTGCGGAGTAGCACATAAACAGACGGAAGTAGCTCCGGCTATAGTGTTCTTCCGCCAGACGCGTGCAGTTTTTTTTATTAATTGCCAAAGCTCCAAAAGTTACAAATTGTACCTTTTAAGTGACTTTGGATGTTACCACATAAAGCACATTGTGTTGTATGACTAAACAATTTTAGAAATCATTGCAGAAATTGTCCACAGACTGAAAATAATTAGGTTTTTTGGTCATGTGATGTAGTTCGAATCTTGACAAGTATTCAACACTTTATCGTTTACTAGGCCCCCATGTGGCCCAATGCCCCCAAACAGAGTATAACACAAGCACTGTTTAATAAAGCTGGCTTTCTAGAAATTGCTACAATATGCATAATATTAAAACATTTAGGCCTACCACTACATCAAACATACAATATTATTATTTTTGGAATATTTCCCTCTTTTATTTATTATTTTTAACTAACACCACAAGAATGTATCACTAGAAAAATCAGGCTACCCAAAATACTTCTTTTTCTAAGATAACCAGTTTTTATTGTCAAATCAAGCATGCTTTTACTGACTTTTACTGTTGTTTTGTGTTAAGATTTTGGATTTACAAGGAGAATTGCCCTTTAAAGGTTATAGTACACAACAGACAACAAATGAACATCAATATAAAATAATATCAATCTGACATTGCCGTCAACAACATGAAGTGCATGCAAAAATCTGAATCTTTTTTTTCTTTTTTTCCTTTTTAAATAAGTTTTCATTTTAAATACAGCCATATGGTGTTCCTTTCCAGCTTCTCTTGGTTGGACATTTTGCTGCCAAGTTTTAGGAAGGCTGTGCGTTCATGATAAGTGACATTTGTTGCACAGGAATGTTTTACAGCAAGCAGAATTACAAGGTTGTGTTTGTGTGTGTGTGTGTGTGTGTGTGTGTGTGTGTGTGTGTGTGTGTGTGTGTGTGTGTGTGTGTAGACATGCATGCGTGCGTAGATCCCATCTCCTGCAGTCGCCTCTTGGAGCAAGGTTGCTCTGTTATGTATCTACAGTACTGTACAACTTATCTTTCTTTGCCTTTCTGCCTCATTTCAGTCGTAAGAAAAATATCCCGTTTGTTGTGGATTCTCTTACAAAGATGTTTTTAAACATTCAGTACCAAAAAAAAAAAAAGAAAAAGAAATTTGGAATACATATTTGGTAGATTTGGTACATTTTTTTTTTTTTTGTAGTTGTTTAAATCACTCTAAAATCTGATCCTAATATTGTCTTTGTCTTCAATGGTGAAGAATTCCGATCAAAGCTTCTTTTAATACTTTAGGGAATTTTCAAACGTCGTGAAGTATGGCTGTAATGCCCCAAGATTTGTTCTCCCTGAAAAAAAATCATAAAGTAACAATATATTAAACTACAGAGCAACCTTGCTTTGAGAGGTTTATGTACTAGTTTTTCAAAAAAAGGCTTTCTAGCATTCCTTTGCTGGTATTTCTGTATAAAGTAGCCATGTTCATGCATTAAAAAGCATTTTTTTCTTGACTACAGGGCTTTGGTTCAAATCCATGGGGCATTACTTTAACAACAGAAACAGAATAAAGTCTGAAATCAATGTCAAAATGAAAGCAAGACAAGGTTCGATCTGTTATGTCGTGTGTGTTTTTTGGGTGTGAGCAGAAGTTTAAATCTGAAAGCAACACAAAAATGGTTTGTGTAATGAAAAATAAAACGCTTGTAAAGCAAAGTAGTTTTATTCACACAAATTTAATAAGATATAACAACTGTTTGGTCCATAAATATTTAAGGGGAAATAGTTTCTATACACCATCTTTTTTCAAGAAACAAGGAAACATGGACAATCTTGATAGAACACGTACTGTACTATTAACACGAAGATCAATATATATGATTCTCGGATTTACCAACTAGTTCTGAAAGAGTGCACAACTGCCTTCTATGACATCGCCACCCCCTTGTAACAGAATACACCATTAAAAAGATCTTCAGAAAAAATCAGATGAAAAACAGAACAGTACAAAACTAGTGAGGCGTTCCAAGGATGGAAATCATTTAACAAACAAACATGTATCTCCTGAATTTCACAAACTCTCTTCCAAGTCGCATAAGGCACATAGTAGAACTGAGTTAAGCATCTACTTCATGAAGCAGATCTAGTGTACCACTTTGTTCTACAACAGAACAAATTTGTCATCACACAAGGAAATGTTTCACCCTAGCGAGGAGCCCCGACCGTTCTCCAACTTGAGCCGTAAATCTTGTTGTTTTTTTGGTCTGTTCGGTGGCAGAACATTAAAGGGATAGTTCATCCAGAAATTACAATTCTGCCATTTACTCACCCTCATGTTGTTCCAAACCTTGTGTTCTGTTTAACGCAAAAGAAGAGGTTTCAAAGAACGTTGGTACCCAGACAATTGACGGATATTATTTTCCCTACTATGGAAGTCAGTGTGGGCTGAGATCTGCTTGATTACCAACATTCTTTAAAATATCTTCTTTTGTGTTCAGCAGAACGCAAGGTTTGGAACAACTTGAGGGTGATTAAGTGAACTATCCCTTTAAAAAAAAAAAGAGGGGGAGGGGGGCAGAACAAAACAGGGTGATGCTGTCTTTTCCAATTAACTTCCTGTTTAGCATTCACAAATCACTCATAACGCTTCCTACTGGGCACCATATTGTCACTGAGCGTTGGATATCTTCATTCAAAACAGTTGTTCCACTAGTTGAGGCCCGGCAAGCGATCCAGGCCACCTTGTGATCTGATTCGCACACATCGTGGCAAATTAGGTGGTAACGTTTTAAACAATTACCGCCGTTATTTGGTATTACAGTCCGGCATCAGTGACAAAACAGACCTATTGAGGTCACAGCATGGCGTTTGAGCTCATGGGAAACATTCCCATTGTAAGCTCAAATCATTTTGGAAATACAACTGGAAATGCGGACATACTTTTTCTTTTTCTGTGGCGGGTATTTAATGTCTGAAATTATAAAAAAGTTGCTGCCTTAAATGTTTAAGTACAATCAACTTGGATGTTTAAGTCATTTCAGCTTAAATTACAAACAAATTGTTGAATCTTGTGTAACTTATAAAAAGTAAGTTGAAATTGCTTTTGATGAGTTAAAGCAATGTAAAAACATTTGTACTGTCTAGAAATAAAATTAACGTCAATTGCAAATGACATGACAAATCAATGACAAGTACTACAAACTCAGCTGCCACGCGGTTGCAAATGCTACACATTTTAGTAGGTCTCGTCTTACATTTCCAAAGGTCTTTCTGTGGTCGCCAAAGGTTTTTTTTTTTTGTTCTTTTTTTTTTTGTGGAAAATAAAAATAGAATCTGAAAATAAAGGGGGATAAAGACAAAAACAGCAAATCCGTGTTAGAAAAGGTTTGTCAAGGTAGTTTGTGGGGGGCTCCCAGATTCGTGGCTGTCCAAACTAGAGGTCACTGATGTTACTACGGTGATAGAGGGATTGGTCAGGTCAGTTAGTGTGGTGGCCGTGCTGGGTGGGCTCAGAGCACCGCTGTCGGAAGAGGGCGGCGGAAGTGACGTGCCGTCAGCCTTATCAACACCCCCATTCTCCTGCCGCAAAACGTTCCTTCTGAATTTGGCCCGTGCGTTTTGGAACCAAACCTGCAAACCAATCCCAGTGTCTTTACTCTTTTTGTGTTTTACTGCGAATTATTGTCATATTTTGCCTACTTATAAGTCATATCATTTCACATCACAAAGTTAATCACTACTAAACAATGCCAAAGTGAATCAGGCCTCAGGCCTCAACTTTTGAAAGGGATTCTACTGGAAAACATGGACCATCAATTTGGATTTTTTTTCTCTTTTGGTGCACAAGTATTGCCCCTTGAATTAAGCCTCTATTTAGTATAAAAGTTAAACCTTTTGCCTTGCAAAATGTCTAACATGACATAACAAAAGATAAATGATTGATGGATTAAAATGGAAAGCAAAAAACTCAGGGACGGGATGAGAAGGTGTTGGTGTGGATGTGAAATGGAGTCTATTGTGTGGCAACGCTTACCTGAAGAACTCTCTTGGTCAGTCCTGTCTTTTGGGCAAGCTGTTTTAAGTCCTTGGCGTCGGGGTTGTGGTTTATGGCAAAGTAGGACTTCATGGTGCGAAGCTGATGGTGTTTGAACGATGTACGCATGCGCTTGGTCTTCTGGGAAGGAGGGTAGGATTGCTGATCCCGATCCAAATGGTCCGCTTCGTTCTCGTTACAACCTGAGTGCCGGAACAAAGGCGGAAATAAAGCAATGAGAAATAAATGAGTAAAATTGGACTTCAAACTCTACATTGAGGATTCAATGGAGTACAATGAAAACTATACTGCTGAAATCATAATAAATTGCTTACTGGACCACAAATGTGACCTTGGACCACAAAACCAGTCATTACAGGTATATTTGTGGCAATAGCCAACAATACATTGTATGGGCCCAAATGATCCATTTTTCTTTTATACCAAAAATCATTAGGATATTAAGTAGAGATCATGATCCATAAAGATATTTTGTAAATTTCCTAACATAAATATATCAAAAATGTATTATTAGTAGTAATATGCATTGGTAAGGACTTCATTTGGACAACTTTAAAGGCGATTTTCTCAATATTTGGATTTTTTTGCACCCTAAGATTCCAGATTTTCAAATAGTTGTACCTCGGCCAAATATTATCCTATCCTAACAAAACATACATCAGTGGAATGCATATTTAGTCCGCTTTATTCAGCTGTATAAATCATAATATTTTGTGGTCCATTTTTGACTGGTTTTGTGGTCCAGGGTCGCAAATTTCATATTTAACTTCTTAAACTCTTAAAAATAAAGGTTCCGAAAAGAGGATTTTCTCAGCCATGCCAAAGAAGAGCCATTTGGGCTTACAAAGAAACCATTGAACAGGAAATTATTTATTAGTGTGAAGAGCATTTTACAATTTTAAAGAACACTATAGAGCAATATAGTTGGTTTAATTTAAAACCTTAAAAAGGTTGGCACCTCTTTTTAAATTGTTGAGTTCATTGAAATAATAAAATTAAGGAGATTGGTTGTTATCTGAACCACATTAATTATTAAATGTTAAGTTGATTTGACAAAATATAAAAAGTTGTGAAACAAATCATGAAATATTTTTACATTGAAGGTTCCATGGATGTTAAGGGTTCTTCGTGGGACCATCAACGCCAATAAAGAACCTTTATTTTTTGTAAATATAATAATTTAAATCACATGACGAAATTTATTTAAAAACACCTAAAATCAAAACAACTGCTTGCCAACCTTTTGTAATTTATTACAATAATCGTCTGAAAATTTTGCAGGATGAATTGCGTCACCTTCGTTTGATCTAAAATGACTGTGCTTGATAATTTATGAAGGTATAGCTATTAATACCTGTTAACTACGTGCCATGAATGGCTAAAATGATTTATTAATCAAAAGTGTCAGTTGTAGCGTATATGTTAAATCGCTGCTCTATTTGATTCATTAGGTTGGCTAATTAATCCGAACGATGCTCATTTCACCCGTTTGTATTTACAGCAATACAAACGAAAACTGCACAGCAAGAATTCATTTGAATTTATAGATATGAAGAGAACAAAATGTTCTCACGCGTGTTGCCTTCACGCCTTTTTTGCCACCAGAGGTCTCTATCTACAAATATCTAATAGCAACAAGTCGACTGGTGCATTGGTTTTTAACGAATATAAAACGATTAAATGCTATGCTAAATTATATATAATTTTGAAATGCTAAACAAACAGTTTAAAACTAGCTAATAATTTCCATTTGAAAGCAAATCATTCTGAAGGCTGAAAAACACCAAAAGGTAGAAAACAAAACCTAAAATGATATGAGAAGAAACAAACAAACAAAAAAGCTTAAATAATAAAAAAAACAACGAAAACGACAATAATAGGCCTGAATAAATAAAACTGTCAACAATCATCAATAATATCGCGGAAGTCCTATTAGCCTACCTTGAGAATTATTGTAACTGACAACCGTTTAATTTTGTAAGACAAACTACAGCTATGATAAAATATTGCAAACTTCACAATACGTTAGTGTCTGGATAAAAAAAACGAAAAAGAAAAAAAACCCGAAAGAGTTTAAAGGCGGAGTGATGCGCGTAAACGTGCGCTCGCGCTTGTGTCCTGAGAACAGCCATGACCTTCAAGTGCCAGAGATTCCGACGTCACATTCAATTAACGGAGAACAATTAACAGGCAGATTACCCTTATTTCTCTCCATTCATGAAGAACGGCAGAAACTTGGCACACAAAGCCACATTTTTCCAAGCAGACAGTAATTGTAACAGCCAAAACAAAACAGGCGCAGCGGGGATGCGTGATGACGTAGGCTTTGTCTGAATTCAAAAAAGTAGAAAAATTAGAAAAAGCGAGTAACGGGAAATCATGACTGGTATAGGAAGGCAGATGCAGGCCTGTGGGCGATGGATTTACATTGCTGTGATGCCTGCACGTGGGGCTGGGTCACGGGTTCACTCCTTTGAGAATTTCAAATTAGATGTTTGATGACGCACTAATGAGCGAGGCCTATAATTAATCAGATCCATTCATCAAGACGCGAGCGCGATATGCATTTTACTGGTGTCGCTAATACAATCTGACTAATGATTAAAAAAATAGGCCTACAAAACAATACTCCTTTGTTATGCAGAGCATATCCCATTATTTTATTAGACTAGGCTGTTTTAATACTGTAATAATTTTAAGACAATGTCGGTGTAGGCTACAATGGAGGGTGAACAGTTGCAAGACATTTTAGGTAAATTCGCGATAGAGCGCAGTTTGTGTGTGTGTGTGTGTGTGTGATGCTACAAGCATTCTAAATTTAAAACAATTTGTAATGCCATGTAATAGGCTAATAATAGACATTTCACTTGAAAAGTGAACCTGAAAGTGGGACAGCTAGCTATTGTTTGCAGACATTACACTAAAAACTAAACATCTTTATGTATCAAGATGGTTATTGTTGGAACATTGTGTGATCTACAATGACCACCTGATAATCCATCTGATCTTATCTTGACCAGCTTGGACCAACTAATGACCATAAGTGACCAGCATGAAACCGTGAAACAGCCACCAGCTAATCTCATGTCTATGCAGTATTTATGCAGGCTCTATTCCTTGTATGACATGGTTTATGCCATGTTCCCTCATAACAGTATAATGATTAATGATCATAATCCCACAGAACAAGTTTTAAAAGTGTCTCCCTTTCCCTGAAAGACCATGTCCCACTTTAACATGGTGCTCCAAAAAATTTTTTGCCATCAAATACTGTACTGAAATTTTGCATGTAGTGCAATATATAAAATCACTAAAATAGGCTATACACTGTAAAACATATATATTGTTTAACTTAAGAAAAGTGAGTTATCCGGTTGCCTTAAAACTGAGTCAATTGAAATTTAAAATTTGAGTTATTACAATGGAGAAACTCAAAATATTCTGTTATCTGAACCACATTAATTATCTAAATTTATTTGACAAATGATAAATATTACGTGATAACACATAGAGAGAAACGCATTTAGCTTTTCATAATTATTAGACTTTTGCATTTGATTGCTTATTTTTACTGAACTTCCTCCTGGTTTTAAGCTAGTGAAAATATAATCAATGTTTTTTCGAGGGCACACTTATTCACATCTTATGTTGCTAATTAAACGAACATCGAAGGATATAAAGTGCAACCAAATAAATTGCATCCGTCCATTTTGAGTAGCCCAAAGTCCATTTAATGCACACCTCACCTGAGTTGTAAGAGCCGATGTCTATCCCCATCGCCGGACTCTTCCTCTTCCGCGGCCTTCCTTTCTGCACTGTGCCGGTGCCGTTAAAGTAAGGTAGCGCGAGCCCTCCGCCTTTGGCCGCTAATTCAGCGTAGTTTAATTGAGGGTGATACTCTCCCTGAATAAGGGTCTCAAAGTGAACCCGGCAGTAAACCAAGTTGTCTTTCATGCCGAAATGGTCACCCGTGGTCAGTGTTTTGTTGCATGTGGTGCAGGTGAAGCAGCTCAGATGGTACACGGAGTCCCTGGCGCGCATCACCATTTCCGAGGCGGAGATGCCGAGGTGGCAGCGGGCACATCTCTGCACGGAGAACCTTCTGGAACAGCACACGCCATTTATAATCAAAATAACCTCTTAGATTGGTGATAACGTAAATTGGGTTATTAACAAACATCACACCACGCTAAACAGATCGAAATCGCATGCACGTGCAAATAGGGATTTTAAATGTTTCGAATTATTTTAATAAAAGTGATGATATTAAAGCAACAAAATCATTTTGGATTTCCTTTAAATTCCATAATCACAACTTTTACGAATTAGCCTAAACGAATAATAATAATTTAAAAAAACAACAACAATGCATTCAGCATGAATTAATTCGATTTATTAGATTACTTTAAGTGTGTCAAGTTAATCGCTCAAACTCGTTTATGGGTCAATGGCTTACACTGGCTGTGGTGTTTAAAAAAAGTTACTAAGCAGGGCCTACTAAACAGGCCTAATGCAGGGTTTAAGCCTCGAAGTTAAACTTACCTGTAGTAATCCTCTTTGCAGTAAATGCTGCCATCCTTCGCGAAACACGTCAGCTCGGATTCAAGGGCCAGTTTACATTCACAACACTTGAGACACCTTAAATGCCACTGTTTATCAACGGCGAGTAAGTAGTATCTGTCGGAGATTTTCCCACCGCAGCCGGCGCACAGCGCGGGCTTCTCTGGGCTCATGGAGGGCATAGTCTTCAAACAAAAAACAAAACAAAACAAAAACCAAAACAAAGAGATGTGAGTGAGTGAATGAATGCGATCATCAAAATATAGCACAGCAACTAAGTTTGACACTAGGCTATAGATTTAGAACAAAAGTTAAAAATCAAACAAACTAACCTATATGGCTTTATATATATATATATATATATATATATATATATATATATATATATATATATATATATATATATATATATATATATATGCCTATATATTTTTTAATTATTAGGATCATTTTTAGAGTGCGAGATAAATACACCAATTTATTAAAATGAGATATAATGCAGTTATATATGTTCTATAACCTATACAGTGTATCTTACTCTAAAAATTCGAATTTACAAAAGTATGAATATATAATAATAATAGCCTACTAATTACTACAATTATTAGCCTGTGTGTGTGTGTGTTTGTGCATGTTTTGGCATATGCAAAGTAGCTAGCCTACTTATTTGTTGTAGTGTTATTTATTTCGTGGTCTTATAAGAAATTATGTTGCGTTGTGACAACCGCTCAAATTAAGCCTATATAATATTTGTAAGAGTATAGCTAAAATGTTTTGATTTATTTTTGTATTTATCCATCACTTTATATTTTACTTACAAAATATAATGGTAGCCACGCCAGATAAACAATTTCATATAAGCTACTTTTGAAATCTTTTATAGCTAATATGACTTTTTTTTATCTGTTTCTTGAGGCCTGCTAATCTTGCATAAACGAGCATCGTGCATAAAACTCATTTTCGCTGTGTTGTGTGCGACGATAAGGAGTTCGGGGAGATTTGCTCAAACGGAAAACACACGCTAAAATGCCCAAATCTTACCGTTTCTCGGCCGTTCATCTGGACTGTTTTAGCCAGACGAGACTCCGTTTTGGATCTCCTCTCCATCTCCTCCATGATCCCTTGAATATGATCCCCAGAGATGCCGTGGAAAAGCATGGCTGCTGGACGCAATGTGCAACTGCTTTCTTTCGCCTTGCACCCCACAACTTCCATATACAGCTTTCCGGATCCTTAAAACATCCGAGTGGATCTACACCAACAAATTCACACAAATGCAATCAATACTTAAAAAATATAGCCGGTTGGAATTTGATGGATGGCGCAGGATCAGTCTGGAGAACAAGTCCACTTTCTCCAGTGTCAAAAAAAGTATAGTCCGGACGATATAAGGCAAAGCTGAAGTCTGAAGGATGTTTTAAACCTGGTTTTTCAGATAGTCCCAATCTCCTACAGGGGATCCGAATGCTTGAAAGTCAGGTTTGGGACTGTGTGTGTTAGAGATCCTGTGTCCTATTTGTGAAGAGAGCAAACGCCTGCCCAGCTCGGGTAATTGGGTAGGAGGAGTCCTCCCTCTCTCCAATGCCACTGATTTCTATTCACCAACAAAGACCTGTCACTCTCTCTTCAAACCGATGGTGATGGGCAACACGAGCTTGGAAAGCACTTGGTACAGACCTTTTACTTCTTTTTTAGCTGGTGTTTTGCCACTTTGCCACTTTTTTGGGGATGCTTTTTTTCTTGTAGTTTTTAGCTTGTGCTTCTAATGCGCGTAGTCTAACTGAAGTGTTGAAAAGTGTAACTTAATTAAGTGTTGAATCACAATGTAAGTCATCTGACCTCTCTAGTTTTGTGTCTTGTTGGGAATTTGGAGAATTTGGGAAATTTAGGAATTTGGAGATTGGGAAATTGTATTTTGGAGTTGGTTGTTTGGTTTCTTATCGTAAATGATGCAACTGGAAGCCTGTTATGTGTCATTTATAATTAAATGTATATCCCTAAAACAGTACAGTTGTATATTCTGTTTAAAAATTTGCATGCACATATTTTGTATAATATATATATATATATATATATATATATATATATATATATATATATATATATATATATATAAACACACACACACACACACACACACACACACACACACACACACACACACACACACACACACTTTAAGCTGATAAGACATTTGCACTCTGCACCTTGTATCTGCACTGCATAAATTCAGTTATAATGTATTGTATGCCTAAATAAGAAAATGTAAAACAACGAGCACAGTGTGTGACATTTGTAAAATGCAAGTGGACTAAAGTGGAGGCATAATTTAAAAAGTTGTCAAACTGCTTCATCAAGGTGTGTATGTGTGTGATGGTCTCTTTCTCTTGTTTGCGGGTGAAAGAGAGAAAGGAGAGCGAGGGAAGGGAAGGGAAGGGGGAGCGAGGCTGCTGGGAGGAGGAATAAGCAGTTGTTTACATTCTTTGATTTTCAGATGTCAAACGTCAAATGAATCTCATTGCCACAGATTCTGTTCTGTACGAAAACACACTAGGAATGGTCTAAAATTATATTTGAGAATGGTAACAATTACCTTCTTGATAGCAGTCTAAATCCAATTAGTCGTGATAGTAATTATATCTAAGGCAGCATGGATTATGTAGGCGATATTTTGCATCTCCTACAGCTTTTAAACTGTAACACTCGTTTCGCTACTTTATTTCATGAATTATTGCAGGATCATTGCCTTATTTATTAAATTACACAGGCCATTTATTAGATTTAAATTTAAATAATGATTTGTGTAAGCATTGTAGCTAATTATCCTTTTTTTTGGTTTACAATTTTTTTTTTTTTTTTCGAAAGTCTATGTACAGCCGCTTCTTTGTGCCATTTTATCTTTTTATTCAGTCTAGTATGTTTATTGTTTTAATTAGCCAATCAATATATTCTTCTTTTCCATGCACTCCTCTCCAAAAAATATTCATAAATTATTTAAGCCATTAGAAGATATTAATAAATCCTGATATTGAGTAGCTATAGGCTACATCTCATTAATACAGCTTACAATCGTGCGGTTATTTTTTCGTAAACCTCATAAAATCGACGGAAAATATTTATCTCACGTGTATATAATATGTCAGTCAGAGACCAAATGAGCTTTATGCGTGTTAATTTGGTCCCTCTGAAATCATGTCAAAATCTGATCCTTTTAAATGCCATACAGCAGCAACTTTTGCATACAGGAATACGAAGCAGATTACATTGAGTCTTGAGCTTGCGTACTGGCTAATTGCTTTATAAAAACATTTATGTTTTCTTCAGAAATTAATTTATCGGAAAAAAAAATCGTGTTTTTCAGATGTAAAATTTTTAACCATCTAATTATTTTACTAGGCTATATCCTTATAGCCTACGCGAGGAAAAATGATTACAAGCAAAAATGAATCAAGTTTTAGTCAATTTTATCCAAAAATATCCTAATCTGTGCTCTCTTCTCAAAGACCATCACATTTTTCTTTACAAACGAAAAAGGTAATCAGTTAAATTACTGTTATATTTAGTTTTATTGTATCTGATCACACAAAATCGAGATGTTAATAGGCTATTTTAATCGAATAGGGAAACATCTAAATATTGCTCATATCGAATCAGGCTTCAATATGTACAGTGATATTTAATTCGATTTCGTATTTTCGCCTGCATTAACTTTTACCTGTCTCACCTGCCCTATATGTGCAAATTGAAGGTCTCTCCTCGCCCACTACGTATACGTACTCTTTTCGAATTATTGTGGCAAATATGCAAAGCAACGTAAATTATCCTTTACAATGAGAAACAGCATATTCACGTATCTAAGCAATTCAAAAGTGTTTTTACCGTGAGCCGCTGAGCGCCGTCCTGAAGCCCCAGCAGTGCTGCGGTGAGAGAGGGATGGATGAGGGTGAGACACGAGCGATCCTACCAGCAGATGGGGGCTGTTCCTTGTTTCTCGCGTGAGTGTCAATTATGACAAATCCTGCGCGAGCACTGAGTACATCAATTGTATTACGCACAAGGCCCCTTTCGGGATGTGTTGGTAGAGGATAGATATCATTTTCTCTGTGTATTTACTTAATGTTCTTCGTTAAGCAGTTTTCTCACCTTGAGATTATGCGTGATGGCTATTCTTCACTTGACAGACAGTATCCCCCATGATTCTTTTATATTTTCAGCTTTGACATAGCTGATATCATCTGAATCAGCAGGTTATTAGTTTGATAAGCAACTAATGCAAGATCCATGCAAGCTTTTAAAAAAAAAAAAAAAAAAAAAAAAAAAAAGATAAGTTGTAACATTTTAATTCATTTGCTGGTTTGAATTAAAATTGTTAGCATGAAATTGAGTGGCTTAATTATTTTGAAGCAAATTATATATATATATATATATATATATATATATATATATATATATATATATATATATATATATATATATATATATATATTATCACAATTAATTCATCTAGTGTGGGGGCCGGTTGTAACCGCAGCATTTTTTGTACTTAACATTAATTTACACAAATTTAAGAATAATATCAGAATTATTAAGTATAAGACTCAAAGAGAGTTAGACGCTAAACCATAATGGCTTACTCCCAGTCTCTTTATGCAACCCTAACATTTGTAAACGGTTCAGTTGTAATATAATTGCCAATTTAGATATGGGAGGGAATCCTAGTTTAACCAAAGACAACAAAACAAATGTAATATAATGCACAGCTTAGTGATAACAGTTCAGGTTCAATTCATTTAATAGCTGAAAAAAACATGGATTTACCTCAAGATAATCGTTGGGCTGTCGACTCTGGGAAACTTCTGTTAAAAGCACCTAAGGTAGTATATACACCTAAACCTATATGCTCTAGGCCCTCTGTCCTTGTTCTTTATTTTGTAGAGTTAGTACTCTAAAGCTTTTAGAGGGAGTTGTTTTCTATGTTTTGGGGAAACATTCTTAAACTTTAAAAAGTGTGAGTTGTCCAAGATAAAAAAAAAAAAACTTTAAAAAAAAATCTGCTCTCCAAAATGGAATACAATCCAAAATACTGTGAGTCAGCTTGATGGCTGACTTAAGAATGGAACATGTTTTGATACTTTTAAATAAGCTGTTGGAGCCATCTTATCTTGAGAGTCTGGCTTGCAGGCAACCTTTCATGCCATGCAAGTCAAAGGGGAGGAGACTAGGCATCAGTATACAAATAGACTTAAAATGGAAAACTGCTACAACGTTACAGTCTCTCAGGCCATTCCCAAGTCATACAAATTCATCAAGTTGCTACATCAATCAAATGTAAAAATACCATAGCCATTATCATCTTGAATAATCATATGGTGGGATACAGACAGTTACACAAAAACCATGTCCATTTATGAACCATATGCGATGGTTGAACCACAAAACAAATATTTACACACTGAAGATGGACAACCATTTCTCCAGAGTCGCCGCATTGCACTTTTTTAAGAAGCAACAAAGCCACAGAGCAGATGCTCCTCACCGGTGTTTCGTGCTTTGCTACGAAAAGGGGACGTTCAGTCTAGCGTGCCTGATGAGAATTTAGCTGCTGTTAAAATCCATCTCTCTCTCACTCTCTCACTTTCCCTCCCTCCTCACCCCATTTCTCTTGATGCTGAGCCCTGCTCTGCTGATGCAAGAATCACAACTCCCCGTGTTGACAGATGGAGGATGGCTCCATAGCACATAGCCCGTCCCAAAAGTCCAACTGCTGCCTAACCAACAGTTTTTTCGCTTCTCCACCTTTTTTTCTTTTTCTTGTTTTTAAAGCTGTATTCTTCCGGCACCATTATCCTGAATTGACTTAGCCCAGTGAAGTTTTCCTCCATTACAGTGCTTGCAGGAAGTACTATAATGATATCCATCAAACATTCGGGTAAGGTTTTGTTCTAAATCCCAAACCCTAAGTATTAAACCAACCCTTTTATACTCCAAAGGCTATCCTTTTGCTGTCTTGTAAGCACTTGCTTTAGGATTTATCTATTATTATATCACATCACCATCTAAGTGTGTGTTTCAATTAGCTACATAGTTCAGTATCACTGCTCTGACCAGGGAGCCTAGACATATCTAGACATGTCCCATTGTAAAAATCTCCCCAGTGTGCTAAAATGGTTGCTCCCTACAAAACCCCACAAAGCACTGAGAAAAAAAGAAAAAAAAACTATACGCATTGTTTACTTTCCACTACTGTCGACATGTCTCTCAGTCAGACAAAAATGGAGGGCAAGCTTATATGATGTGTTACTGTAGATGCACAATACACTATACATACAATGTCAGAAGGATATACAGTGATGTTATAAATTAACACATTTTAAAGCATGCCCATAGATTTGTTTGCAGGTAATTGATTCATCAGTGTCCCAATGTTTAGACCTATTGCCAAAATTAATTTTAATAATATATTGATTCATGACAGGGAACTTTGGTTCCCAGTGCTGAATATGTTGGATGACTCCCTAATCTAACAACTTACCAGCTAATTAGTAAAGGCACCATGGCTTGAAATGTGATAGACATCCAAAATGTGTACAGTTGGGATACCAAAAACAAGTTTGGGAAACAATGATCTAAATCCTTAGTACCCATCTCCCAGGGTGTTTTAGATGTCTCCATAGTCAACATGTTAAGGGCCAAATTGACTAAACAGGGCAAATTAGTGTAAAAACACAATTCCAAAAAAGCACCAATGGGAGTGGAAAGTTCAGCACGTGAAGTTTTCTGACACGCAAATGAAAAAACAGAACTGATATTTTCCATAATGCAATCAAACAGTTAGCATCTGGTTTATAATAATAATGCAAATACCAGTAAATAGACGAGCGCAAACCTTACTAAATAACCTTGCACGATTAATTTAAATATTCTCGTCCCATACATTTTGCGTTTGAAAGGGAAACTCCCACAGATGCATATGCAATAAGATCAGCTGCAAAAATAACCATCAACGCCTTTACAAAGCTTATTTTTCACTGCGTGCCTTTAATAAATCCTGAAAGTAATTTTAATGCCAAAAGAGGGTTTGCATTGGTGCAAGCTGTTAGTAAATGAATCTGTAGTTGAATCAAGTGTTTTAAATAGGGAGACATCTAAAATACTCTGGTAGGTGGGTCCCCAGGATAAGAATTGAGAAACACCGATCTAAATCATGTAGTCTATAAAATTGTTCTCAACCCTGTTCCTAGAGAATTGGACAGCTTGAATGTCTCCCTATTATTCAAACATCTGATTCAGGTCATTTAGCTCATTAGAAAAGACTCCTAGATCTGAAATGGGTGTGTAAGACAAAGCCACTGGTCTACAGCAACAAATGCCATTAAGTTTAGCAAGATATGTTATAATAATCATATCAACAAACCACATTTGACTTTGTTGTGGAGTAAACTTCTGCTACCTGTTTTATTGGCAAAGAGGAGTTCCTCAAAGATTTGTCCTTACCCGCTGGCGCAAGTCATTTAGCTCCATCACGCTTCACCTTTGGTATTTTTTAGTGGTTTTAATTGCATCGGGCAATCAGGACAACTGGATTTGCAAGCTATGGTGGGAATTGAGGGTGTCTACACCACATTGCAGAGATCAAGCTGGCCGATCTAGAGATCATTCCTTACCCTTTCACACTAGGCAAAGGTAAGGTTTCTCACTGAATGAGTTCACCACCTGATCCTGCCTGAACAGTGCCACATATGGCATGATATGGCCAGACGGTCTGGCTGGAACACTGGGAGAGGTCTTGGGGAGATGCCCTACTGTTTTGTGCAGCTATTTACAGCCCTGTCCAAAGGAATCTGGCCATGTGACTGTCAGTCAGATGTGGTGAGCTTTTTCAGGAGCACTGGTGCAACCACAGGGAAGCCGGTTGTCCATCTGACCACTTTGGTAAGGCTTCAGCCCCAAGGCTGAATGACATTGTCTCTGTTGCATGACCAGACGGGCTGCTCGGCTACAGCTTGATTCAACACACACACAAACACTGCCAACAACGGCGCTATGGACCACACACCCACACGCACTGAGAGGGACAGCCCAGATGCTGAAACTGATTTTCCAGCCATCACTCGGCTGACATCCGTTCCTCTCAGCCAACATGTGTCATCCTCTGCCTGGCCTGGGCGCTTGAATGGCGGGGAGCAGCAGTGGTCCGTGGTGTGGCTGAGGGTGCAAGGGTTTGCCCCCAGTCCCCATGAGCTGGAAAGGATGGACCTGGACTAGTGATACATTTGGATGCTGGACCAGGCAGACTGTCCCTTTGCCTCTAGAAAAGTGGCAGAGCATAGACTCTGCTGTAGCATATGCTGTGGCTGAAGGTCAGGTGACGGACTCCAAAGCTCTGCAGATGCAGGAACTGTAGCCCCCACGGCAGATTGGGTGGGTTTCAATTCAGAGGGAATTATCGGTGAGAGAGCTTAGTGTGATTGAAGCCAGAACCCAGGTATGTCTGACCTTAACGACCTGCAGATGAAACAAAGGTAAATTTGATGAGCGGAGAACAACAATATGAAAAATAGAATGGCTAGAAAAGGCTGATGTAAAAGATTTATGTAATAAACCATTGATTTTACGTAAAGTCTCCAACCTTCGGCCGACTTGTATGCACAATTAACTGACAGAGGAAATAAAAAGATCTCACCAGATGCTCAGTTTCGATACCAAAGGAATCTCCTGGATGGAGATGCTACTCAAGCATTACCAGTTTCTGCTATTTCCAAGGAAGTCCCTCGAGGTTTTAGACTCATTTTCCCTTTCCTCACTCTCATGTTTTCTTGTTCAGTTGTTATGATTCCCACACCTGATCCCAGCGCATGACAAGACTAGCGAGCTCATGGTTTGTGAGTTGTTTGCTAAAGCAAGTTTTCTTGAAATCTGTCTGTGCTCTGAGGGACTGAGCATTGTGTAGCATTTGCGTCTCAGTCACCAAATACTGAGAAACAGAGAAAGGAGGGACAGAAAGGGAAAAAGAGAACGACAACACTATGCATTCTCTGAAGTCATATGATGCAGAAGAATAAGGCAGACTTGAAAGTTGGCCTATTTCATGGTCAGGCACTAGGACTGGGAAGGGTCTTGAATGGCAATGCATCTACTTTAATGTGACAGACAAGTCCCTAGGCAAAACAAGCAGACCCGTGGCAGGCAGGCCCAGGTACTTGATGAGTGTGACACCTTTGCCATTCCACTGGAAATGTTGTTGCCGTACGCTCCGCTGCCTCATCTTAGGTTTTACCCAAATAAATTTGCCTCTCATCCGGACTGACGATGCCACAAGCCCCTCGCCTGCCTGTCCTCCCTGGAACTGTTGAGATCATGAATCTCCTTGTCGACGTTCATAGGGCCTTGCTCCTGATAAATGTGCACCCGCCTTGGGACCCTCCCGCCGCCTGATATTGTGCTCGGCGCCAGTTTGCAAAGCTGGGACAGAGCTCTGCCACATACACATTCCCGCATTCAGAGACCGTTTCCTTGTTCCTGCTCTGCGATGCTGTGTGACAGGTTGGATGGCCAGTGCCTGGGGCAAAATCTTACTCGGCTTTGCATATCTACAGACAAAGCATCAAGTAAAAACAATGACTGCACATGATTATAAATGAAGAGATTTCTACTAATCATTGTGTGATCTGTGTACTTACAGTATTTGTGCTGAAATCAGTTTTAGTCAATAAAAAAGAGAAGAGTATCCATCTCAGTTAGCCACAAGGAGATATAAATCAGAAATATGAAGACACATAAAATGACCAGGAGGTACCACACATTTTAACTTAATTCTTATATCTTATTAAACAAGATTTTGATGAAATACACACACAAAGACCACTGATGAAATAAAAAAGGCCTGTTAATTTCTTTTGGTTAAGAATCCCATATTCCCTCAGGCTCAACATGTATGCTATGCCATAAAGGGCCTTTAGTGGGCACCCACGGGGCCTTGACAGCAACACTGTTTATATAGTGCATTTTTTTTGTGTGCATGAAAATTCAAGAAAACAGTTTTAAAAAAGTAAGTTTAATTAGTGTAAATGACATGTGATAAATAAAATCAAATATACATCTGTGAACTCCTGTGTATAATTACATTTTTTTTTTAAATGAGAAATTAATCGATTGTATCCAACGTCAACACACATTTATGAGAGGGCTTTATTCTCCATTGTGTTTTCTTGGTCAAACATTTACCAGGGAGGAAGTATGTAGTCAGAATTGACAGCTGTCAAAATTATGATAGCCTGTAACCATATGAATATTCATCGCCGCAAAAATTCCCGCTTGTGGAATTCAACTGACAGAGGAGCACACCAACTCCTGTAAGTCAAATCACAGTGGATAGATGTGATTCAAACCATTTCCTGAAGTGTGGGTTGCACATCTGGTGTAGCGTATTTCATCATTTTAAACAGAGTGTAAGACGAATGCGCATTAAAAGAAGTCCAAATTCAATACAGGAGCACACTAAATGAGTTGTTCAGCCCATCTTAACATTTACTGTTATACATAAAACAAAGAGTTGAAGGTTTTCTTCTTAGCAGGATCCTCCACATTAATTTGCCCGTATGGACACTGTCGGGATAAAAAAACAAGAAGTTTAGAGTTAACATATGGGCACTGTAAAGTTAAAAAAGAATTAATATCATGTGGACAGTTTGCTTTTTATTATGAATTGTGGGTTACTGACAGAATGGATTTCTCCTGTCTCAGCATCATGTAATCCATAAAAAAATCAACTAAATTTCACTCTAAATAAAAAATACTTACTGTAAAATTAATACAATACTGACTGACATTTATTTCAGTCCTCTTGTAAAGATACATGTGAAAAATATGAAGCTTACATGTCTGCAGGCACTCCCACAGCATCTTCCTCTTTTCCTATGGGCAAACTCAGTGAACACATTGTAGCCGGTTATAGGGTCAATGTATGTTCTTTCCTGATTCTGTGAACAGATGCAATTTGCAGTTGATCATCTGTTTGTTAATGCTCATATTTGATAAGACCAGTGTTTAAAAAAATAAAATAAAGATCAGTGTTTAAAAAAAATAAAAAATAAACATATTTCAGGGTAAATTATTAAACTTCTAAATAATTATAATAATAAAGTTTACATCTACTGGAAAACATCCCTGGAAATTGAACAAGTCATTAATGAAATACAGCAGAAAAACAATACAATCGTGTTTCTTAAGCATCATTTCTGACTCTTCCTCAGAGAGCATGGCTTCATCTATGACAGCCTTCGACGCCAAAAAGGCCTGAGGCACTTTTTGTGGCATGCCATTTCAGATGCCATCCTTTAGCTCCATAGTGAAGCTGACACTGTCTGTGCATCCTCCAACTCTATGGGTCTTCCATAACTTTCTCTCGGTCATCAAACTACATAGTTCCTGACAGCCAAAAGGAACTTTCAAAAATGACCTAGTCTTCCACACACTGAAGTAGCCTATTCTGCAAGTTAGAGGTCTAGTATGTTCTTTTTAGCTACATAAGAATGTAAAAATATCCTTAGAGTTGCAAAATGTAGGACTTTTTTAATAGTAGGAAGGCTTAGTTTCTAATAACCATCTGTGTTGGTTAGGTTCCCTCACATAGGTCACTGACTCAGGCTCGTGTATCTACACGAGTCTCTATAAATGTGACACCAGCTGCTATGCAGTTTATAAGCGTTTGTTTTTGCTCTTACCTTGCATGCGTCCATATGCAGTTCATAAATTAATCTCTCGTCATCTGAAAGCGTGCTAGATTCACGTGACGCGGTTGTGTTTTTACCGTGAGAATTCGAATTTGATTCGCTCTCGCGTGCACTGCAATATGAACGCGGCGTTTTCTTATTGTAGACCTCATTTGACATTATTATAACCGTTCGACAGCGTTTAAAACTGGTTAATCTTAAGAATCTACCTGAAACGAGGAGCACCATAACTCATGCTAAAAAGGGAAACTAAAAAGTCCTGTCACCTCACGACGTTGCTTGCAGACAAATGCAAACTTGTGACAGTACCTAGACGTGTGGAGACAGTTCTCACAACCACTGCCTACAGGACAAACTGTTGTTGTTGTTTAAAGAACTGTTCACACTCTGCTTTGCTGCCAATAAATGTTAAAAATAACCGCTGTGTTCTTCCTCGTTGTGCTTTTCATGTTCTGACAGTATTTTACACAAGATGCATTTAAGCGCCCTCTCTGTTGGACTGTAGAATTGCAGCAGGGGAAATTGTGTATTGTAATTCTTTTAAAGGCACAATATGTAAGATTTTTGTATTAAAATATACCCCAAAACCACTAGAACGATGTCATATATTTTGTTTACATTACATTACATTTGTTACATTATCCCAAATGCTTCAAAGAATGTTTAAATCAAAATATTTTAACCAGGACACGGACTGTGTCCGTGCATCACCTATCAATTGCATCATACCCGCTTTTATTTTGTGGAAACCATGGAAACACCAAATATACTTTAATATATTATGTGTTGTATTAGACAGTTGAGCAACAGGATACATTCATATACAGAAAACTAATCATTGTTCCTATAGCTCAACATAGTCTTATTGTTTACCATGTACCAAGTACCATGCTTTACATGCATCTTACTGCATTGTGTCTCATAGCTGCAACTTTCAATACACTTAAATGTCAAATCTGTATCTCCCCCATGTTAAAGCCCCACTTGGCTACTTTTCCTCTCGGGGTCCCCCTACAGTTGGGAAAAAATAATGTCCTCAACTACTGTCGTAAGCTCTGTAATCCTACAACAGGGCATGCCATCGCGCGTGCATTTGTTGACATGACAACCCTGATAGCCCTGAACTAGTGATGCGTGGCTCGTCTCATAACCCGCGGACCCGTATGTCTATTTAATGGTCGCGGGTGCGCGGCGGGTTGTAAAAATATATACAGTGGTGCGGTGCGGGCCAAATAACTTCATAAAAGCCTCCCGCGGGTCGGTGCAGCACTAACAGTTCCCCTGAACACTGCAAGAGGATTTCGAGTTCTTCTGGCGTCGCGTGTGAAATGTCTTCATCCCAGGTAACGTTACAGTCAGTGGCATATGCTTCAGCATGTCATATGAATATAATTTCATGGGTTTTATTTTTTTCAAACGCCAAATAATCACGATGCTCACGTTTACAAGCCAGCGTCATTATAGTAGTCTATTGGTTACCGTTTTACAGAATCTATATGATACTTCAGTTCAATGTTTGAGTGGTAGCTCACCGTAACAAGCAGGACAGCATCGGTCGGGCACGCCTCCTTCAGCTCACGCCGACGAGAAAACGCTGGTCACATTTTGATCCTCGTCCTGCCTTTAGTCCCATCACTTTTTCTTTTCCTCTTATTGCTTTCCTCCAACAAAACCTTTTCTTTCTTATGTGTCTGTGCTGCTTCGGACATGACTATATTATCCGACGAACAAAGTTGGGCTCGCACGTCTGAATGTAAGGAAGTGTGTGTGTTGGTGGAAGTGACGTATATGCCGTAAAGCAGTCGAATTTTGTAGTTCTTTTTGTTCTCGGGTTACTACCCGAAACCCGAAGTTTAAAAGTACGATTAAAAACGATACAGACCCCATCAGGCTATGGCAGACGTGTCATTCAACCTATTGTAAGTCGATGTATCATCACAAGAGTCTTAAAAAATATATTATGAAGGTTGAAAAGTTACCTAGTGCTGCTTTAAGATGCCCATCTTTATAGCAGAAACAAATATGTTTATAGCCTACAAACATTTGTTTTGGTCTATACAGCTAATTTTTACAACTTTCATGACAACTGTGAGTTTTAAAAAAAAAGTTTTTGTTGTAATCTGATGGCTCAGAAAGGCCTTATTTGACCCCAATGTCATTTCCTCTCTCAATACCCATAAAAGGCATCAAAGGTGCCCTAGAATGATTTGAAACAATATTTTAAATTGTTCTCTGATATCTAATAGAGGGTATGTGGCTTATTTAAGGTAAAAAAAAAATCCAGATACAGTTTTACAGGTCCATTTACAACCCTATAAATTGTCCCTAGTGTGTAATGTTCTGTTTTTGCCTTATTTGGAGGGGTCATGAATATTAATGCAGAGTTCTGCTCTGATTGGCTGTTTCACTGCACGGCTCAATGACAGCTAACACATCTATACAATTGTCATGATTTTACAATGATAGCTTCTTAACTTTGAATCACAAACTGAACTGGGTAGCGCGTAATATATATATATATATATATATATATATATATATATATATATATATATATATATATATATATATATATATATATTTAAATGTGACATTTAAAACACATGACCGCTTGCCCCACAAAAAACGTGATAAGTTGCACTGACTTGACATTTATAAAAAACTTCCTTGTTCTAAGAATTTATAGTTCATCTGCCATCATTATATAGTTGACTCTTGCCTGTTTAACTGTGCATACTATTACAGGCTTGCATATTTAATTCCTTAGAATATTGTGCTTATTCAGATTACTGGTATTACTGGTAAAATTGAGTAACTACAAACAACACATAACAACAGTATATTTCACTTTGAAATAACAAGCAGTGACACGTAATGTAGCAAGATTTCCCTTCATTAACCACATTCACACAAACCTTGTAGTAGTTTTCCGCAGGAAATAGACACATATAAAATGTCCTTGTATTGCAACAGGTTTCAATGATGGTGACCCATAAGAAACAAAAGCTTTTTTTGGAAACAAGTGGGTGGTGTGAATTTATACTTCCTTTGCTTCACCAATAGTGTTTATCTTATAAACAGGTCCTGTTTTTACATTTTTAAACATGTGGTCATATTCCTTTTTCGAAATATTTAAGGACATAATAATATAAAGAAGGCATTTACAAACCATAAACACAAGCATAGTATGCAAGATAGCATCAGTAAAGACATGCCTATGCATGCATGATAAAGAAAAAATGCTTTGAAGGTGCAGGGACAGTTTAGCTAGGCTACATAAAACATAAATAAAAAAGACATTTACTCCTTTTCATTTCATTTTGTTGAAAACCTTTTGTGTTCCACATTTTTTCTTCTGTGGAACGCAAAAACAGAAAAACTAGCCTATAATAAGTAAAGCAACTGCAATATTAACAGTCACAATTCACTCGCATCTTTTTTCCATTCAAGTGAATGGAGACTGGGGCTGTCATTTCGCCTGTCACTTCATTTTGTATTACACTCATACAGGTTTGAAACAACACGAGGTCGAGCAAAATTGTTTATTATTGTACATTTTTGGAATCACAATCCCGCTGAAATAGGTACACTCGCGCGCTCGAGCAAACTCGCGTGACCCAGGTGCTTCCTGGTGCTTCACTGCAGGATCACAGCCAGGGGAACCGAAACGGTCAGCAGCGCGTCCAGGAAGCGTCACCGAGGAGCACGCGCGCCGGCAGATAGAGGAATGCAGCAGTTTCCGCGACCGTCTGTCAGGTGGCTGCGAAACTAGAAGGTTCGTAGGCAGCGCGCGTGGCTCGGAGTGCGCGACGGTGTTTTATTTTCCCGCCGTCGGCGCGAGCTTCTGCTGACGCGATGCTTTAACCATGGACAGCAGGATAAAGTAAGTCATCAATTGTTTACCTTACACATTTATCGTGTTTGTCGCGGTACGCGTTATCAGTCTCCTCAAATAAAATTATCTTATATGGTTAAAATGAAGGTAGCGGCTATTGTAAATCTGTTAGTTAGCTCATTTGGCTAGTGAGAAGAGATGACAGGTCCAGCTGACCGGTTAGCTGTTTACCTCAGACATGCTAACTAGCCTAGCCGCATTCCTCAACAGCCATTTAAACTTGACAGCTGCACATATTTAATTTAGCTGGAATTAGACGCCGGTAACATCTTGTACCATTATCATCTATGTGTTTTCACTGTAATAACATTATTATGATTATATTGTGAATTCACAAGAGCAAACTGACTAACGTTACATACTATAGTCTCTAATGACATGTCGAGCTTTTAAAGACATAACTTAGTTGATGGAAAATTAACGTTACAGCATGTATAACTTTTTCTTCTGTGGAACACAAGAAGATGTTAGGATGTTGTATGGAAATATATGCAGTAATAGTAATTGGGAACTGAGACTGTCATTTTGACTAACATCTTGTTTTGTGTTTTCAAAAGAAGAATGAAAGTTACGTTGTTTCGGAAAAAAAGGAAAATCGTGACAAAATGTTTGTTCCTTTAACAGTCTCAAAGAGTTGTTAAATTAGTGAATTGTGCTTGTTTTTTCTCTTTTCAGCGAGAATCCTGAGAGAACATTTGATTTGGCCCTTCAGGTTGCATGTCCATCGTCTGAAAATGAAGGTAAGCTTTCATTTATCAATTTTGTTATGTTTTGCATATGCAAGTGTTGCTTTAAAGGGCCCCTTTTTCCTCCAAAACACATTAGAAAGACTTTGTTGATCCTCTATTTTAAATCACTATTTGCTTGCTGTCATATACTTTGAAATGGCATAAAAGGAATCCCTGTTTACTCAGGCTTATGTAACACTGCTCATATTTCATGGCTTTTAAGTGATAATGTGTGGCGTTTGTATTGTACAAAAGTGTATTATAGTTTTTTCAAATGACGTTTGTTTTTGTGTCAGTGATGACATATATAGTTGAAGGTGAATTATGTATGATATTATGGGTATATGCGTCAACTAAATGTGGCAACTGAGTAGCCATTTAATTACATAACACAGTTTTCAACTAAACTTTTTTTACACAACAACAGCGTTTTGGGAGCCTGAAAGTGCAAACTTTTGGAAATGTGATTCAAAGTGTGAGGTTTTGAAATGATGCTGTTATCGCCTCCGGGCAAACTACAAAAACGTGAATTTTGTGACAACGGTGATGTCATGTTCAGTCTATGGGCCCTATCATACACCTGACACAATGCGACATCAGGCGCGACGAAAGTGTTTTTTTTTAGCTAGTTTCAGTCTGCTGCAATTATAATTTTTAAATCCAGCTCCACATTGCTTAAATATCAAATGTGCCCATTTGTTCACCCATGGTCTGAAAACGAGGTGTGTTCAGGCGCATTTTTGGCGCGTTGCTATTTTGAAGCAACTAGAAATGGCTGCACCATTGACCAACTGAAACCTGGTCTATAGTCAATAGCGCAGCATTTTTTGTTATTTAAACGGCGCATTAGTAATATGCACCTATATGCCGTTGGACAATGTGCGTACATTCTGCTTATTACACACACAGAGAAGCGCAACACATTTTAAATATTAAAAATAAAAGGACTGCTTTCTGGAGAAGTGTTCAGTCTTTCCGCACAACTGGCTTTTAAAGGGAATGGGAGATGAGACTCTGATTGGTTTATAAAACTTGCGCCCAAAACATACCTATGACTCATTAAGAGACTAGGTAAAGCCCTTTTGGATCATGCTCCAGGCGTGCCAACTTTTTTTTTTTTTCGTGTCAGTGTCAGGCAAACTAAATAATAAAATTACACTTCAAATATTTTTTCCCCAAAGTTAGTTTATGTCACTGAAGGCAGTTATCATCACAATGATTTCATTTCAAGTGTTCGTTTTTAAAATAAGTTTAATTTGAGTTAGTTATTTGATGCTATGAAAACGAGGGGTGTGACGTCATGATTGACAGCTGAGACTGACGGCTTCTCTGAGTGAAGTTGTCACTGAGGCACTAACTGTCTTTTTTCGAAATTTTTGGGAGCAGATTGGAGCTTTAGCTTTAATTTCTACATTTCCATAACTGTTTATTTCACACCAACATAATTAATTGTTCTGCATCTGCGAGAGTGTGGGCGGGCTTTTGATATCGCAGCTGTACTTCCTGCTCTACTTCCTGCTCTCTACTGCGCAACTCTGGTCCCGAAATCGCTACTGCGCAGACTCGGTCCCAAGATGTCCGCGCCGTGCAAGCCACCTAAAAGCTTCAAATCTACCAAGCGGAAACGGAGGATGTCGAGTCGTCCATATTTTTTTACGGTCTGGTGTTACCTCAGCGATTTAGCATATGGCTTTGTATCAGTTGAAAGCCAGGAGTATATTCTAATGATCATGCTCCCCCCCCCCCCCCCCCCCCATATCCTCCTAAGACGGAAAAAATCCATAGATTTCTGGAAAATCTGAGGATTTTGAGCTGTTTTCCGCATGTTTTTCAACCCGCCCATGGGGGGTGGGATCATACTCAGTGCTCGGCTTGGGCATCTACAGGCATTTATGTAAACGGAGCGGAGGAGCAAAGAGTGTGTGAGCAAAGTGTGCTTTTAACTTTTCAAATTAATTCCTATGAAAGCTAAGCTTTCAAAGGCATGAACTGAAAAAACGCTGCGAGTGTAGGCCGCGGTCGCGCTTACCTCAACTCCAGTGCACCAACACGATGTGTTTCAAACCATGCATTAAAATAGGTCCCTATTATTACGTGGTGTTAAAAAAAAAAAAAGACCGCAAGCTACTGGCCTGGCATAATACAGCATTTTTAAAATAGTTTTCGTGGATCCATGTGAATGGGGATCGCTTTGAAAACATTGACGTCTATACATGAAAAACGCGAAGGAAATCACAATTGTGACAAAAAAATAAAAAAGGTTTTACTTCATTTTCTTAACATAAATTGAACCAAAAATGGCTAATATCCACATTTAACCAAAGTCTTACTAAGCTTATCATCAATCTAACTTTGTACCATCTAAAGCCTTTATTGTGAAACTTTGACAGCTTTAAAAGCAACTTATTTTTAGCTGATACGCTTGGCCATTTTCCATGCTTGAAATGTATGACTAAATGATGCGTTTTGCGTCTGGGGGATTCACGGACAGGAAGTTGTTGCTGTAGATGTGAGGGGTGGTCAGATTCGCTTTTGTTGGGCTGGCATGCGTGTGTTTCCATTTTAGATCAGCACTCGCTTGGTTTGCATCTCCTCTGAGCTGTTCAGAAAAACCTGCAGATGCATTTTGTAATTAGGTTAATGTGCTGTGATATCAATCTTGGTTTTGTGAATCTGGTATGCTTTGAGCTCTGCAAGGTTAAATAGAAAACACCCATATCTTTAACAGACCAGGTAACGACTGCTGTGCTGTGCTGTGCTGTGAAGTGAGACTATTATGAATCTTTTTTGTAACAGAAAGAAACATTCCTATGTTTGGACTCAATATGACATAAACGGATATGAAAAATGGCTTGTTATATGCTTCAACATACTGATTTTTGTTCCTATCCTGAAACTATCATTACTCTTTTTGCTTGACATTGAAGGGGTGGGGAGCAGGTGGTTCACAGAGGCAGCTGTTGCTCTGACCGAAAAAGGAAAATATTCCCGGTCCAGCCGCTGATGTGAAAGTTGAAAGCTATAACCCACTTCCCTCATCATCATATGTCGGCATTCGTCTCATTTCCTGACCCCGACTCTCAGAATTGCAGCTTCATTCTAAGAGGCTTTAAGGCCAAACAGAAGTTCGTCAAGGACAGGAAACAATTCCAGCCTGAGATAACATACACACGCCATTAGCCGCATGCAATATCTTCTCACAAATGAAAGGTTGTGGTTTACAAAATAACGAATCTTTTCCCATTTCCAGTTGAAGCATGTGATTGACTGCTCACGGCCCAGTACTTGAGTTTCATGCTTTTTGTTCTGTTCAGACACGGTGGGCCTGCGGGATAGCGCCTGAAACATATTTCTGTTGCCAAATGGGGTGATTCAAGAGCATTTGTGGGAATATGAGGCATTCAAGGGGATTCTCATCAGACATTCTGCCTCTCCACTCACCTCATGTGTCATTTAGCCTAATTTGATATTTGATCAGCCCAAATACAGTTCAGTTTCTCTTGAGGAAAAAAGTCAAGCAAACCTACAAATACATTGCATTTCAAGGAATAGTTCACCCAAAAATGAAAATTGTCATTACTTACTCACTATTCACTTCCATTGCATTAAGTTGCAGGGCTTGACGCTTACTTTTTTTTTACCCCAAGGAGCACCTGTGCTCTAGCCTAGAAATCTAGACGCATCCTAGCGGCAGCAAATTTATTCTGCCCGCGAGTGTCGTCTAGCAACTCTCAATACCCTTCTGAGCTGTAATTGCCTAACTCTTGCCGGGCCAATCACATCGTGTATAGAGTCGGTGGGCGGAGCCATAATGACGACGGCCGAGTTGCGCATGTGTGCTTCTAGTAAACACATAAACTGGCGAACGGCGGTCTTTCGAATCAGCTTTGACCGGGCCTCTAGAAGACTTTGAGTTAAGCTTTTCTCTGAGAAAAGAACGGCACTGAAGTTATTCTTAAAAAGAGAAGATGTGTTCAGAGTTTTGCCGACCGGATACGGCGAATGTTTAATCTGTCAACAAGCTCTGTTTCACCTTTGTTGCTCTGGTTGGTTGTAGTGCTATCCAATCGCGTGCAGAGGGAGTTTGAAAGACAACCGTTTATCCGCCCCTCAGATTGAGCCCTGTCTATGGTGAGTTTCCAGACCAAACATCTTGATGTGGGTCTGGCTTGTCAGGCTACCTGTGCTCTCAAGTTGAAAAATGTAGGCGTGCGTATAGAAACTTTAGAGGCGCAGCTAACTATCTCACCATTTATATAGAAAATGTACTCAGGTTTTGCCATACTAGTGTTATTTACTGAGATACTGTATAATACATTTAATTTAATTCTGCTTTCATTTTAATTTTAGAGAAGTTTTTTTAATGCCTATAGTTTTTATAAATATTTCAGTTTTAGTTCGGTACATCAGGTTAATTTCAAATAAATAAAAATAAGAAAAGTAAAAAAATAATAATAATATTTAATTTTATGTTGGTTAACTTTTTATTTATTTTCAAGTAAAGAGTTTTTTAATGGTTTTAGTTTTTATTAACTATAATAAAACGTATAATAGTAAAATCTGTACATTTAATAATATGCATCAAATAATATTCTTAGTCTTTTGTTACTGTGACGGGGCATCCTAGACATAAGCTACAATAGATACAGCTGCAATAATGAAATGGAAATTAAAGTAAACTACAAAGTTTGTGTAAACAAATAATAACCGGGGTGGTCTTTTATTTAATAAAGCCCGAAATACACAGGGACTATTATTTTAAACTTCACTGACCACATTACTGCAACAGCCCGGTCCTGCAGATTTGCTTTATACAACATTAGAAAGATTAGACCCTTCCTATCAGAACAGGCTGCACAACTCCTGGTTCAAGCTCTTGTTCTCTCCAGACTGGATTATTGTAATGCTCTTCTGGCTGGGCTTCCAGCATGCACTATCAAACCCTTGCAGCTGATCCAGAATGCAGCGGCGAGAGTGGTCTTTAATGAGCCGAAGAGAGCGCATGTCACCCCTTTCTTCATCAAACTGCACTGGTTGCCAATGGCTGCTCGCATCAAATTCAAGGCACTAGTTCTCGCCTACAAAACAACCACTGGTTCTGCACCATTATACCTAAACTCAATTGTTCAGACTTACACACCCTCCAGAAGCTTGCATTCTGCGAATGAGCGGCGCCTCGTGGTTCCTTCCCAAAGAGGCATGAAATCGCTCTCACGGACATTTTCCTGGACCGTTTCCACCTGGTGGAATGACCTGCCGATCTCAATTCGTGCTGCCGAGTCTGTAGCCATTTTTAAAAAACATCTTAAGACACATCTTTTCCAATTGCACTTTTCCTATTGCACTTGACCAATACAGAATAGCACTTACTGATCATATCTACGTCTCTCATCCGGATTTGTGCCTTCAGGCGGGTATGTTACATAGTTATCATAGCTACCAAAATCCAGTGTTCTGTATTTTGCGTACGTGAGTTTTTGCTGTCGATGGCTATTGCTGCGCGTTAAGCTAGAATGCCATACAAAACCAACCCATTGGGCCACTGAATCCGCATTAACGACAACAGTTGGGGCATCAGCCTTAGTCCTAATGGGTTGTTATCTTAGCTATCCAAATCCAGTGTTCTGTATTTTCCGTACGTGAGTATTTGTTGTAGCTGGTTATAAAAAAAAAAAAAAAAAAAAAAAAAAAAAAAAAACACAGTTGTGTACTGTGCTAATTAATTGAGATTTCTTACAGCTCTTACAGGTTGTTGGCTTTGTTTGTTTTGTTGCTTCTATTGCTCTACCCTTTTTTGTAAGTCGCTTTGGATAAAAGCGTCTGCTAAATGATTAAATGTAAATGTAAATGTAAATTTTGAAATGTCTATGGTTTATTATTGCAGACTGTTTATTCAAATTCAGATGAGGGAGATGAAATATGCATTCTTACAACTGTATACAACATATTACCATATAAACACCATAAAGTAAACATCGTCATAATTGATCAGCATTAGTTCATAAGCAATCGCTTGGCATAAATGAGCGCTATTCATTGATTCCTAACTGATCTGAAGTGTTGCGTGAGCCCGTAGAACTCACCGTACGTAGTTCACCGTTCAGGCTTCGAAATGCGAAAAGCGAAGCGCTCACATTTAATTGATTAAAATCATAGCCTTTTGGAGTTTAATAATCACATTAGGCAGTATTGCAATTTGTTTTTCCACCCCCAAAACATAAGATGCCTTAAAATGAACATTAAGACGCTTGTTATTCCATTTAAGGTATTGAAGACTATTATATATATATATATATATATATATATATATATATATATATATATATATATATATATATATATATATATATATATATATATATATATATATATATATATATCATTTTTTTTTTTTTTTTTTTTTTTTTTAAACTGATCCGCAGGGATTGTTTCTTCACACACAGATGCTCCAAAATACATTGTACAGTTCGCACACATATTTTTAGTCGCAGATGTGAGTGAAATGGTCGCACTGTTGAGCCCTGAGTTGTTCCAACCCTGAGTTTCTATCTTTTGTTGAACTGAAATGAAGATATTTTAAAGAATGTTAGTGAATAGATAGTTGACGGCACCCATTGACTCACATAGTAGGAAAAAAATAATATAGAAGTCAATGGGTGCCATCAAAATGCATTATATTTGTGTTTATCCAACGTGAGCTGCATTGCAGGAGTTCATGCATTTCTTGGGAATCCATCCCATGATCTTGCTTTACTCTGAGTTACAGGAACCACTGGCGTGATCTTTGTTTGTGTTGGTCAGTTTATTACTAGATACCAGATTAGAGGAAACCACCCTTTGCTTTTGTGTCATCTTTCATTTCCCTCTTTGTCCACAAAAGTTTACTCTTAAGTGCATTTTCTAGTAGTGATGCATCTTAGTTTCAGAGCATGTCACGTTATCCTGCTGCCGTTTGTAGGGAGTTTTTTTTCTTCTTCTAATGCTGGAGAGTAATTAGCTTCACACTGTTAATGTGAACAGTGAAACCTTTGCTTTTTAAAGTTCAATTTCCTTTTAAGCAACGCTACTACAACATTACAGGGAACCACTGCATCTATTTTCAGCATGCTGCCACGAGAACACAAAAGTCATTTCCAGGACTTCTGATTCTGAAGATGGTGTCATGTTTATATATTTTTTTTTGTTCTGTTCCAGTCTTTTGCGCATTGTCAAACAGGTTTTTGTTTAATGTGTCTTGCGCTAAGTTTAGGGACGGAAATACTTTTTTGTTTTTTGAAAGAAGTCTCTAATGCTCACAAAGGCTGCAATTTGATTTAAAATACAGTAAAAACAGTACTATTGTGAAATATTATTACAATTTAAAATAGTTATTTCTCGGTTTTAATATAGTTTTTAACTGTAATTTATTTCTGTGATGCAAAGCTGAATTTCCAGCATCATTACTCCAGTTTTCAGTGTCACATGATCTTGTGTAAATTTTTTTGGCTATAGTTTGTACACCTCGTCAGTGTTGTGTATTATATGCGCTTCTGTCACAAGATGATGACAGGAAACTAGGCATGCACTGATATGAAAATGTTTGCCGATACGATGACCGATAATTCTTTATATTTGAATGCCGATAACCCATTTACTGGCCGGTGAATCTAATTCCAAATGTTTACATACATTTTGAGAGCTTGTTTACAAAAACAAAAGTCTCACAATTAAAAGCTGTAATAATTTTATTTAGCCTAAATAGCAGACTTGCACTTCACTGTATTTTCCTTTTTGAAGTGACTCCAATTGTATTTCAAGCAATTTAAAACCGTCACGCTGTACAGTGCGCACCTGAAGTGCCTTGAACCGCGCAGCATTATTCAATGTGTTGACGTAATTTCTCCTGAAATGCTCCAGCTGTAAGAAGCTCCTCCCCTTTTTGAAACGGCCAATAGCGTTTTGTTAATACCACAGTTTGACTAGAGCCTTTCTGTTTTCTTCCGAATCTCTAATGTTTATAATCATAATCTCCTCCATATCTCTTTGAAATGAATCACTTAATCACAGAATTGAAATGTGTCCGATATGTTTTGTTGTCTCCACCGACTGGCGCATTTGATCCGTGCTGCGCTCTCGTGTCTCTAATCAAAGGCTCTGTTTTAGACTGTGTGTGCTGGGGCGGTGTGTGTGAAACAAACGTAAAACCAGGGGCTTCAGATTCTAGAGAGCATTTGATTGGACAGAAGATGTGATGAGAAGGTGAAGTCTGCGATGATGTCATCAAAATCCATGATCCATTTTTACAGAAGTGAGAGACTTTGAATGCCTATATCTCCTAAATGTAAATGTTGCCATTGTTTTGGAACACACCAGCTTTTTCACAACCTGAAGGCTAACATAGTCATACTAAAAGCTAAACACCTTCAATTTTGATTTAAGGGGGCCTTGAGTTTTCTAATAATCCATTAAATAATCCAAGGAAATAATCCATTATTTGTCTGCTTTAATATATCAGCTAAATTATTTTATCGGGCCTATAACGATCATATTAAAAATGAACCTATATCAGCTGATACTGATATGGATGCTAATGTATCGTACATTCCTACAAGAAACCTTTTTCTGTAGTGTGAGCAGCCCAGCAATTCAGGTAGTCTCGCGGTCCTGTAGTGTAAGCTTCCCCTAACAGATCAGTTAACTTGCCAAAGTCAAATTTGAAAATGTGTAGCTTTGCTCATCTCTAATATAAATAAAATAGGATACATTCAGGAACAAATAGTTTTAAAGGTAATGCCATTGTTTTCGTCTCCAGCATGGGTCTGGGGTTGACAGGCCTAGAGACTGCGGAGTAGGTGACTTATTTTAGCTAACATTAGAAGATGAATACTTTGCCAGATTGGATTAAGCAGGACTGCCATGCTTGTGCTTGGCACTAGTGAGCCGCATTGATGTTTTTCATGCCCTGTGCCAAAGCCAGCAGATGATGCTGACTGTGCCAAGGCAGTAGGTGGAGACAGATGCTACCTGTCTTGCCTCTTCTTTTCTTCCAGATTGCACCCAATAATAAAGCAATAAAAAATAATAGACCTGATATTTACAACTACACTTGTGCTGCAATTAGCAAAGTGATTTCCCAGCGATGACCAACAGCTTTTTCGCCCAGGCCACATGTATTTCAGTTGTGTTAAGGACCTATTTCATGGTGCCAAAATCCATGCTGTCCGCCCCCAAGTCTCTGATTTGTTTTTGGTCTGTAAATATGGAATTTTAAATGCAATTTATTCACTTACAAAAAGTTGAGATACGGTCACATTTACCATTTTTCAGCAAATTTTCGTAAGTGAAATAGTCATTTTAATAGAATACACATGATAAAATGTTGGCACACAGGCCAACACTACAGAATTTACATGTTGACCAACAGAAATCTGCTTGGTTTGAGAGTGACTATACATGGCTAAGTTTTTCAGGTTGATCTATAATTAGTTAAGAAATACTACAGAAATTATTGTAATCAAATGTAAATTAAAACTGGATAGTTTTCTTTGTAAAGATTAAATTTAGTATTTAAAGATGAAATGCTATACTTGTAAAGATTAAATGCAGAATAATACTTACAGTTACAAAAGTTCAAAAATGATTCAGTCAAGAGCAGTCTTTTGTTCTTTGATTTAATATGACTGACAGTTGCAGGTTTATTAGGCTGCTGTCACTTTAAGAGTTTATGCACCGATTCAATATACTTCACAACATGCGTTTCTTTCAACTATTTACATTCTTAAACTGACTGCATTTACCTGAATATTTGACCAGACCGGCATTTTGACATAATTGTGTATGTGTTTGACAGTTTAAGCGCAATAAGCCAGAAAAAGAAGAGGATTTTGCACTCACAAGCTGTTTGAGGCGGCTTTATGAGAGCAACACTTGAATAGATCAGTGGTGTGAGCGCAAAACCTGTGGGAATGAGTAGAATTATGCAAAATACAAGCACTAATTAATCAGAGCGAATAAGATGAGAGAGCAAGAATGTGCAGCTGGTATCACTATATCAATACTGCAGAAAATGATTATTGGAACTGTTTCAGATATTTTTAGAAATATTGCTATTTTTGACAACATTAGTTTGAGATGTAGCTTCACTATCGGAAATGTGCTATTTTTGCCTGGGAATATTTGCCAAAATTTGATTAATGTGACTGCACCTTAATAGCACAACTCTGCTGAACATGCCGCACAATTTAAGATAAAATTTGTCTATTTTTTAAATATTTTTTTTTACATAATGAACAATAGTAATAATGATGCTTGTCATAGCAAACACCTCTGATTGTAAGGTAAAAATAAGGTGCCAAAATGAAACCAAAATTTGATCTTTCTTTCAGAGAATCAGTTACATTTGCAGGCTTCAAGATTAACCAGTTTGACTTTGTCATGTGAAGTTTGAGTCATCAAACTAAATATTATAAAAATGTACCTGTAGCTCGATTACCTTTTTAAATATATCCTAGCACATTTATTTTCCTGCCTCAGATTTCACACACCAGCTTTTGACAGGTCTGTGAGCCAAGGGTCTTTTTTTGCCATTTGACCCCCACCTTGTTAAATAACCTGATTGGCGCTCAGCTGTGTCTAGGGTTCAGTGCCAGCTAACACTTTGGTGGGGCTTCGTTGTCAGACTAACAATGCCGCTGTGCCTAAGATGGTGTTGATTGGTCATTACTCATAATGGCTACAGGGGTAGTTTGCGCATGATTTTCTTTTACTTTATAGTCATGCAGATTCAATTCAGTTTGATCTGCCCTCATTATACTTGTGCAACTTCATCAAGTCTCCCCGGATCCCCTTTGCCAGCATCACCCGAAAATACAGCTTAATGATGGAAAAAAGCTTTAGTTTGAAGCCATGGAATAAGTTATCCCACACACCCCTGCTTAGAACTGAATTCAGATTGACCTCCAGTTCTGCAAGTTATGGATTTTCACTTCATGAAACTCTCTGTGCTTTTTTTCCCCCTTGCCGTGCTGAACAGTCTCGTTAGTTGTGAACAGTCTGAAGCCGTTCCACTGGGGCTGTGAATATATGAATTTCTGATTACGATGGAAGTTTTGCCAAATTCACCAGCGCTGGATGGTTCCGCAGTCACCTGTTCCTAAACTCCTACGTGTTGCCGCAAGTGGCGCACGCTTTGAGAACCTTCTCCTTTTTTGATTTGCAATGATTTTGATTGACGTTCAAGTGGTTTTTGTTTTGCTTAGCTTTGCTGTGGTGTCCGGTGCTGGCGAGTGAAGATCAGCAGATGTGACGGGAACAGTCAGGCCCTGCAGGGTGTCGGCCTGTTTCTTCTCAGGTGGTTTGACCCCACACACCCTCCCTCTTAGGCTACACGGGACCTGTTCTGCTGTGTGTGGACTGTGTTTTGCGTGTGCACGGCAGCAGGACGAATCTGCTGATTGGTGTAATCTGAGAGGCAGCTCACCGCAGGGCTCGTCACGGCACTCCAGACTTCCTCGTTTTAAGTGCACCGTCGCAGTCAGTCTTCAAGAACATGGAAAGACTGCTTGGCAGAACTATTCTTGGAGTTGCGTAATGACATTGAATGTGAGGATGCGGTAAATAATTGATCCTGCTGATTTAGATTATTGCGTTGTCATTTCAAACACTTCAGCCTGAACCCAGAGAGAAAGTTTGCCTTTACTTCTGCAAATGCTAATAAGGCCAGCTCTGAAGAAAGACACATTAAAAGTTGCTCCGGATCTTCTGTAGGCTCCTACTTAATGTTGGGTTTGAGTCCACATTAGTCAAGTCCGAGTCGAGTATGAGTCTTTAACCAGTCGAGTCCAAGTCCAAAAGGTCCCAGTCTGACTAAACAATTCTGAATTTCATAAGTCAATAATTTTTTAAACCATAACAACTTTTTATAAAAATGTTGGAACTGGCCACTGTTCACGCCTCCCTTTGGAAGCATATAGAGAAGCTATGGTGGCCAACACAGGACAAAGATGTTGTCTGAGACAGCAGAGAGTGGCTAGCGCTCTGTAGAAAAGTTTGTCCATTTAGGGCTAGCGTAGAAATATGACTGTATGAAATGGTGACGTCACTTATAGGGGACCTGCGAAGAATATAGATAGAAATGCCTCATTCTAAGGTAATAAAAACATAACGGTTCAATATGTAAGGTCTTTATACACCACTGAAAATAGTTAGGTATGTTATATTGCATTTCTGTCAATAGATCCTCATAAATATTACACACTGCACCTTTGAAGAAGCAAATACTTAAAAGTCTATGGGCCAGATTTACGAAACAGGGCAAGTTAGCGTGAGAGTGCAATTCCAAAAAAGTGCAGATGGGAGTGTAAAGTTTTGTGTGATTTACTAAAATTAAGGCCCACAGACACAGCCGGATTATTTCCATAATGACAAACACAATCAACCAGTTAGCGTCTAGTTTAAGACATGCTTTTTTTGGCTGTAAATAATGGCGCGAACACCAGTAAATAGACGAGCGCAAACCTTAGTAAATCACCTTGCATAATTCATTTAGATACTCTCCTCACATAAATTTTGCACCTGAAAGGGAAAATCCCTCAAATGCATATTCAATAAGGTTAGCCGCTAAAATAAATGTGTCCAGCGCTAATTTTTCACTTTGTGTCTTTAGTAAGTCCTGATAGCCAAAAGAGGGTTTGTGTTGACGCAAGTTGTTAGTAAACCTGGCCCTATGAATGGATCATTATTGCATTGATTATTATGTTTCTAGCATGTTATATGTTCGGCAACATTTATTCTAACCCTAACTGATGGAGTGTGTAGTGTGTAGTTTAAACATTCATGTAGGAAGACACATCATGGCCAAGCTGCCTGTTTAAATCCAAACAGCGACTTTTATAAAATAAAATGTTTATTAATTATTATTATTAGTTATTATTTGTTTAGACATTGGTACGAATATAGTGTTTTATATAAGGATTTTCAATGTTCAAGTGTGCTTTTTTAGGTTTGCCTTTTAAAATCCTCTCTTTTTAAAAACGCCTCTGCTTACAGTCATGCTTATTTAGAATGACTTCTTTGACCATTGTGTCTTACACAAATTTTTTTTTTTTTTTTTTGAGAATTAAGTTTTATGCATAAGTGTTGCGTTCTAAGACGGCAAGTTTTTAATACAAAGTTTTGTCTCAAGACCTCTGTGTTCTGTTCTATTCTGTTGCAGGTTTAAATACCTGTTGGGTTCATATTATTTTTGTTTTTAGTTAAAGATATGGCTTCCTCTGTGAAATGTTCAAAATTCCAGTAATATTTAGGGTTCATGCCATTATCATTTTAATGTTCCTTGAGGTTCACTTATAATGTTAATAAAGTTTTTTTTTTGCATAAAAAAACTAAAACAAAAATATATGTGCGGAAAAACCTATTATTTTGAACCTGAAAGTTTTATTCATCGTGTCATGACCCCTTTAAACATTTTGTTACCTTTTTCTTTATTATTATTATTATTATTATTAGGTGAACATATTTTATGATTATCCTTATTTTAAGAGGAGGCTAGATTTGCTACATTAGCTCGGACCTCATTTTTCAATCGTTACAATATAGGCCTCTCTCTGCTAAAAATGTTCATGTGAAGAGTGACTTGTGGCAATTTTTTGAGTTTCATATCACAGTGCTGGCCTCTTTTTGGGCTCCAGCCCACTTTTCACCACTGAATGTAGGTCAGTCCCCACTGCTTGTCTTTGTGAGGGCTTTGCTGTGCTATTTGTCATTGAATATCATGTGACTCATCCATGAGGTCTTTGTTGTCACACATGGAACCGTGTTCTCTCACTTGATTGGTCCTCGGCCCCTCCTCTGATTCAGGGAGTGTCGGATGGAATTAGCATACAGAACTGTCATTAGTTAAGTATGTGAGCATGCCTCTCTCATCTTCCCCACTCCAAGTCATAACACTCTCAGACTAAAACCATTCATTTTTTTTCCTGTGAGAAATGCTTATTAAATTCTACACCATCCTACAGTTGGTACAATTAAAAAAAGAAATCTTATGCTCATCAAAGCAGCATTTATTTGATCAAAAAGTCAGTAAAACATTAATATGGTGAAATATTATTACAAACTGTTTTATGTTAAATATATATGTTAATGTGATTTATTCCATTGGCAAAGCTGAATTTCAGCAGTCAGTCATTATTTCTTCAGTGACACAAGATTTAACAAGAGCTGCTACATGTGGAGACTGTACAGTTCCCTTTTGTAAAACATCTTTTGCCCAAAATGTTTTTTCTGTGAAAGGAGCCATTCTGTGGAATTGGCTTCCAACACATTAGGGGTGTAATGGTTCACAAAATTCACGGTTCGGTTCGATACGATACACTGGTGTCACGGTTCGGTTCGGTACGGTTCGGTATGTTTTAGATACAGCAAAAAGAAAAAATTGGCAGATAAATAACCTTTTTTTATTATTTTTTTATTAAAACTAACAAAGTATGATTTTTTTATTTTGTATGATTTTACCCATCTTCTATGTAGTTACAGCAATAAGACATTAGCTCTTTACATTAGCGTGTGCCGTGTTGCGTTGCGTGTGCGTTGCAGGAGCCCCACACCCTGTAGTGCTTTCACATATGCTGCAGGGATAGTTTGTGGGATAGTTTATGGCTGTTTCTCCTTTTTATCGTCTTGTTGTCGGCGTAAATGAGTTGATTGACATGACATGAATTATTCCCGCTGCTGTACTATCAGCAAATGCGACATACCGTTGTTTTTTAATCCATCACTCTTGCCAACACCATCGCTTACAAAGAATCCAAAGTTCACCCAAACACGAGACCTGTTGGTTATTGGAGGATCTTCTATTTCTGGTTTGTTAAACGCAATAGCCATTTTGCCACGAGCATTCAGCGCGTAGCCTACTGAGTAACGCCTGTTTCACACCGCAAGCGTGAGCAGCACTTCAGCGTAACTACACCGTGACTGCAGCTGCAGACGTGCGAGAGTATTCACACTGGAAGCGTTGGTGCAGCGTCACAGCAGCGGCTCCCACAATGATAGAGCCTATAACTGTCTGAGTATTAAATACTAAACTAAACGAAAGTTTATTATATTTTCTGGCTAGTTTACTTTACTTTTTATAATACTTTCACCCAAACTGAATAATTAAAACAAGTTTAAATGGGTAAATCTACAGATGATTTTTATTCTTCGTTTTCTTTAATTACATACTCCAGTTATTGTTAAAACACATCACATGAGCTTCTTGTGTGCATTTTGAACGCTTTTGTGATATTATATTTATTTTGTCCATCAAAAGTGTGCTTTCACTTTACACCGTGACTGCAGCTGCAGGCCGAGAGCCTTTACCTGTCTGAGTATTAAATACTAAACTAAACGAAAGTTTGTTATATTTTCTGGCTAGTTTACTTTATTAGTTATAATCATAACCATACTCTCACCAAAACTGAATAATCAAAACAAGTTTAAATTGCTAAAATCTTCCACAGATATTTTTTATTCTTCGTTTTCTTTTCTGACATACTCCAGTTATTGTTCAAATACACTACACGTGCTTCCTGTGTGCATTTTAGGCACTTTTTGTGTGGAATTACATTGATTTTGTCCTTTAAAAGTGTGCTTTCATTTTAATTGAGCGTCAGAAGCGTCAGCAGCGCAGCAAAAATAGGCTCGCCGCCGAAACCCCCGCTTCACTGCTGCTCACGCGACGCTCCTGCTTGATGCTCACGCGCTGCTCCTGCTCCCGGTGTGAATGCACTCATTGATTGACATGGGCGCAGAAAAAAATACGCGCTGCTCACGCGCCGCTCACGCTTGCGGTGTGAAACGGCCGTAAGCGAGCACCTGACTGAGCAGCCTAAAACATATTTGGTGTTTTTTCTTTCTTTCACTTCGGCGGTGTCAGGGGCATTGGCTGTTATGTCGTTTTGGTTATTGGGCTACCTTGTTGAACGCATATTATTATATTTCACACACTTTTTTATTTTCCAAATCTAATTAATTAGTCCAAGAACCGTTCGGTACATAATGCGTACTGCGTACCGAACCGAAAGCCTCGTACCGAACGGTTCAATACGAATACGCGTATCGTTACACCCCTACAACACATAAAAATAAATAAAAATAAATAAATTAATAATTAATAAAATAAAAATTTTAACTAAACTGTCAGCTTTTAAAAAAGTTACAAAAACTTGGTTATTACAGCAGCAGAAGTGTAATCATGCCATATGAGGGGAGTATGTGAAATGTGACCTGTGTGAGTTTAAAGACATGTGTTTATCTGATACATTTATCTTTCTTGGAGCTAACTGGTTTCTGGACATTTTATTTTTATTCGCTGTTTTTTTAAATATATATATATATATATATATATATATATATATATATATATATATATATATATATATATATATATATATATATATATATATATTTCTTATTTTTTAAATTATTTCTTCATTGTCTTAATCTGTTAAAAGCCTTACTAGGGACAGGTGTTGCGAATTAGCCCTGGCTAAAAACACTGAGATACATGCAACGGATTGTTCTTTATGTAATAATCTTTGTCAATTTTGTATCTGTTCCTATTCAAATAAACAACAAATAAATAAATAATTTATTTTATTTTATTTTTTATCAAAAAATAAATAAATTTTGCTGCATTTATCTACATTATAAATGTTTTAACGGTTACCTTTGATCAGTTTAATGCATCTTTGCTAAATAAAATATTAATATCCATACAATTTCTTTTACTGACCATGTGTATTCCACAACAAGAATTGTGACTATGAGTGGACCTCACAAAAGTTTTTGAAAAGGTATGAAATTTCAGTGTAAAAATCACACTTTGACAATATTCGAATATTTTGCATTCAAAATCTTACCACAGTGATGATGTCATCACATTTGCCTGCTGAATTGTCTGAATAGTTTTTTTCTTTCATATATTTAAGTCTATAGCCTCCTTTAAATGCAGACACATGTTGATTCTCCTGCACAAGTGAATATCTATTTTACTATGATGTCATATGAACCGTCAGCAATAATCCAAATTTATGTCCCACAAATCTTAAATACACACAATTTGTGTAAATTTCCTGACAGACACCATTAAATGTGTGTCAGCAGATATTTCAGTGATCTATTCATTAAAAGAATTGCTCATATGAGTCATCTGCTTTTGAATCGTTCAAGTTCACATCTTTTTATTCTCATCGCATTAAATGCAGTAACGCTCACATTTCACTTGGGTAAAATATTTCTTTCAACTACTGAAAAAATGTGTGCAAGTTTAATCACACATCATGACACACCGATCAGACATAACATTATGACCAATATTATAACTAACTAATATGTTGGTTGCAACAAACTGTGATGCCCTGTGTATTCTGACACCTTTCTATCAGAACCAGCATTAACGCCTTGAGCAATTTGAGCTGCAGTAGCTCGTCTGTTCAGATCGGACTACATGGGCCAACATTCGCTCCTCACGTGCGTAAATGAGCCTCGGCCGTCAATGAGCCTGTCGCTGGTTCAACAGGGTTCCTTTATTAGACCACTTTTGATAGATACTGACCACTGCAGACCGGGGACACCCCACAAGAGCTGCAGTTTTGGAGATGCTCTGACCCAGTCGTCTAGCCATCACAATAGGGCCCTTGGCAAACTCATTCAAATCCTTACGCCCATTTTTCCTCCTTCTAACATATCATATTTGAGGACAAAATGTTCGCTTGTTGCCTAATATACCCACTGACAGGTGCCCTGATAAAGAGATAATCAGTGTTATTCACTTCACTAGTCAAAATGTTATGACTGATCAGTGTATTTCAATGATAGATCAGGGGTCACTGCTGATTGCCTGAAGGCATAGGTACTATACAAGTGTTTGATGCGTATTAAAGCACCTTCTCTGTCCAATGCCTAATTGTCATATGCTTTAATAGATAATTGAGTTTTTCCTGCAAGCTAGCCCATTTTTAGATGTGTATGTGTTATGTGCGAGGCAGATGGTGCGAGCATATGGTTTGCAACTTGTGATTACCTGCTGCAGCCCCTTTCCAGCTTTTCTCCTCGCGCACCCAAACCGGAGTCGCGGCTGCCCCCCTTTAAGAGGTAAAGACATTTTAATGTCCATGAGATGTAGCCTAGCTTGAGATAAGGCAGTTTGATGACTGATGTGATTAGTGCGCTTGGCAATACCTCCAGAACAGCCTCCCTCCCGTGTCTGTACTGTGCATATAAATTACCCTTGAGTCAGGAGTTAAGGTGTGATTTGCGAGGCAGATTGTTTGAATGTTGTTTATTCTCTTTGTGGTGCGCTGGCTTTCTTTCCCGACGTTGCATGCTAGCTATGAGCCCAACCAAATGGTATGCAAAAAAAAAAAAATACGTTCACATGAAGACAGTTGATAAACATTCTCGCAATTGGACATGTATTGTGACAGACTGCGCTAATATACAGTGATATGCCGGTACTGTCACATAGCCGACATCCATATGCTGCTCCACTCAATCATGAAGCTGTGAAATTGGGTTGCACCCCAACTAGCTTCAAGATTTTTTTTTTCTTCCTCTCTTCTTCTCTCTGCTGTTTCCTAGCTGAAATCTATAAGTGTATGTAAAATATGCAAATGAATCCACACAGACTTTTGACAAATTGTCACACATTGAGATAAAACACGGGAATAATCAGCGTTTGATGTTTGCTGGAGAGCCCGTTCCCATATTTTTGCCTGGATTACTGTATTACACTATGCCAGTTACTAATATGTATCAAATTCACCTGTAATTTGTAATGTTATCTTTCAGAAGTCCTGTCACTATTATTTAAGATTAATTAAACACAGTTTCATAAGCCCATTCAAATATTTTGTTGTACAAATGCCACAAACTCGCTTGAAGTCCATGGTTTTAAGTATGACTTATGAATGCAACATGCTTCAGGTTCACTTAAGACATTAGCGTGATTGCATTTTTGGGCATCACAGGTGATTGTGAAACAGAGGTCGAGATAATCGCGTGTCTCCAAATTTGGAATGAGGAGCATTTGGTGAAAAATGTGCTAAATGTTGTCAGATACAAAAAGATACAATGCTCAAGGGTTTAACCCAACCATCTTAAAATGTCACAAGAAATTGCGACAGAAATATAGGCTAAAATAATAATAATAATAATAATAATAATAATAATAATAATAATAATAATAATAATAATAATTTGATATATATAATATATGCGGTTTGTGAACCTCTTGCAGAATCTGTGAACATGTGAATAATTTTAACAAAATTAGAGGGATCATACAAAATGCATGTTATTTTTTAAATAGTACTGTCCTGAATAAGATATTTTACATAAAATAGTTATACATATTAGGGGTGTAACAGTACACACAACTGACGGTTTGATATGTATCTCGGTTTTGAAGTCACAGTTCGATACAGGTTCGGTACAGCAGTTTTACAAAAAATTTTTTTATTCAAAAGTGGTTTACTGAAAAATGTGTGTCTGTCCTTAAATTAATTCAATTACAACTAAACGTTTCTTAAAGATAATGCTGTAAACTATATATGGATGCCCTTACTTATAAATTGCTATAATATTAAATTCAGTTGCTATTTATTTTTAAATAAAATAATCAACACTCAAATGCTTTACATAAGGCAGTTTTTGTATTAACTTCTAAATATGTATGTGTGTGCATATATATATATATATATATATATATATATATATATATATATATATATATATATATATATATATATATATATATATATATATATATATATATATATATATATATATATATATATATAATATATATATGTTTTCCTTTTTTTTAAAATATAACCATTTATACACAGTGTCATTTTCATGACAGATTTGTTGAAACATACATTAAGTAAACAAGACAAGAAGGTTCGGTAGAATATGATGAATATATATGCTAGTATAGTGCATATATTTAGTGAATGAGTTCATCTCTCTAGTGAACTAACAGCTGTGGACACTGAATGGCTTCTGAGGCAAATGTGACATTATTTATAAGCTGTTTTATCGTCTTTCCACGGTTGAAACACAGATTGAGCCATTACACAACATATGATACATTTTAGTAAGTTGTAATGTATCCTCAACATGATATTCATTCATGTTTATTCTAGATAATCACGTTCACTCGCTTAAACTGACAAGCCTATACAGTGATCAGTCAAGTTACATTAAAGAGCGTAAAGACGGCATTTATCGTTTGAATTTTGTGATAAAATGGACTGAATACTTATGTTTGTGTGGGAGCTTGGATTGAAGTGTGTTCCATGCTTAAAACAAGCCGACCGTTAACTGTTAAAGATTGCATTCTGAACTGTTTGGTACACTCATGCACCGAACTGAAAGCCCTGTACTGAAACTGTTTGGTACAAATCGGTGTACCGTTACACCCCTAATACATATAGACCTCAAGACCCCATTCAAAAGCTTTCGAATCCTTGATTCTTAATAATGTGTTGTCACCTGGATGATCCAAGGCTGTTTTTTTTGTTTTGTGATGGTTGTTCATGAGTCCCTTGTTTGTCCTGAGCAGTTAAACTCATCAACGTTGTTTAGAAAAATCCTCCAGGTCCCAAAAATTCATCAGTTTTCCAGCATCTTCCAGGTCAATGACACAACATATTTTTGTGTATTTCCTTTAAAAAAATATATAAATTCATGACATATCGCTTTATTCTATAAAACCTATTTCGTTTGAATTCGTGTTTAGTAAATTTAAATAATACATGTATTTTGTATATTATTTTATGTTTTGTTGTCTGAATCCTCCAACATGTCTTGAAAACAATTTAAAATGGGTTCTTAATAATAATCAAAAACTTAATACTATGGCATCATTTTAGGTTTGAAACCTTTAATATAAAGACATTTTTAGAAATATCTGCAGTTTTTAAGCTGTTGAGATCCTTCAAAAACTTTTGTGTAATAATTTGATTGCCAGGGTGGCACAACTGCAAACATGGCTCTTGTATTATGGATTGACATTTGTCTGGCTATCACCAGACCAAGCTCAATTTAAATTGAACATTGGTCTGGGGAGTTTGCTCTGTATTTTCTACTTCCGAAGAGGTGTGATAAACAAGCTTCTTTATTCACAATTGGATAGTCCTTCAACCAATCAGACCACAAGAGGCAACACACAGGCCTTCATCTGTGGATAAAGACAGAAACCACTGGTTTTCAATGGGTTTTCACCCATTTGTCTGGTTCACAAGAGATTTAACTGTAAATATCTTCTTCTCTGTATTTTCTATTGCACAAGAGGCGTGATCAACAAGCTTTATTCACAATTGGATAGTCCTTCAACCAATCAGACCACAAGAGGCATGATTAACAGACAAATAGACCCATCGCTTCTCTATCCGTCATTGCGTTAAACCCGCCGAAAGAAAAGCCCGTCTGCAGTTGGTTACCGCAAAAGTGTAACAGAAGCAGTAGAAATGAATGTACAGTTTTCCAGACTGAGCTACAGGGCGAAATCAAATCGCCGGCAGATCAGGTAATAAGAGTAAATAGGATAAAGTATCATCCAGAAGAGCCCAACTGATCCTTGTGGCAGGGAAAAAATGTTTGTAGATCTCTCAAATACTGAGAAAAACTGCTAATTTCAAGCATGAGTAGGTTGGTACACTTTCCACTTTCTTTTCAGGTGGTACAACTACAGTATATAACAGTTTGGTTGTACCGCATTATAACTGCTAATTACTGCTTATTTAAACTGCTTATTATTAGAGGATATGTTTTGAATGGGGTAGGGATTCAGGGTGCAGAATATGGTAATGCAGAAGCAACTAGTTAATAGTGAATCTTTACCAATCTAAATTGTTAGCATATTGCTGCAAACTCATGTCGGCCCTTGTAAGTCACCTAAACTTGTAATCTTGACAGCTGCACGCTTAACTTCCAAGGGTAAATGCAAACTATTGGGGTTTCCTTTTCACAGAGAAGTTCACAGGCAGTAAATGACCAGTGTGATACTTTAAAGAAGCATATCATTGCCGTAAAGTATATCCTTTTTTAAGGTTCTTGCCAGCTAAAGTAGCATGAAATGTAATGCTATTTGTGGCTTGCAAAAATAAAGAGTGAGGGGGAAAAAAACATTTTAAAACGACTGAGTGTTTTCTTTCTGTTCAAGCTTGAAAGATGCCTGCTAATCTGCTTACCCTTTTAATTGTGAGATCTGGGGGCAGAGCTGCTCGAAGCTAGAATAAAGTTACTGATCCAGAAGTAAACTGATGACCACAGTTATTCCTTGCTTTTGGCTTCCAAACACTGCCCTCCCTCCCCTTTCCACTCCCCTTCATTCTGGAGGGGAAGAAAAAAGCTCCTTGTACCAACAAAAGATTTTTTTTTTTTGCCATATGTTCGGTTGACATCTTCATCAGGTTCACAGCGGGTTACCTTAGTTAACGTTCACTCCACTGCTTGATGGGATTTTCTAGCAGTTTCTTGAGTAGCTGGCTCAAAGTCTAGACGAGCCTCCAAAGACAACCGGGACCCTTCCAGCATGCCAGGCACAATGGTATTATTGTGGACGTCGAGGAGCTGGTGCTTCCTCTTTACACAGACCTGTTCGGGCACAAAGACAATGGCTTTGTTCTGGGGCATGGAGTGGGTTAATCCAGACCTCTACATACTGTGAAATAAATCTTTTATAGATGTGCGAAAAAAGGAGCGGAAGAAGAAAAGGTTTTGCCAAGGAGGTTGCGAGTTCAGCATTTTAACCTTTGGCCAAGAATAAGACATGAGGAGGAGGAGGCACACAGGGAGGGTACAAAGAGGAAAGGCAGACAGGCAACACACAGGCCTTCATCTGTGGATGAAGACAGAAACCACTGGTTTTCAATGGGTTTTCACCCATTTGTCTGGTTCACAAGAGACTTAACTGTAAATATCTTGGATCCTTTTTAGAACATTCAGCTGTAGCAGTGAATTCATTTAATGTGTTAAAAAGGACAGTTCACCCTAAAATGAACATTTTAGCATCATTTACTCACCCTCATTGTAAAGATATTTCCAACTGTCAAATGTTTTTGTTTTGGTCCTCATTGGTTTTTTATTGTATAGACAGAAAGTGTCAAAACATTCCTCACAACACGTCCTTTTGTTTGGTGCAAATGAAAGAAACTCATACAGGTTGGGAATGACATTAGGGCAAGTAAGTGATGACAGAATTTTCATTTCTGGGTGGACTATCCTTTCGAACACAAATGAAGATATATTTTATGAAATCGGACTGCTCTCTGAACCACCCATAGGCAGCAACATCATTGCAACTTTCAAGGCCCAGAAAGGTTGTAAAGACATCGTTAAAATAGTCCATGTGACTCCATCGGTTCAACCTCAATGTTATGAATGAAGCAACGAGAATTACTTTTTGTGCGCAAAAAACAAACAAAAATAACGACTTTATTCAATAGTTTCTTATCGTCTGTCAGGGATGGAAATTAGCACCCGCCACCAGCCAAATGCAGGTGATTTTTAGTTGTGTGGTTAAACTCGCTTCACCTAATGGCCACCGTGGCGGGTAAATAAAAATAGCATACTGTTTCACCCGGCCGTATGTCCGAATATGACCAGTGGTTTTCGCCATCATTACCCCGATGTAGTGCCAGAAGACACGAATAAGGACTAGCGTGCGCTGAGAGAAGATCCGGTGTCATGACAAATCCTGTCCGCTATGAAATTTTGTCCGCAAGGACCCCCCCCAGAGCGATTCTATTGGCTGAAAGAAATTTTAATAGGTAATCTGTTCAGTCTGATTTCAATTCTTACAAAATCGCGTTTTGATTTTTGCTGTTTAAATTGTGTTAAAATAGTCTTTAATGTCTTACAAATCATATGTTTCATAGTAGTACTATATAACTGAAGCTATAAGTGCTTATATTTAAGATATATACAAGCATATCTCGTATATAATATTTTTTTTTATTTTTTTAATTCTTTATTATTTACATTATAGGTACATTATGTCATGATTTTGTATTGGCACTTAGTTTATCAGTCGAAATAATTCAGAACATGTTTTTGCTCCCATTATAGCAATCAATTACATATTTCAAATAAATGTGTTGCGTGTGTATGTGTGTACTTAGTATGGCAATGAACTCATAGTTTATTTTTAAACAATTGCTTGTCCAGAACCATGTATAACAACTTTTGATAAGGCATTTAAAACCGCTACCAGCGGACAAGATTTCACAGGCGGATAGGATTTGTCATGACACCGTCACTGTGCATCCGAAAGCACATGCTCGTCTCACAGCGTGCAAATATTGAGTTCTCTTTCAAGTCTTGCGCTTAAACGGACAAACTCACTCAAGAAGTATGTCAACATGTCCGTCTTGATGAGTATCCAAGGAGACAGTCTGAATATGCCTTTAGTGAACTGTATACAGTCGAGAAATACAAGCATATCCTTCTATTAGGTCTTAAAGGGGCAGTAGCCTTTACTGCTGTCTGTTTAATGTCAAACAAAAGGACATCTCTCACTGCTCTTAATTGAATAGCTTTTGTAAGTTAAATAAGGATTAATCTTTAATTTAAACAGTTAAATATGCAGTTATTTTACATTTGATTACTTTATTCAATTTCTGTACTGTTTTGCAGGCCAGTAGGCATGTACATTATTATTTAATGTACACATGAATGAGGTCAAGTTAAACATTTTAGTTTGAATTTTATTTTATACTGTGGATTATTGCAATGTGTTAAATAAATATTTGCATAATTTGTAATTGATTTATTATTTGAAACTTTAGTATTAATGAATGCAATTCCAATGCCTTGATTTTTATTAAAGTTACACAGTCATAGCATTAGCCATAAATGGTACTAATAATTGGCATAATTTCTTTTAGTGTTTTGGTTTCGGTCAAGAATTTTTATTTCGGAGCATCCCTACTGACAATATTCTGCTCGGTATGTCGTCAACACGCTTCAGAAGATGCCAAAACAACTAGTTTCATTGTTGGAACTAAAAACCTAAAACTGGAAGCCATAAAAGACAACGAATCATCCAAATGCCACACAAAAAAAAAAGAGCGCACAGAGCACAGAGCCCTACTCATTTAATGAAATGTATATCAGTTCATGGTTTGTGTGTGTATAAGAAAGAATAAGAGAATATTTCAGTATTTCATTGAGACTAGTTTAAATAAATTGCTTAAGTACTGTAGAGCTTGTAGTATTAATTTTTCACATGCAGTTACACATTGTCGGTTAAAAACGAAAGTGGCTGGTAAAAACATTGAGTGGCTGATAGATTTTGAAATAAAAGTTAATTTCCATCCCTGGTCTGTCTCATTCTCCTACGCTGTTGTCGCAGTGCTTCTGAGTTCACCATTGGCTAGCTCACCGAGAAGGGGCTCATGTGGGGCTCATGTGACCAGCGTCAGCCAATGGCAAGCCAGCGTTCTGATGTAGAACTCGGAAACACTGTACTGTTTGGACCCCAGAAGTTGAAGACGTTGCTGCCTATGGGTGGTTCAGAAAGCTCTCGGATTTTATCAAAAAAATCTTCATTTGTGTTCTGAAGGGTCTGGCGGGTTTTGAAAGACATGAGGGCGAGTAATTAACGACAGAAATTTCATTTTTGGGTGAACTATCCTTTTAAGACTGCGTAAGTAGACAATGTTGTCAAAGTGCTAATATTAACGTCATATGATCACCACAATAACAATCAGTTTGCCTCATCAGACTATAAACACAAATGATTTGCACCACATTAACATCCAATCAGATGTTTAATATTTAGTCATGTGGACAAAATGTCCTGTAACTCGTCTTATAGCCTTTATCTACTGTATTTTTCTCTCCTAACCAGGCATCTTCCAGCAATAAGTAATTTTTCTGTCTACAATAAGAGCCAGTATTTGCACATTTGATGTGATAATCAGTAATATGGAGTGTTTTGGACGCCGCTGATGCTCACTGGCTAGGACAGCGTTATATTTAGAAATTCGACAGACAGCATCCTTTGCCCTGTGGGCTCCACGGTTTGGTCTCTACTTTGATAATACTTAATACTATGATAATGACACTTCATATATTCACGAAACTTGTTGACACAGTGTATTAAACACAAGTCGATCCCAAGGAGTCGTTAAGGTACGTTGAGTTTTTCCATCAGGCTACGATGACAGCTTTGGCAACTCAATCGGCTCGGCATGCATTCCGGCCTATTGGCTCTACACCCATCCCGTTCGCAGATAGACAGACAGAGGTGGTAAAAAGTGGTGTCAGCTGTGAGCTCTTTCCACCACTCACCTATTAACCTTCTTCCCCCCGGCCTCGGCTCTATCAAAGCGGCGTGTATCGACTTTTAAAGACAAGCATTCCCGGGACGTCAAAACATTGATTTGCGACTGACCCGCACTGTCTGCGCTCGGGGCGGCGGCGTGTTGCCACACAGCGGCGGTCCTGTCGAAGGTTAGCCGTGCACGAAGCCCAGGGGGAATCTCTGGAAGGGCCTTCCCAAGCCTGCCATCACCCACGGCCGGCTTCACATTGGGTGCGAAAGCAAAAAAGGAAAAATAGCTCGCTCCTCCGAGGTGATTTCAATTCAATTCTCACCCATTAGCCGCCGTTCGCTCCGCAGTCAAATTACTTGCCAGGTCTGATGCGAGCGGGCGAGATTGTTTTCCTTGCCGATGGGTTTTTAGATTTTTTTTCAAGGTGTTTTCAGTGGTGGTGAGATGAAAACAGTGATGGCAATACATTGAGCTGCCACCACCTTGGCATGCTACGTCAGATTGGAAATGCTGAGGCTAAGCGTAATGATGGATTTCCCCCATCATTACAAGTTTAGTTCAGGTTGATAAATCGCAAATGAACCTGGACAACTGTTGAAGCTTTTGTTAAAAGTCTCATTAGAGTTATATTTGAATTTGATTTATATAAATGTCTGTCTGGACAGCTTTGAGAAGTAACTCCAAGGTTGAAATTTGCCGTGGATTTTATGACCAAAATCTCAATAAATTTTCAGCTATAGTTATTTTTGCTTGTAAAAATGCTTTATTAAATAGCCATGCGGTAATGCCAATTCAAGAATAACTCTGTGAATCAAATAAAGTTGAAAACTTTTATAAAATAATTACAGTCAAACCCATAAAGCTGGTATAATTAATTTTTATTTATTTATTTGATTTATAAGGGAATAATCCACAGTCCCATAAAACACTACGGATATCATAATGAAATTAATCCAAAACTATTGCACAATACATAACTTTTGATGTAAATCCTTTTGTTACAAATATAAAACAGCATATTTAATGTATTGCAAATATTCTTATCTAAAGATATAAGATAATCAGGTTACAAGTCAATGTTATTTATTTTATTAAATTAGTACTTGTATACTATTTTTATTTTATTAATATTTTGCATTAGATGTAATTTATATTTTTAAAATAAAGCAGATTTTAATTTGTAATTTTAGTGTTTTATTTGTAATTTTCATTTTTTTAAATCTAATATTTATCATTTATTTTATGCCACCTTTATTTCAATTACCAAAACCATTTTCTTAAATAGTTTTAGTTTACAACATTGGATTACATCATTCACAATGCTTTATGGGAGAGGGTTTGCTATTTGATTCCCTGATTGGTGGATCTTCTTCTTAGGATTATGGGTAGTGTGGTTCATCACCTGGAATTCTGGGAGGGTCTATAGAGAATCATTGAAAATCAATTTCTCCGTAGAGAAAGTGAATGTGATATTTACTTTCAGAACCTGATAGGTGTACGCAACATACACACACCTGTGGCTGCATGTCCGTTGATTTACATATGACTTAATATATTACTTATTTCAGACACATCCTGCTCTGCATTTTCACATTACCTCTTCACATTACCTGCTCTCACATGTAAATATCTCTACCGACTGACACTGTTCTCCCCATTGTACATTTAAATACCGCCCAGCCCTAGTTGAAAGTCAAGTTGGTCTACCCCTCTTCCTGTGCATGGGTGTGTGTCTGTCTCTCTGTTTCCGTGTCTCTGTGTGCCCACTGGCTCGGGGCGGTTCGCAGACCTGCTGGGAACAGGAGCGGCCTCAGTGTGTCAAGCCCAGGAGGGGAGGCCGTTGGGGAGCTAGAGGGGCGAGAGGGGGATTAAGCAGCCCCAGGTCTGTCACGGTGACATTTCTCTCCCTGCCTCAGCAGCAGGGGTTGGGTTTACCCTCCTAACCTTCAACTTTCAGCCTTAACCCATTAATCCCTTTGTGTCTGCCCGCCCCGCGCAAACACACTCACAATATGGCAGCAGGAGGCTGCGGAGGCAAGGAGCCGGGCTCCCTTTGACAGCTTTTCACCCACAGACAGGGGCCTTCATCTCTCTACATTCCCTAGTGTACAAACCTCCCTCCTCCCAAAAACAGACAGTTGGTCACCCAATCGGTCATTTTTACATGCGTTTGTGCAGATTTTTGTGTTTGTGGTGCATTTTAAATGAACAGTGAATAAAGGCAGCACTTTCGCCGAAGTCCGTATGGGAGGTTAATTGTTAAACAACCTCATATTGAACTGATGATACCATCTTTTTTCAGCGTCACTGGGAGAAATCGCAAAAATGATGGCGCAGCACAAAACTTTCAATATAAGTTTATCTTATATATAAACACAAGTTTTATAAGAAGATACCAATCTATTCATATTATAGTAGTTATTAATATTTTGAATTGGTTTTTAATTTTATATTTTCAGGTTAGTTGGTCATTTTTGTATGCATTTTTTTTCTCAATACACAGATTTTTGCGTGTCTGCGACATGTTTAAACACTCAAACGAATGAAAGCGACACCTTTGCCTAAGTGCATTTGGGAGGTTAATTGTTGAACAAACTCGTGTTTGAACAAAAAAACACGTTTTTTTTTCATCGCCAATGGGAATTAGCGTTACCTGAGAACGTAACTTATCTGAGCACGTCAGATACTGTCATCTTTCTTAAAAAAATGACAAAACGTTTGCTTTGAATACTGCTACTAAGTGTTTGGGCAAATATTTGATTGCATTGCTCAGATTTGAAGCCGGATCTGGCTTGTTGAAGGGACAGAGCGGGTGTTAATAATAAAAGAGCTCATCTGAATTTTTGGGGCTTTTCATGTGAGCCCCCCCGCCGTGCGAAAATCCCACAGGGATAGAGATTTGCAAGTCCTTTTGCCTCTGTGTATGAATAAGCATGTGTCTCAAGGTATTTTTGAATCCGTAAGAACACGGGAGCCTCCAGGATACGCAGCACAGAAGGTGCGTGGTTGGAGGGCTATGCCCCCTCTGTTACCCCTCCCTCTCACCTATCGCTTTCTCTTGCCTCCATTTTTGTTGTTCAGTCTTCTCTTGTAATAAACCCTTTTTATTGTCTTTTCCCTCTCTATATCAAAGCAGTGGATGTGAGCGTATTGACACCAGTGTCCTGCACTGTGAGATCTAAAATAGTTTAAACATCATTTTATGACTACATGGCATATTTTTACTGCCTTTCTAAAGGGGTTGGCACGATTTTTAAAGACGCTTTTGTTCACCAAGGAATTTGATTAAAAATACAGTAAAAACAGCAATATTCTGAAATAATGTTGCTATTTTAAATAACTTTTTTCAAGAAACATTAGTGGTAACACTAGTTTAGGATCCAATTCTCACTATTAACTTGCTTATTAGCATGCATATTACTAGGATATTGGCTGCTTATTATTACTTTTTATTACTATTATTACTATAAAGTACATATTAATGCCTTATTCTGCATGATCATATATTACACTTAATCCATACTTAAACTTAAAAACCACCTTACTAACAATTAATAAATAGTAAATTTAAGTTTGGTGATGCAAGTAGTAATTTGTTAAAAAATGGACCCTAATCTAAAGTGTGACCCATTTCTAATTATTATCAACTTAAAAATGTATTATTGGGAAAAGGTGGATATAAAAATATACACTTTTACATTCATTAAGATTTTAAGCTCAAATCTTAATGATGTTATTGTAAACCACACATCATTCTCTCTCTCTGTCCCTCTGACGTATCTCTTCGTTCTCTTTCTCTTTTTCTCTCTCTCCTCTCCCTTGTGTTCCTCTTTCTCTAACTGGCAGTGGTTCCCATCCTCTCACCCATAAAATCAGCATAAAATTGACCTGACTCTGCCAGATCAGATGGAGGAGTTGGGCTTCAGATCCCTGGGGAGAAGGAAATTCAGTCTTTGTAAAAATATTATAAGACAAGGTCCGTGAAATCTCACAATGGGATTATGTAATGCACCTTTGTCAGTCTTTTCACCCCCGCCCCCCTGAAATCTGGTCAGCACCGGTGAAGAATATGCGGGCATATTTACCTTTGCAGAGAGAAGTGACATGGCTATGGTGGATTTGTCCAGAGTAGTGGTACAAAAAAAGAAGGGGTTTGGATTAAAAAAACAAAATGGAAGATGAAGAAAGGTTGAATTTTAGGTTCATGCCTGACATGCTTAATCATCACAGCATTCATTCTGCTAATCACTGCTTCGTCTGACATCAGTTCCAGCACAGCAGAACTAGATCATCAGCACTGTTCCTGTGGATTAGATCAGAATGCAGAAGCAAGAGTTTCTGTTCAAATATGATGGGAAGTTCATATCGTTGCACTCTAAATTGATGCTGACATGAAAGAGGAAATGGTTAACATGCAAATACTCCATGTTTAACTTGCCTCATTGATTGGATTTAGTGGAATAGCTGCCGTTTGTCTAAACCTACACTAGGGAGTTGTGCCAGGGTGTTATGAATTTGATAAGGTGTTCTAGTGGTTGCTATGGCATTGCTAGGGTGTTCTGAGTCATTGCTAGGTGGTTCCCAAAAGTCTGTTGGTGCCTGTGGATGCTATCAATCTCAGTTGTCAATCATGACGTCTACACATTTTATAGTTTCAAATAACTAACTAAAACCACTCATTTAAACTTAAAAAAGAACAACAACTTAACCTTTTAGGGTGTCCGCGGGTCCTTAAAAAGTCTTAAATAAGGTATTCATTAATAAAGGCCTTAAAATGTCTTAAATTCAGATTCGATGGGTCTTAAATATTTTTGGTCATATTAACGGGAAAATTTCTCCAGTCTGGCGGACACGGGGACTGTTATCCTTAGACAAGCTGCAGGTTTCCCCCCGCTGTTACATTAGTTATGCGTCTTCATCAGAGAGAAGTGTGATGGCAGAATCATCCAGTCGAACTAGAGCTAACGTTAGCTGACCAGACTCCTAACTAGTTTAAATGGGTTTGTGCAAGTTTACAGAAATGGCAGTATCATATCCCGAGAAATATTTTTTCTGATTGTATAACGTTCAGCGCAATTCAGCGATTTATTACTGGTATCAGTGTCGTGCTGTTGAGGCTCGCGTGCACTGCCTGACTGTGAGAAACTTTCATGGAAAAATAAAATTACCGTAATGGCAAATGTTAAGAAATTCACTGAAGAAATGCACTGAGGTAAAAATTCCACATGTTTTGTTTATTTCTAATATAGGCCTATAGGTAAATATATCATGACAAGGGAGCTATTTTGCTGAGTATTTTCACGAGCGCAATGCTCCACCAGTGCTTTAGTGCGTGCGTGCGTGCGCGCGCACGCGCGCGTGTGTGTGTGTGTTTATTCTGGGGTGTTGTAGTTCTTCTTTCGCTAATCCAACTATAGTTCACTCTGTATTACAACTACAAATGAGACCAACATGTTTCTAATATGGCAGACAATTAATCAGCTTTCGTGTTATAAGTCTCTTTCGCATTGCACCACAGACACAAATTTTATTCTTCAGCTAACAGTTCTCCAGTTCTTCCAGTTCCAGTAAGCATAGTCTATAAACACTCCTGTATGTGTGTTAATGTTAAACAAACAACAACAATAGGGGTAAAAAACAGTAGCCTACCTAAACTTAAAGCACTGTTAGTAGCCTATATTTATGTTGTATTTGTCCTGTTGTCATTTTTTTTACTGACCATTTAGGCCTACTTGATTAATTAATAATTTGAGAAATTTTTACCTACATTAAGCAAATGCTTATTGCTGTGGTTTATTTTTTTGGTCATATTTCCCACCCTTAGCGATCATGTTATTATAGCTAGATAGCACACCACTGGACCAGCCTTTTTTTGTAAAACCAAACAAGATTAATACATTTAGTTTTTTTATTGCCATGTGTGACTATAGGACATAGTATATGGGGCATCCTAATTATGGAGAAAAAAAACAATGGGATTTTTTCCCCTGCGTGATATAGGTCTTAAATTACATTCATATTGGTCTTAAAAAGGTCTTAAATTTGATTTGGTGAAACCTGCAGATACCCTGGAAAAAATGTATTTTGAAGTGTAATTTGATTTAGTTTGTCTGGCATCCCATTAGAATACACAGAGAGGGTGGGGTTTATGAGCTATACTGGGACCAGTCACCTTGGGCTGATCAAAATGTTTTGGCTTCACTTTTCAGGACTTGTGTGGTACACTTTGTTGTTCCACAGTTTTTATTTTATTTTGTATCATCATGCTTTGTAGTTTTGATATAAACATACTTTTACTTTCAGAGGGTGTTCACACTTGTAATTCAGTTCACTTGCTTCTTTTACCAACCCAAAAGATACCCCCCATCTTTGTTGACATATATTTTGGAACATGAGGTGTGCTGGACCAAATGTGTACGTACATATGATGCTATTTTTATCAGTAGAGAACTTATGTAATGTGTACTAGGGGTTGCACCGTCTAGTCGACCTTAATGCTCTGTCATGACGCTTTAAGCTTTTTTTTTGTCAACACTTCTGTGATTTATCAATAAAATAGCTGAGAAACTGGAAAGTTCTAGCATATATTTCTTGATAACTAAAACTCACAGCTTCCCTATCAGTAGAGAGACGCTGGCAGGTCGAATTAATTCACAAGCACTCACTCACTAATGCATTCATAAACATGCAATCTTTATTGTGTTACTTTATCTGCATCTTATTCAGAACGAGCAGAAATCTGTGAGAAATATAACGACCGTAAGACAAAAGAACTGATACAAAGCTGTTATGTAGGATTAATAACCTAATGGGCAGTGCTGTGTCATATGCCATAGCTGTCCTGTGCACAAGAAGACCCGAGTTCGAGTCTCAGCTGAAGGTTCAGGTTTATTTGTTCATTATTGACGTCATCAGTGACTAGTCGACGTCGACTTGACTTTCATCACATAAATGTCGACTTTAAAAAATCGGAAGTCGTTTAACCCCTAATATATACACACGGTTCTGATGATGAACTGTAAAGGGCAACATGGCTCCTATGATGAGAAAAAACAGGTATGCTTAAACGTTCTGGCCTTTTTAGGGTCGATTCTTGTGACAAGTCCTGTTTTTTTTTTTTTTTTTTTTTTTTAAGATGTCTTTGGTCTGTGTTGCATTCATATTCTTTCAAAAGCTTTTCAGGGGTCTTGGGAGTGCTTTCACATCTGAGCGTTTGTTTCAGAACCTGGTGCATTTTCTCCTTTGGTTCGGTTCGTTTAGATATATGTGAACATAGCAGTTGCTCTTTGATCTGCACCAAAACAATCGCTCCCAAGATCTCCTGTCTCCTCGATTGGAAACCAACAATTGGGCGGTCCGATTGAGGTGTGAAAGCAATCCGACCTAATGGACCAACAAACCAAATCATGGTATTATAAATCATTACGGGAAATGTGCTGTATAAATAGCAATAGTGTCTGATTCTGTGAGTGGGTCCATTAGTTATCACAGTTGAAAACCAAAAGAGCACCTCTTCATCTTAAAATGTTGTGTAATTGTAAATCTTTGGCGAATGCTCTCCCGACGAATCCTTGATTTCTGCTCTAACCGCATTATAACATTTGTATAGGCTAGTGTTTTCGTGTGTTTAGACAGTTAACCTCTATAAAGTGCTGGGAGATCAAGAGAGAGCGTGTTTAAATTAATTGGCTGCAGTTTTGATATGAGTGTAAAATATAATTTAATTGCGGGAATGACGTCTTCATTCGTAAAGGGTTTGCATGTGTCTCGACATTTACAAATAAAGCCATAATAAGCTAATGGAGCAAAGTTGTCAATCATCTTGATGGATAATGCAGACGAAAGTCTGACCAATAAGAGTACAGTTGCACTTGCATGTGACTTTTATAGACACATTTTGCTACTCTTGGAAAGTTGCCTTCTAAAAGCGAACCGAACCAAGAAAATGCAACGTTGTAAATTAAATTAAGTCTCTGTTTCGGAACAAAACATATGACAGGTGTGAAAATGCCCTTAGTATGCTTTCTTTGGTGTATAGCAACCAAACTGTGATGGGCAACATCGTGACTATGACGAGAAAAAACAGGTTTACTTGAGCATTCTGTCCTTTTTAGGGTTGAATCTTCTGACATTGTTTAAATGCCTGTTGATATCCATTCAAATGGGTATCTTTTTGCTTGTTTGCTGTGCATTAGGGTTCGGATGGCAGCGTTCACACTCATTCAATAAACTGCACCAAATAGAGCAGTCGCATCGCACTCAGAGCTTTGATATTTTTAAGACATTGGACAGTTTTGTGCACTTCCTGTCATGTGCAGTGCAGACACTTTCATGTGGCCAAGACCGCAAGTGTGGATATTTAGATTTAGATTTAGATAGCCACTTGTCTATTAGCCCACTTAATATCACATTAGAAATTTTTGAAGACATTTAGCCACAAAAAGGTCTATTGTCAATAATGTAGTAAGGCATGAAGCACCGTTCGCTCAGAAGTCACTTTCAAACAGAGTAGTTTTCCGTTGGTCAAAGGGGTGAATTCATATGATTAACTTTAACACGAGTGAAATCTGGGTTGTTCTCATACAATTTTGCGTATATTTCTATATTTCCCTCTAAATGTATGATATAAATGTAAACAAACCTTTAGATATGTGTCATAGTTGTTGTACGAGTTTCGTGTGATCATCTCTTCTCTTCTAAGAACACATTTATCTTTCATCAGACAGGATATTTGAGCTTCCTGTAACAGACCAGTCTTTGATGCAGGGTCAGTCATTCTCTCAATGCTACCTCAGCTGAAGCGGGAAACAAAATTAGGTGTAGCAACTTTTGTTTTGGTTGCCAAATATTTAATGTGGTTCGGAAACAACTGATTTATAGTGCATCACAATAAATCAGCTGTTTCCAAACCACATTAAAGAACAGAACAGTCATGTTTACTGTTGTTCGTTGAAATTCCACATGCAAAATCCAGTTATTTTTATAGAAATCCACACAATTCGAAATTTCGCATTATGGTTCAATAAGGGGTGTGTTCACACTTGGCATGCCTGGTTCGAATAAAACAAACCCTGGTCTGTTTGCTCTGTTTGTGCGGTTCATTTCAATAAGTGTGAACGCTGCCATCCAAACCCTGGTGCACAGCAAACAAGCGGACCGAGACCATATGAACGCTCAACAGGGATGCAAACTAACCAAAAACAGGACTTAATATCACAAGATGCAACCGTAAAAAGGACAGAATGCTCAAGTAACCCTTTTTTTCCCTCGTCATAGTCATGATGTTGCCCATCACAGTTCTTAACAGATGTCAGATCGCAGGTCTATCTTTGTGTGTGACGGAGGGATTCCTGCTGCTTTTTTGACTCATTTACACATTTTATAAGCTCTTCACGAGTTCTCAGCTGGTCAAAATACCATCATATGCCGGTTATGCACAGATGTTTGGTAAGTTCCGTTGCGAAATAAAATACATACACGCATAAAAAAACCCTGACCATTCAGGTTGTGATGCATATCTCTATGCCTTTAGGTTCGGTGTTAAAATGTCAATGTGAACGCTAATCCGACCATAGTCTCAGCCTCAGATGTCACACCCACGGGCCATTGGCTGAACGACCGATGCATATGGTACAGTTATCTGGAAACACTTTAGGAGTTTCGAAGTCTTCATCTGATTGGTTGAATTCTACAGGATGTCCGCGAGACATGCGTGTTTTGCTCTTTAAATGGAAACAAATGCTGTGACTCCAAACCCCCGCATTGAACAAGAACGCAGTCGTGTTTCAACTGTAACAATGAGTGCTTCCCAGGATTAACAAAACGCTGGATTTTCAAAATTTGAAGTTCGCGGCTCCATTGTTGCAGTAAACTTGAACAGCGTTCTTAAATGAATAATTTATAGTTGCACCCTGGTCTGTTGCAGGGACACTGACATTACATTTTCACGCCCCTAAACATGACGCGGAACAAAACGAGCGGTTATTGTTTGCGTTACATGTCAGTCAAATGTCCTCCCGGGCGGTCCTTGACCAATAAAAAAAGCGACTATTGAAAAGCAGACCAGTACTCAATGTCTTTTGTTTTGGTCAGGGCTAAAAAAACCAAGGGAACCGAACTACAAGTGTGAACATGCCCTAGGTCATGTGGACCAACAGGAACCTGCTTGATTTGAAAGTGTCTTCTGCGTGCTGTGCTTCATGCATCACTACACTTTTAAAACTAGTGGACTTTTTTTTGTCCTCAAAAACGAATTGAAAAACAAAAAAATTCTCACCCCTATTGTCAAAACATGGAGGTTGTAGATCATTCGTACCTTGCCCACCCTGTGTGTCTGTGAACCAACTCATTGTCTGGTTTCAGTGTTCTCACATTGACCTTCAGCAGACATTGAGTTGTTGTTTTGTGGTCCAAGCTGATCTTTTTAGAGTGACTCATAGCAGAGGCGTCTGGAGAGCTGCCCTATTATGTGTCGCAAGACGTGGTTTCAAAGTCTCCACATACTTATTTATGTCAAGATTACACCGTTTCACCAAAAATCTAAATAATATGTCTGATAAATATTTTAAAACTGCTAGCAATCTAACTGAGGTATATGCTAAGTTATTACCTCCCAAACATTGGTGGCTATACATGCTCTGACAACAATAATTAATACAAATGTACATACATATTTAAAACACATATATCATATTTAACTTGTTTTTATATATTTATAATATTAATAATAATTATTTATTTATGTATTCTCTAATTTATATTTTTCAGGGCCAGAGTTGCCCACCCCTGGTCTATGACATATAATATTTATAAAAATAAATAATAAATGAATTGATATTTTGAATGTGAGCATTATATTTTTAAACGACTGCAGTAAATGCTTTCCTTGAACAAATTTAGGTGTGAAATATTAATGCAGCGCCACACATCTGCTGTTTCTGCAGGTAGTCGAGTATTGTCTCCGTGTGTCTGTGTTTCTAAAGGCCTCTATCTAACCGGATGACATTTGCATATGCAGAACGCTCCATGCCTCCGCTCGTTGCCGCGGTGTGCCGACACATAGGAGAAACCACCCTTGCCCCCACCCCCTTCATTAATATGTATGTGTTCTGAACGGTGCGTGGTTGCTGATTAATGCTGTCTGTCAATTTCTTACAGATCCGACAGTGCTGTGGAAGTTCCCTCAGGACTTTAGAGACCAGGTTGGAGACAGAGGAACTTTTTTTTTCTCTCTCAGTACACCCCCGCCCCACCTCACCCCACCCCACCAGCGCCACATCCACGACCCCTCCTGCTCCTCAGGCCTCCCTCCCTCCTCTCTTCCTTCCTTCCTTCCTTCCTCTTCTCTCTCTCTCTCTCTCTCTCTCTCTCTCTCTCTCTCTCTCTCTCTCTCTCTCTCTCTCTCTCTCTCTCTCTCTCTCTCTCTCTCTCTCTCTCTCTCTCTCTCTCTCTCTCTCTCTCTCTCTCTCTCTCTCTCTCTCTCCCATGCGGTGTGATGTTGCTGATAATGAAAAGTGGTGAGCAGGTCTTCAATAAGCGTTGTTCTGGTAATTATCAGCTGGCTGTGATGTGAAGGGGTGTGGATGGAGCTTCTTCGTACGCCCACCACTGTATCTCACACCAATACAGCTGTGTGTCACTCATGGGTTGGTACTATATCACACTAGTAACGCATAATAAATAGAGTAGTGATAGACTGATTATACCAGCCTGATCAGGTGATATTTGGCTCTTTTAAGATAATCATTCATATCACATTATACCTGTTAATTCCTAACTATATTATATTTTATTATATTATATTATATTATATTATATTATATTATATTATATTATATTATATTATATTATATTAATTATATTATATTATTATAATCATTTTTAAACATATTTATATTTTTAGATAGATATTGTAGTAGATGGTTGGATTTTTTTAATATTATTTTTTAAACATTCATTTATTTATTATACTGTATGATATTAATTATGTTATATATTTAAATACATTTGTAAAAATATTTATATTTTCAGATCAATACTGTAATTTTTTAAATATTATTTTTTATTCAAACTTATTCAAACAAATTAATGTATTATTATATTAATTATATTATATAAATTATGTTGTTATATATTTAAATGTTTTTTTACATTTTTATATTTTTAGATTGATTCTGCAGTAGAAATATTTTTTTTATTTTAAATGTGTATGTATGTGTGTATATATATATATATATATATATATATATATATATATATATATATATATATATATATATATATATATATATATATATATTTATATATATATATATATATATATATATATATATATATAATTTTTTTTATATACATTTAAAATATGGAATCACATATATGGACATTACATTGGCGATGCTGCTCTAGATATTGCCATTGGTTGTTAAAAAGCTCCTATCAGTTGAGCACTAGTTGTAAGAATAGAACTCTTTCACATTTAACATTTTATTGCCCTCTACTAATTAAACATCTTTCAAATAGGCATTGCAGAACTTCTACGGCCTGTAAAACTATGATCAGTAAAAGAAGAATTGAAATGTTTGCACTTGTGTTGGTTGCTGCTTCAGTGTAGTTCAGGTCATGCTCTCTGCACAAGAAGAAGTGGGTCTGGGCCTGGGTCATAGTGCACCGTTGCGGTTTTCACACTTCATTTCTGATCACTCGGCCTCAAGGTCTTCATGTACAAGCCTTTCTTCTCAGGCAAAGAAAATTGGACGCTTCGTTATGAACTAAAATGAGAATAAAAGAAAGAAGACGTGAGCATCTTTGGCTTTCGTGTGCACTTTGGTCTTCATCAGACTTCTGCAGAGATGCTTCAGAAAGTGTAATTTACATGTTGGCGATTATAAAAACTCAAACGTGATAGCACAAAGTCCTCCAGAAAGGCTCCGCTCAGCTTATTTTGTGACAAGATCGTTTCTATTTTAAGATGTGTACAGATGGATCGGCCTTTTCCACATTGACATAAAGGCTCTCATTGAGTCGCCTCATTACCAGGATTAGGCTCTTTTTGCGTCTTTGTACGGCTGCTCCCTCTCTAGCCGCTGAAATCCCTTTTTTCCCCCAAGTTAGCCAGCATATGGCAGCAGCAGCTCCGATCTCTACAGGCCTCCTTTGTTTATCCTCTTATTGTTGCGGCGCGTAATGACAGTTGTAGGCCGTAGATCGGGGTGGAGGGGTTACTTTACCCCAGGGGAGCGGGAGAGAGAGAGAGAGAGAGAGAGAGAGAGGGCGAGGGAAGAGACGGAGACAGACAGGACTGTGGATTATGGAAATATGAATTGATTTTTTATCCTCCTCTCTTCCACTACCCGCTCTGCTCGAATAGGGACTCTAAATGAGGGGCGAACAGACTGGAAGCTGGCACAGAGGGCGGCGAAATATGAAGTGCGATCCCTCGGCCCCAGAGACTCGCCGTGGTCGCGGTCACCTACAGCTGCCATGTGGAGCAGCTAGAGAGCCGTATATATCTGAATCGCAAGGAGGCCATTTTTTGCAAATGAAGCAGACAGATGGAAAAGCGAGACTTTATTGCCCTGATCTCTCTCAGATCTCTTTTCGGATGCCAGTTGAAAGGGAAAAATAAAAGATATTAAACCGATATGCATATGCGGGTTATTATTTCGGTGCTTGCCATAGAAACTGACATTATTTGAAGTTATATGAAAGGGTTTGCTATGAAAAGCATTATGTTTTCATTGATGGCGGGTTAAAGAGCATCAGCTCGTAAATAACTGGAGAGATTAGCTGTTCTCCTCCTTTAAAGCATCGTCTTGTGTTTGTGCTCTATGGAAAATCTCAATAGGACGTTTCATCTGTAAGCATTTAGTAACACTAAGAAATCACAAATCACTTTTATTTATTTTTATTTTTTTTGTCTTTTATAGTACAGTGCAGCATATATTAATGTTGCTTTTTATTAACAGGTGCAGTTATAGTTATATATAACTATATAGTATATAGGTTATTAGCCGGCCCACATGGAATCTCCGCCCACAGAAAGCTTAAATACGTGCAGTATTTGTGTCGTTCATATATTTTGACTAATATGTCCTCTTCTTGTACTTTGCTGTGAGTTCTCCACCATACAAAAACATACTTTTCTTACTTAGTAGTTTGTCTTGTTTCTAGTCCAAACATCTAAAAATTAAAGATTATTTTGCTTACCCCACTGGCAGATTATTTAGCTTATTTTAAGCAAAAACTCTCTTAATTTTGAGTTATTTTTCCCCAAAACAAGAAAATAATTTTTACTTGTCTAGTAAAGTTTTCTTAATGTAAGAATTTTTAGAAATTCTGACTAGAAACGGGAGAAAAAAACTAAGTAAGAAAAGCATTTTTTGCAGTGAGAAAAGCTATAAAAATGTAAATAAGTGATATAATAAAATATCAAATATTGTAAAGTAAAATATTAATAATAAGTATCAAGTAAAATAATTAGAATGTATTTTTTAGACATTATTTTGTTGTTGTTGTTATTATTATTATTATTATTATTAATAAATACATTTCTAAATAATTAAACAAAAACAATGATGTGACGATATAAAAATATATTAATATTTATACAATATATTAGTATTTACATTAGATTTTTATTATAGTTTATATTATTATTATACTTTAAAGTTAAATGTATTTTGTTTTTTTATAGACAGGAAATAAAACGTGAAAGAAGAAGAGGCGGGAGAAGAATCGAAACTCACAGTGTCAATACATTAGGATTAAATATATAGCTTTTGCTCTGAAATCTGATCAGATGAGCCGTTTTTGAAACCGTTGCAAAATAGCCAATTTACACAAAACATCAGTCGAATTCTGTGTTAATTTGGCAATATTTCATCTCACACGTTTTATGAAAACAGTTAGCCATTGGAGGTTGTGTTAAACTAGACTTAGGGTTAAGCAAGGCCTGATATTCTGCATTTAGTAGATAATCATATTGTCTTGTTTATCTCAAATTTAACCTTTAAACATGACCTTATCATGCACATCCTTGAGATTTACACATTTCTCCAGCATTGCTTTGCATCCCAAAGGGAATAGCACGGCGCTAACATCACATTCCAAGCCACCAGCAGAGTGTGTTTGACCTGATGGATGTTGGAGAGTTTCACAGGAAGCCTCCAGATGTCACCCGGCCCTCCATCTCCTTAGTTAGGCGGTAAACCGGCATGCTGAGTGAAGCTACAGCTCATGTAACAAAGCGAGAAACTGCGTCCCCGGAGCCTCGCGGGGCAAATATTTGTCTAGCTTTGACACAGTGTACAATCATATGCCCTGAGCCTGACACTTCATGATTGGTAGCCTTTCCCCCCGCTTCACCCCCTCCTCTGCAGGACACGCACCAGCAGCCCGGGGGGAAGGCCAGCCAGCGGAGCATCATCAAGGAGCGCGAAGAGCGTCGGTGTGGTTTCAACGCTTTAACATGGAGGGCATGTGCGAGATGAGCCGTGATTGAGGAGAACATCGTCTGCTGGAGCTGGAGGAATGGAAAGGGGGGCCATGCCTTGCACTTGGGGTATCCCATACTCGTCTCATTTTGGAGATTTTTCTTCAGTTCAGATCTCCAGAGAACGGGTAATGTGAAGGCCGGGCTCAGTTAGCTGGCCTTTGCATCAGGCTAGTCGAAACATCCTCACTAAGGCCGCGCTGTTGCCCGTGGCGTCTGATTACCCTGACCTTAGGGCTTTGAGAACGGAAAAAAGCGCTCTCTTCATGGCTCTTTCTGTTAGCAGTGCCAGAAACGCTGGAGGGTGCTTGTAGGAAACAGTCTTCATTACATCGGATGTCTCAGACATTGACTTGTTCATCAAGAAAGTGACATCTTGCAAAAAAAACAAAAGGGATATTTTCAACTCTCACGTCCTCTTTGAATATGGAACAGGACGATTGGTCATCTGTCGGTTTTACTTCCCTACGCAGCCACAGTTTCAGTCCACCTACTGAACTGAAATTAAGAACTGCACGGTGACCTCTCATTTGAAATGTTATCTTTAAGTGTTCTAGGGCTCACAAACCTCTTGAGATATGCATAGTGCGACAAACCTCAATCGAGGAAGGAAATGCTTGTCGTTGGCCCAAAGTGCAGGATGTCCTGGTTTGGTGGAGGAAGAGAGAGACAGAGAGAGAGAGAGTGAGCATGAGGGGGTGGTGGTTGCATTTCTCAGAGACTCCACACGCTTGATGTAGCTTCTAGCCACAGCTGAGAGAAAGAGAGAGAGCGAGAGTGAGTGAGCGAGCGATCGCGTGGTCCAATGGGAGTTGACAGCTTAAACGCAGAAAATCCCCCAGGCCACTTGGCACTCAATTAATGATGTTTCTGGCTCTGCGGTTCTCGGGCATATGTAGCTGAATCTCAGCTTGGCCCAGTAGAATATCAGTTGTGTATTCTTAAGAACAAAAAACGCTTACCCGTCACATTAATATATTCATTGCAGAGTGTTTTGGAAAATCTATCCTTCTGCGTTTGCTTTCAAAATTAAGAGAAACCTTGTTGTTTGTACACAGTATTAGCAGCCTGAATATCATACTTGTGGGTGGGCGCGTTTCACTTTGAACCACCTGAAAACCACCTCATAACACCCTGGAAACCACCTAGCAAACGTGTAGTGGCTTATTGATCGCGCAAACTGGGCTAATGAGCTATATTTGGATCGAATCTCTAGATTTATTTGGAAAATTTGTAATTACATTTTTTCCCCCCTCATTTAAATTCCACAATTTTTGTCTCTGAGGCCAGTTTTTTTTTCTTCTTTCAGAAACCCTTTTCTCATGCGTAGCACTATAAAACTCTGGTTTCCAGTGACCACAGGCCTAGTGAAGTTGGTGTTGGAAGGCTTGGGGTGGTTAGCGTGGAGGTTGTGTATCCACACTGCCCCATGTCTCGTCCCAGCGGTCCTGTCACGCACTTGTCAGTTCTTAAAGTGGGCAGAGGATCAATACATCACCTGCTACATTTCCTTAAGCAGTCTCACACAGACGGCGTGTTTGCGCGGGAAAGAAATAACCTCTGTGCCAGCACACCGAATATTAGCTTCTTACCACCTAAGGGTCAGTGCAAGAAGCCACGAAAAAGAAAAGGAAGACAAGGGCTAAAGAAGAGAAATCAACCACCTCCCGCTCTGCTTGGCTCGTTTCAAGTGAAAATGTAATGCCCTGTGTCAATTTGAAACTCTGGATGAGCTACCCCTTTAGCACTTTGCCTCGATCCAGGGGCGAAGTCGGCACTTATTAAAGGCGCGTAGTGCAGGGTCAAAAGCGGCAAGCCAGCAGCATACGATTAAAACGTAATGAAAGGAATCTCGGTTGGAGATTTGAGGGTCCAGAGAAGGCAGAATATTATTTTATCCCCATTGATGTGCCGTTGCATCAGGCGCCAGTTCTAATAGAGAATATATACGCTTTAAGCTAGCACCTCAAAACTGCATGACCATGTCATGGATGGACATGGATTTATATGCCGATCTGAGATCAGGTATTATTCATTTCACATTTTTATTAAATATCATTAGCAGAATTTGACACCCGCCAAATGTGGGTGGATTTCAGCAATGGCGTGTAACACAGTAACTCCTACTAGCCACTTTGGCGGGTATATTTTTTTAGGCTATATATAAAACATTTTTCAATTGTAGTCTTTTGAAAAGTGCATCTCTCATCTCACCGACACAGAGTTGCACAAAAACCCGCCACCCCTCACTCACGCGTTTCATTTTTTCCGGATGAGCATTTCAGCTTGAATTTAAGAGTGAGATTTTTTGTGTTGCACATCATTTTACTCCTTTTTCCTCCTTTTTCCTTAATTTTACTCCTGCAGATTTTATGCGCGCACCCAAAGTGTGTGCACACATAAAGCCGCCTCTCAGTACTAAATTGAGTTCTTTTTCTCTGATTATTGTGTTTAAGCAGTCAAATGCACACAAAATAATGGCAAAATGCCAGTCTTGGCAAATGTTCACGTAAACACAGTCAGTTGTTTTTTAAGTGAACGTAAACATTTGAGAAAGACAATGCAGATGTAACAGTATTATGGATCGTTGTGTCAGGTCTTAAAGTGACAGGAGCCTAATATACAGTACCTGCTGCCAAATTATGAGACAATATAAAAAATAAAACGCACACACAGTGTGTGTGTATTTTTTTAATTTTATATTGATGTGAAAATGCTAAGTGGCTACCCTACTGAAAAATAAATATATTTGAATGAGTAATGCAATTAAAACGTACTTAATAGCCTTGAAATTGTACTTGTGGTATACTAAATTGATATACTTAAAGTCTGCTAATTTGAAAAAACTAATATTGTACTTAATGCACTTTAATTATCCAGAAATAGTAGAAATAAATAATATAGTTTAATAGCACTTTAAATATCTTACATGTACCGTATTTTCCGGACTATAAGTCGCTCCGGAGTATAAGTCGCATCAGTCAAAAAATGCGTCATGAAGAGGAAAAAAACATATATAAGTCGCACTGGACTATAAGTCGCATTAAGGCAGAGCGGGAGCCGCGCGCGCATGCGAGCACCCGCTCGCGTGCACTCGCTCGTGCCCACTCACTGTAAATAACCGAGCAGAAGAAAGAAAGTTTGAAGTGAGTGAGAAACTTGTAAGGGACTGGCGAAAAACAGAGGTTACTTTAACTGTAATGAAGAAAAAGAAGAAAGCTACTTGCGGACTGAAAGCAAGATGGCCAGAGCTGAAGGAACGAGTCCACAGACGCTTTAACTCTCTGCCGGGAGAGGCTCAGCCGCGCCAGTCAAACGCTTTGTGAATCATTCTCCGCTGCATATTTTATTACATGCAGTTTGTATTTTGCAGAATAAGATTTTCTTTATGGGAACATTTTGTTTGTGTTCAGTCTTTCTAAGTTGTTGTCTTTAAGTTAATATTTCAGTTAAGAGTTTTTTTTCTGTTTTCAGTTATTTTTTTCTGGGGTAGACTACAGGAGCAGCATAAAGCGCCCTCTCGCGGCTATGTTTATTCTTGTCAGTCAGTATGAATTAAATTTGATATATAAGTCGCACCTGACTATAAGTCGCAGGACCAGCCAAACTATGAAAAAAAGTGCGACTTATAGTCCGGAAAATACGGTAAACATTGATATCATACAGTGATCTTAAAATAAAGTTTTAATATTAAGAAATGTACATTGTGCAATAAAAAAATTCAATTGTAGGAAACAGCTACAATTATGAGAAATTAAGTAGCAGTTATGAGAATTTGTTGCAGTTGTGCGATAAAGATTTTGTCTGGCTATCACCAGACCAAGCTTGATCTTTTAAGATTGAACATTAGTCTGGGGAGTCTGTATTTTCTACTGCACAAGAGGCGTGATCAACGGGCATAGTTCAAATGACTCCGTACACAATTAGATAGTCAGACCACAAGAGGCGTGATCAACAGACATCGATCAATCGCTTCTCTATCCGTCATTGTGTTAAACCCGCCAATAGCGCGCCAGGTGGATAAGCCAGTCTGTCATTGGTTCCAGCAAATTTGTAACAGAAGCAGGATAAATTATTGTACAGGTTTTCAGCCTGAGCTGCAGGGCGATATCAAATCGCCGGCAGATCAAGCTGGGTTTACCCAGTCTAAGATAAAGTAGCATTTATGAGAAAAAGCTGCAGTTACAACGAGTTGCATCATTGATCAAAAAGTGGCAGTTTTGAAAAGTAGTTACAGTTGGCATTAATTCTTTTTTCCCCCATTCATTTACATTGTTGTAGGGCCCAGAGCCATATTTATATATAGAATGGAATAGATCTAATGCGCAATAGAACCAAGCATGCAGCCATCTTTAAAAATGTGTCTTTAAACTTCCTTTTTTGTGGTAGCTTTGTATATTTCTATGGCATTGCTGTCGAAGAGGAATTAGCTGGTAAAACGAGTGGTTCATTCATAAATCCGTAAGATCTTACCTTCATGCTGTGGAAATACAAACAGAAGACAGAACATCATGAGCACAGCGGTGAAAAGGGGCGGGGCTACGTGAGGTTTATATCAGTAATCAAACACCTAGCAACCACAAAGAACACCCTAACAACCATGTAACGGTATACAACCACACATTAGTAACAGCACCGCAATCACCACCAATGTTTTAGCATCGTGGCGGCGAGTTTTGCACAGGCGAGCAGGGCTCACGTTCCCTTTAGAGAATATAGTAGTTGACGCATTCGGTTTTGGACCCAGTAGCGTTTTCGTCATAATAACCATGGGGTGCTGCATGTGTTATGGCCGCATTCTCTGACACCCAGAGAGAGGGATATGGAGAAAGAAAAAGCAGGACTTAATTGGGGTTTGGGGGTACAGTGAACACTGACCTGTGGGGAGATTGGGTTTGAACCTGTCACTGGGATCTCTGTGCCATGGTGGCTCTGCCAGTCCCCCCCCCCCCTCTCTTTCTCTCTCTCTCTCTCTCTCTCTCTCTCTCTCTCTCTCTCTCTCTCTCTCTCTCTCTCTCTCTCTCTCTCTTTCGTCAGACACACACACAATCACACACTTCTCCCCTGCTGGAGACAGTTCCATAGCGCCGTGTAGACCTGCTGGCTGGCAGAATTTTTAAAGAGCATGGAGGTTTAAAGACAGAAACCCCTGGGGAGGAATCCCACCAGCTTGGAGAGAGAAAGGGGGAGTTTGCTCTCTCTCTCTCTCTCTCTCTATTCCTGTCTTTCTCTCACCTTATCTCTCTTTTCTCTCCTATCTCCGTCTGTCGGTCTGTCTGCCTGTCTATATATCTCAGTTCTCATGCTTTCTCTCCCTTTCCTTCCTTCTGCCTCTTTCTCTCCTTTTCTTTCTCCCTCTATTTCTCACCACATATCTCTCGCACCCCCTCCCTCCTTCATCCCAGTATTGACAGAATGAAGAAATGCTTTTCACTCGCTCATCCGGTGCAACGCTTAGTTCCCACTCACAACATCTTTCTCTCTCCCTTTTCTTTCTCTCTCTTTTTCTCCCTCGCTCCCTCCCATTCTTGTCTAGTTGTTCCCATCTAAATATTCAACTGTAACATTCACATCACCTAGTAACATTGGCTACATTCACGCTGCAGCTGAATGTGGCCCGAATCTGATTTTTTCCCTCTTGCAGATGTGACACAGATCAGTTTTTTTTATTTTATAGAAGCCCATTTCTGAGTAAAAAAAAAAACCCAGAATTGTGAGAGAAAGTTTAAAATAATACATTTGTGATTGTGTACAATAGTTGCATTAAGAGACATACATTTGCAAATATGAAAAATAAAGTAGACTGTAAACCCACACAAGTTGGCAAAAAGTTAAGAAAATCAGCAGAACTGGCAGAATTTAATTTTGTACTCATAGTTTTTAAGTGTTCGTAAATTGAAATGTTTGAGTAGCCTAGAAATCTAGACGCACCCTAGCAGCAGCAAATCTAATCTGCTGCGAGTGTCGTCTAGCAACTCTCAATACACATCTGAGCTGTAAAAACCAAACTCTGGTCAGGCCAATCACATCATGTATAGAGTCGGTGGGCGGGGCTTAACATAATGCTGGCCGAGTTGCGTTTGCGTGCTTCTAGTAAACACTGGCGAACGGCGGTCTTTCAAATCAGCTGTGAGCGTGACTCTGGAAGACTTGGAGTTAAGCTTTTCTCTGAGAAAAGAACAAAGAACGGCACTGAAGTCATTCTTAAAAAGGGAAGATGTGTTCAGAGTTTGAGTAAACTAATTCATACATTTAACTTGAAATTAAATGTAAAAAAAATGTATTAGTATAAACTTGGCTATCTCTAACAAGCTAATTCAGAAAATGCTATCTTGCTAATTTGCTAACATGTTTACAACAGCATAGTATAGAATTTGCTGAATGAGTGTACTTGCTCTCAAACCAAAAAAAAAGAAAGTTCTAAATACGCGTAAGTTAATTTGACTGAACTACTTCGTTTAATTTAAGTTTGTCCTCAAACTAATTCATTATGTTGATCGTTTAGGGTTTACAGTGTAGCAAATGCATGAACATTGTAATTATGAGAATTAAAGGGTTAGTTCACCCAAATTGAAAATTCTGTCATTAATTAGAAGATATATTTGATGAAATCTGAGAGCTTTCTGAACCACCCGTAGGCGATTAATTTAATTACTACTTTCAAGGCTCAGAAAAATAGTAAAAACATTGTTAAAATCATCATTCTGACTCCAGTGGTTCAACCTTACTTTTACGAAGCAACGAGAATACTTTTTGTAATAATGAATAATGACTTTGTTTAACAATTTCTTCTAGTCTGGGTCAGACTCATACACAAACAGAGCAGCGTTTCCAGAACGCCAGCTTACCATTGGCCACCACTGTTCATGTGAGCCTCACAAGTCGTTCTGCCGTAGAACTAGGAAGCACTGAACTGTATTTACTACGTCAACAGCGTGTAAGTCTGACAAGAAATTGTTGAATAAAGCTGTTATTTTTGTTTGTTTTTTACGCACAAAAAGTATTCTCGTCACTTCATAACATTAAGGTAGAACCACTGGAGTCACATGGACGATTTTAACTTTACTGCCTTGTCTTTACTGCCTTTCTGAGCCTTGAAAGTGTTAATTAAATAGCCGTCTATTGAGGGGTCAAAGAGCTCTCTGATTTCATCAAAAATATCTTCATTTGTGTTCTGAAGATGAACGAAGGTCTTATGGGTTATGAACAACATGAGGGTGAGTAATTGATGACAAATTTTAATTTTTGGGTGAACTAACCCTTTAAAGTTACAGTTGCACAAAATAAAGTTGCAATGATATAAATAGTTGCAGAGGAGAAATGGTTACAATTATGAGAATTATAGTTGCATTATGAGAAATGGTTACAATAAATAATATTTTACCAGAAACGGTGGCAGTAAAAAGAAATTTGCAATTGTGAGATAATCACAGATTAGTTATTCAAAATAGTAACAATTGTGCAAAATGTCACAATTATCTAAAATGAAATTGCAATTTCGTGACAATATTGAGAAATCTTGACTTTTTTTTGTTCATTATATAATACTTTTTATACATATCATATAACACTTTTGTCATCATTGCTCCTTTGAAAGCAACCTTATAGTCAAATGTCTCCCTATCGTCAACTACTTGACACTGATTGCTTCTGTGTTGTGGTTCTATTTCTGGCTCTAATCGTGCACCCATGCCATCAGAATGGGGCAGTTTGGCTTGAGGTGTGAACGCTGTCATTATGCAGAAGCCTGAGCGAAGCAGCACAATCCCCTGATATCTGCTGCTGCTGATGCCAGTGCTGGATCTTCTGCTCACATTCAGCCCAGAAGAAGCTCCCTTCCTCTGCAGGGAGTTCAGGGAGGGAGCGGTAGTGTCTCCCGGTAGCGTGGGGCGGTAATAAATGCTGCTGGTGGAGGAGAGAGAGAGATAGTGATAGAGGAGAAGCTGTGATTGCAGGCCTCCGCAGTGGGACCAGGGGGGAATGGAGACTGCTGTCTCATTGAGTGATATCCCTGTCTCAACAGTAAATAAATAATGCAGCCTGCAGAGTTCACCCTGCCTCCTCCAGTGAGTTGTAAATGCATTAGCTGTTTTATATTCTTTTGTCTTGGGAAAATGGTTGGGAGGGAGGCAGAGAAAGGGGAAAACAGTACAACCAAACAACAGGAACGACGGCAACTCACGTTACACCTTTTCACACGATCTGACTCTCCTCCCAGAGCACACTTTGGTATAGTCCCCCGATCACCTGGATGAATAGTAATAAAACGCCACGAGAAAAAGGTGTGTAATGCACATGCGCACAGAGATTTAGATCTACTAAAACCTTGAGGAGAACCGTGAGAATATTTCACTTAGATGCCGGAAGCCAAGCGGCTCAGGTTTAACGGCTACGAATGGGTTTGATAATCAAACATGAAATCAAAATTCAACCAAAAATGACTTGTATGACTTGTTTTTGACTCCACTGACTTCCATTGTATGGACAAAAACATTCTTCAGAATATCTTCTTTTGTTTTCCTTATATCAACTTTTCATGATACTAATGGATTAAAATCAGATAGAAGGTTTTTCCCTGTTACAAAACAAGTAAAAATGGTTGCAAATGCCATTTCACATTGACATTTAATGAAAGGAGTTATTAAAAAGGCACAGGCTTTGGAGTTTCTGTGGTCTTAATCATTGGCTTTTCTTGTGTTTATTGAATTCTTTTGATTGTTTCAGCTGACATGACATTATGAATGCATTCATTCAGCTGCATATCATCACAAATATCGTCTTTTGTTTAGTCCGAATGTGCGGATTTCATTCTTAGTTCCTGTCTCGCAGCTCAGATTGACAGCAGGGACCGGCGTTGACTGGCGTCAAGCAGGCCGGTGTGAGACCCGCGACAACTTCTGCATCTGCGAAGGAGACGATTTTATTTGTGTAGCATCCGTTTGCATACGCTTCTGCAAATGCGTGGCGCAGCTTGGCATAAACACTCGGGGGAAGCGCCTATAGGAGTTAATGATAGTAGCAGTCACATACGGCGGCATCAGGCTTGCGTACGCGTGACAGCTTTACTGCCGTACAGTCATCCGCCGCGCCACGACACGGCGAGGATGTTTCTGCCGCTGCCAACGTTCCTCTCTCGCCTGCCAGAGCCTTCAATCTCCTCGCCGCTCTCTGTATCACATACTAACTCTCTCACTCTGTCTTCCCCCATCAGCACCACCGCCTCCCACCGAGAACAGCAACCAGTCATCATCCGCGCCGTACATGCATATATACGCAAATAAAAACAGACACCCTCGCAGGCTGGCACACATCCGCGCACGTTGACCGATTAATTTAGTTTTAAGGTGCAGGTACGGGTGTGGAAGCCGCGTTTGAACTACCCAGCTGCCTCCAAATACATCGGCACCATTCTTTTGAATGGTCGCAGCTTGTTATACTTTGAGCTGGGGATCACTGGCAGTTCCCCATGGCTAGTCTACAGCCCAGGACTGGCCAGACGTGGCTAACCCATATGGCTATGTAAATCCATATGCTGCTGGTGCTAGGACTCTCCCTCTGGGGTTGTGCGGGAAGGTAAAGCCCCAAAGGCTGGGGCTGCTTTGCCCCCCCCCCCCCCCCCCCCCCCATCCTTCCCGCATCTCCTCTGAACCCCTAGTGCTGCTCAGCCATTGTTCCAACAATCTGCCGTCACCTCCGTCATCCCCACACCTCAAGCGAAACGATCAATGAGCTAATGGCCGCTAATTATTTTAGTCTCTGATCGCCCTCCCCTTTACGTCAGCTTGGTGTCGTTTCCCTTTAAATCCATCCGTTTGCTCATTTGTTTGCCAACTCCTGTTCTGCGTAATGAACAGTTATTTGATATACTGATTTACACCGTTTGCCCTACAAACCATGGTGTTTTAGAAAAGTGGTGTGCTTTTACTTTTCTAATCAATTGAACTTCATCACTGATTTTCATCTGGTAGACAAAAATAAAAACAGGAGAAAAGTCCCTTAGACTTGCATTATAAAGGTATCTAGGGACCAACATATCACAGAAACATTAGTCTCTTTTCACTTGACAATATGCAGCCATCATGCAATGCACTAAAACGTAAATATGTTTTTTTGTTTGTTAGCCAGCTACTGTTTTGCTAAACAAAGTTATTTTGAAAATGATTTACACAATTTCTCCTACAAACCATGGTGTTTGTGAAAAGTGATTTTTCACTTTTCTAATTAATTGAACTTAAGATTTTCGTTTGACAGCCAAAATCAAAACAAACAAAAGTCTTACATTAGAACCATATCTACGGACCAGAATATCACAGAAATGTTATGCTCTTTTGACTTGAGATAATATGGCGCAACCAACCATAGCAACCATTCAGCAATACACTAAAACGTAAATTTGTTTCTTTGCTTTTGTTTGCCAGCTACTGTTCTGCATAAGTTATTTGATATACTGATTTACACCGTTTGCCCTGCAAACCGTAGTGTTTGAGAAAAGTGATGTGCTTATACTTTTCTAATGAATTGAACTTATGATTTTCGTCTGGCAGACAAAAATAAAAACAGGAAAAGTCCCTTAGACTTGCATTATAAAGGTATCTAGGGACCAGAATATCACAGAAACGTCGACAATATGCAGCCACCATGCAAAGGACTAAAACATAAATAAATTTGTTTGTTTGTTGGTTTGTTAGCCATTTTGAAAATGATTTACAGCATTTCCCCAACAAACCATGGTGTATGTAAAAAAATATTTTTCACTTTTCTAATCAATTGAACTTAAGATTTTTGTCTGACAGACACAAATCAAAACAAAGAAAATAAACTCTTGTGACCAGAATATCACAGAAATGTTATGCTCTTTTGACTTGAGATAATATGGAGCAACCAATCATAGCAAACCATTCATTAATACTCTAAAACGTACATACGTTTGTTTGGTTGTTTGTTTCCCAGCTACTGTTCCGCGTAATGAATATTTATTTCAAATGAAGCCGTTTCATTTGATTAACACGTGCGCACCTCAAACTATGTAGGAAACGCGAAAATGTGTTTTTACTTTTCTAATCGATTGCACTAGATTTTCGCCTGGCAGACGGGAAACTGCTGAAAAATCATTTAGACGTACATTAGCGCCCTATCTGGGGACCAGAATATCATAGAGGCATAAAGTTGCCAATATGCATTGAACATTGCACTAAAACACTCCGAACACATTAGCAACCTCATAGCAACACCCTGGCATGTTCTCTGTTTGTCACATAATCCTCTTTATCATGTCATGTCATATCATTAAGTCATTAATTAAGGCTTATCCTTGAAAAACTTATTTTGATTAGTGAACAATGGCATGAATTGAATGACCCCTAATGTCTCTTTTTTGTTTCTTTCCAGGAGGTCCTGCAGACAGTGCCTAAGTTCTGTTTCCCATTTGACGTGGAAAGGTAGGAAGTCCCTCACGCTTCCAGAAAAGAAGTCAATCGATGTGTGAATTGGGAAAAATTAGGATGTTTGTTTACACAACACTCACTCACACATGCTTTAAGGGGCTGTCGTAAACGAAGCACAGGGTAGAGCTGAACACCTTGTTTGGTTTCAGTTGTACTAGTCTCTAATGTCAGACCCTTCACTTGAAGCTCTGTAGAAATAAAGCACCTTTATAGAAATTAAGACACCCCCCCCCCCCCCCCAGTAGACAGTGTCTGTCCTAACTGAAATGATGTGAGACACATCTCCTGAATAAACAGCAGTATGTGTGTGTGCGTTTGAAATGAAAAATGGAAAGTGCTGTTGTATAGTGTATGTGCTGTGTGAGAATTTAAACACTTTCTTCCAGCTAAAGCTTTCTTGCTGCCATCTAGTGGAGATAAACTACACAGTCACCCTTGGTTTAGTTCTTACAACCTTAAATGTAATACAATCGTTCTGCTGCCAAATGTATACTAGTGAATGCTTTTAAAATGCACATTTTTCTTAATGTGAGTTTTTTTTCTCCACATATTGCCTTTTTGATAGCTTTTCAGATATTTTACATGGATATGAGTGTATTTTGCTCTTTTATGATTATGCTGAAAATTACAGTCGCTGGCTAATACTCAGACCATTCCATCAAATATGAAGTGAAGTGTACGCTTTGATAAAAGATTAATTTCAGCCTTGTTTTTCCCTCTCTTTGTGGTGGGCTGCAGAGTGTCCCAGACTCAGGTGGGCCAGAACTTCACGTTTGTGCTCACAGACATTGACAGCAAGCAGAGGTTTGGTTTCTGTCGGCTAACGTCCGGCTGCAGGGTCTGCATCTGTTTGCTCAGGTAAGAGGTTTTAGTTTATTTATGCACTTTTTAAACTTCTAAAGTGCATAATTAGTTATTTGAATGTTGATAAGTCGAGTATTCATCAAGACATTTCTTGAGAAATACCGTGTGTCTGTTTTCCTTTTTAAGGGAAACCAATTCTAGATGAATCATCAAAAGGGATTTGAAACAAACAATACTTCACTTTTATGAAATAATAATAAACAGATTAAAAATACTCCTTTTTGCTTCCATTCTGAACCGTTCCAATGACAATAGAAAGCAGCAGATTGAAGACTGTTACTGTTGCATAAACGATAAACCAGTGTATTTAATAATACAAAGTAATTTAGTAATTCAGAGCAGCTCAACTGGGACATATCACATTATTTTTCCCCTCTGTCTACACTGTATTGATGGACAATCGCAGGTTTATCATCGTCATGATGAGCTGCTGTCGAGATCTCTCCTCCTCCCTTCCCAACCAGGATGGCCTTTGTTTTTTGTGTGTGTGTGTGTGTTTTCTCTTTCTCTCCACTCGTTATTCAGGCACAGAGGCATGCCGGAGACGGTTCACCAATAATTATGCATGAAGCCCTGCTGCCAATTAGCAAGAGTCTCCCCTGTCCCTTTCACTGAGTTTTACATGCTAATTCATTTGACATATGATGTATAAAATTCATTATGCATTCTGAGTAGTTTGCATGGCTTCCTTCATTCATAATAAGAAAAGCATTTTGAAAGTTTTGCTTTTTTTTTTCTTCTTCTTCTTTTTTTTTAGACCCTAGACTTATTTTGTTTATATCATGTATTTGGAACGAACATGGTGAAACATTAAATACCAGAGGAAAGTTTTGTTTTTCTACCCCCTTATATAGTGTGTGTGTGTGTGTATGTATATATATATGTGTGTGTGTGTGTGTGTGTGTGTGTGTGTGTATTCAGACACCTTCAACATTTTCTCATTTACCATTAATACCATTTTTAGAAAATGGTATTAATGATATCATATAAAATATTTTTTTTTAGATTTTTGTAAGTTGACACTTTCTTATTTACACACATATACACTCTCCAGCGGAATATAAAAGAAAAGTAATTAAAACAGTTTGTGTCCTTGTGATTGTTGAAGTCCTGGGACCATAAAATTGTCACCTAAGCTTACACAAGGAAGTTGCCTAATGAGAGGGACAGTTTTATGTGGACGGCCCTTTGTAGCTTTGCAGGTTTAGCCCAGGCCAAATAGGCCACGGTTCCTTCAGGCCAAACCACTTCAAAAACACAAGCGTTCCGTTTTACCCCACCCTCTGCGCCCATTCGGCCCTTGGACACTCTCAGCACATAGCCTTCGGACATCTGCGAGACCCCAGATGAAATAGACCCCCTCTCTCTCGCTCTCTCTCGCCGGTTTTATTTGATGGCTGGGACCCGACTTGGCGTCTTCCTCAGACAGCATAGGTTTTCCTCAGTTAGTGGTCATTTAGCAATTTCTTTTCCTTAGCTGGACATAAAACTCAGGAAAAGTCGGTAATCATGTAATCGTATCTCATCCTGGGAAGGATACAAGGTGCAAGCTGACTTGATTTTAAAGCTCCTAAATACCTCTGATGATTTAGGACGCATGTTGATTTAAGGGCCGATTAGATTGTACAGGCGTATGAGACAAACCAAAGGCCATTCATGCAGCGTAAAGCTTTGTTTTCAGATTGATTTACAGTGGGATTCTAAAGTCTGAGACTACTAGTGAGATTGTTCTAAATAAGTTTAATAAAAGGAATTAGCATAGCAATTTGTTTTGAAGTTAACAATTTGATTTCCCCTTAGTACTAAATATTTAATATTTTATTAATTTCATTAAAAAAAAAAACTATACTAAAACGTTTTCTATTTCCAGGTTTTAAATCCTAGATTTTCATTATGGTCTTCAATATTTATCGATTTAAACATAACTTTTGCCAAGCAGTTGCAGGGATTTATTTAAGTACTTAAGTAGCTCGCACTTAATTCTTGAAAATACACATACATCTTTTCTAATCGTGTCATGACCTACACATTCTCTCATTCATTGGTGGTCAGTTTCTGTCATTTTTTTTTCCAGCTATCAAACCATTCGCTCAAGCTTATCTGATGCTTCTGGCTATGGAAGCAAGGAGCTCGAGTTTGTTAGGGATTGCCAGTAAGCCACAGATAAGTTGGTTTACTCTTCGAGTACACACGGCGCTAGAGAACCTAAAAGGGCCGTTGAGATTGGCTCGTCTCAGCACAGTTCAGCATGATGAATGTTCCTCTATCAGAGGATTTGCCGAATACAAACACATTTTTACTTACTAGCTGTGAAGAGATTGGGCTGGGGTGCCGTGCTCCCCTCAGCCTATTTAAAAAAAGAAAAAGAAAAAGAAATTAAAAAAAGAAAAATGGTGCTCCTGCTTTATGACTTGAAATAAAAAAATGAATCCAAGGTTTTGTGAAAGGTATTCCTCCCTGGATATCTTCACAACGCAAGTCTGCAGCTTATAGAGCAGTGATTTATTTGACTTTAATACAAAAGATTTACATGCTCTCATTTAAGAGTATAATGAGTGTTTGTGCTCTCCAAGGCCTGCCGTGCCTTTCTGACAAGGAGTTTAAATCCCCTTCACATGTGAAAAATGAAGGATTAGCATCCAGGAGCCTCGCATTTCAAACAAAGAGCGAGCAGGAGAGGAGATAATGATTTTTCTTTGTTGTGCAATGCAGCTTGAGCAAGGTGTCGGTCAATTACGATATTTCAAACAACGCGTCATGCTAACTAAAACACGCCACAATCCAGGCCATGGATCATTTTTTCTCGCCCGTCTGCAATTTGCATAGGCGCATTTCATTTAGAATAGTGTGACCTGGTTTGCGATCATTGACATGCATGTCAAAATATTGGCATGTTAAGAGATGATTGTTTTAGGTTAATGGTCACCCAGACTTGAAACTCGCACGCTTGAGCGCACATCTCTGGGAACGGCTTGCCACTGGCCCCTTTCTACGCATTCGGCAATATGAAAATTTGCATTAGATACACTTAGTTGTGTTTTTTGTTGTCTGTTAATTCCAGTCTGCTGGAGAGCCCACTGACCCATGGAAGGATAAAAAAGGGGGAAGAAAAACTTGAATCAAGACACTGCATGCTCTGTGGGTCAACTGAGATCAGTTGATATGAAACCTTGCTTTTTCTTCTTCAAAAATTACCACATTCCCAGTAATTCTTTACTTTCATCGTAGCCAATTAAAGTAATCAAGCAGTAGCGACAAACAAAAGTCAAAGCGCTGGAAAAGAATAGCTGATGTAATCGCTCTCAGTTAAGTGTGAGATTTCAGACCGAGTCGAAATGCATGTTGTAATCACGCCTACATACCGGGAAAGAAAAAGTCAGAGCCCGCTAGCAGGCCGCATTTTTTCACTAGATTGCATAACAAAATAAATGGTGTGTGTGTTCTTACAACCTTCAAGCCAAAACAACACATTGGCCGCGTTCCATCTTTAAAGGCCTGTCAACTTTGCCAAGATTCTGTCAGGCTGCAACACACACAATGTTGCAGATACTCTTGGCTAGTCATTGTGTGATTAGTTAAAACACATTGATAAGGTGTGAATTATTTTTTTACTCCTGCTGGGAAATTAATTTGAAGGAGGGGGTAAAAAACATAGAGTAGTGACATATGTAGTAACTTAATGTACGACAATGAGGTTCAGGTTGTGCATCTGGGCACAGCATGCTTGTAAACCATCCCATCTCTGGTTTATTACAGGCTACAGTGGTCCAGTCATGTTTTTGTTGAAGAAACCAAATACTTTTATTTAGCCCGCTCCATGGTTGGAATGTTTAAAATGCAAATGTCAGCGAGAACCAAGAATGTTGTATCAAGGTTTACTTACCTGAAAATGCTAAAGGAAGTCTAACGCTGGGTCTACACCAGACGCAACAAAAGCAAATGGAAGCCATTATAATCTATGATGCTGTCTACACCGAATGTGCCACGGCACAAAGAAAAAAAACATGATGTAACACACAAGGTTAAAATTCAAGCGGTGGAAGAATCGTCTGTAGTAGTGCAGATTTAATAAAATTGATGTTTATAGCTTTTTCTTGTTAAATATTCCGTAATATTTGTTTAATGTATATTTATTTCTGTTTTTTTGGCAGCTATCTCCCATGGTTTGAGATTTACTATAAGCTGCTAAATACCTTTGCAGACTACTTATCAAAACACCAGGTAAGTTAAGGGAAATTTTCAACTTTTCTTCACATGAAAAAAAATAAAAAGGGTAACACGTAATTTTACACCATCCCTGTTACAAATGTTACATGTACCTGCTATAACAGGAAATTATGCATAATTACATGCAACTAACCCTAAACCGAACCTAATCCTACCCTAAACCTATAGTAAGTACATGTAGTTACTTAATATAACTCAGTACTATTAACAAATAGTACAAATACACCAACAAAGACACAAAGACACCTTGTAATAAAGCGTAACACTGTATTTTAAGTCGGCGTCTGTACATTGGATTTTTAATAATATTTATTAACTACATGTACTTACTATACAGTTACAGTTAGTGTTTTGTTTAGGGTTAGTTACCTGTAATTATGCATAATTGACATGTAGTTACGTGTAACTATGTCACCTTAAAATAAAGTGTTAACAAAAAGAGCACCATAATAATATATTTTATGAAATATTTCTGCATATAAAAAAACAGATAATTTATGTAAAATTGTTCATAATTTTTTTTAATGTAAAATAATTTTTAAGTACAAACTTGCTTAAAAACTTTTTAAAACACCAGCTAAGTCAAAATCTTCAACTTGTCTTCAAATGAGAAAAACTGGCAAAATTTCAATACAAATTTATGAAATTCACATTAAATGCGGCAACCGCTTGAAGAATTTTACACAGTTTTACACTTTTAAGGCAGTTTAGTCTTGCAAACTTTTTAAAACTTATCGAAACATTAGGTGTGTACTTGTTTCCACATGGAAAAAAAAACAAGCAACATTTTAATATGTAAGAATAGTTTTATGAAATATTTACATGAATTCACATTGAATATCATATATATTATATACATTATATATTGGATCAATGGCATGACGAGTATATTTTTGTGTCCAAGTGCATTATTTCCTAAAATAATTTGATAAGTTAATGACATTTTTTTAATACATTTAAGTAATGATACAAATTAAACATGTCAGGAACTGTCCAAACAAATGAACAAATGAAGGAAAAAAAACTATTTAAAATGGTTTCTTAATAATAAAAAATGTACAACATGGCATAAATTTGGATTTGAACCCTTTCATATTATCACATTTTATAAATATCAGCAGTTTTAAAGCTGTTAAGATCATTGAAAAACATTTGATTGTCAGGGTGCCACAACTGCAAACATTTGTATTCTGAATGGACAAGATAACAACAGTAAATATGATAAAGCATCATCCAGAGGAGCCCAACTGATTCCTGTGGAAGAGTGAACACGTTTTTTTAGGTCTCTCTCAAATACTGGCTCATTTCAAGCATGTGCTGAGATGGAACCTGGAACCCCACCTGACATGGAAAGTTGGTACACTTTCCATGTCAGGTGGTACCACCTGACATATAAAAACAGTCAAAAAATATAATCAAAAGGAAATGTTATTTAACAACTGAAATTTGTTTAAACACATTGTTCATGACTTAGTTTTGAAAATATTTTTAAAGAAGAGTTTTAATTTCAATACGTAAACATATCCAACAGTATCATAAAGTTTATTAATGAACTGTAAACATGTGTAACTGTAAAAAAAAAAAAAAAACCTTCCTCTGCGAGGTGGCTTTTTCATGTGGCTGATTGCGCCTAGCCGGACCCCCTATTGAGCAAACTGCTAATGTCACAAACGGCATTGAAATTTCCCACTTTCCTGCCATCCAGCTTGTGAGCCAAAAGTGCCACTGCAAAGCAAAACTTGAGTGTTTTTTTTTTTTGTGTGTGTGTGTGTTTGCAAAGACAAAGGAGAAAGAAAAACGTCATCTATAATCCATCTCAGCGAAACAGGCACAGTTGGTTGGTTGCGCTTTGCTTTGCAGTGTTGTTGACATTTAACAGACCGAGCATCGAACAGGAAGTCAGTCCTTATGATATACGGGAAAACAAATTGTCAGGAAATACACTGTGCCAAATCGTTTTGTTTTTTTCCCTTTCTGAAAGTTTCACAGCAGTAGCAGACGAAGTAAAGTTTGAATTAGGAAAAGGGGATGAAAATATTAAGCTAACATCAAATGAAAAACAGAGTTTGTGTGGAGCCAGTGTGCAACTGAATTGCTCCGAGTTTCTCTATCAGTCTCTTATCATTCAGTTATGTGTAACGGAGCCGCTGAAAGAGAAGTGAAGAAGACCAAGCCTCCGCTACACAAACAAATCATGGGCTAAGTACACTGGGAGACACAGGGGTCAGGAAATAAGCTGTAAGATGCTCGGTGTCATCGACCCATTACATTGCCAAAAGTATGCCTCTTTTTCTTTTCTACTTTAAAAAAAAAAAAAAAGAGTTTCCCACTCATTCTCTAATTCCATGTTGTTCTATATGTAAAGCACATTCTCTTTTTTTTGTTTCTGCAGATTCTCTTATTTATAGCAACTTTCAAAAGATCTTTAGCTTCAATTAGGAGACTATTGTAGTGAACAGATTGAATTGATTCAACTCAGAAAGTTTTCTTTTGGGAAAAAATGTGCCGCCTGTACAACAAGAACGATTCAATACATTTAAACCCAGTACACATAAAACAAACACACAAAGAAAAGCTAAAAAATAGTGAGATTATTTTTAAGCAGTACACCGTGTAAATCAGTGCAACAATTTATTTAAAATGTGCATTAAATATGGAAATTTAGGCAAGCATAGTATTTACACATTTTTATTGTGTAAACCATTTTTACAAATTATTTGCACAGAGATTTGCAGTACATGCAGCAATTTATGTAAGAATAATTTCAGAAAAGATTTACACATTTTAAATAACATTCGTTTTTTTAATGTACAATTTAGACAGAAATTTGCATTAAAATGCGACAGTTTATATAAGAACCACCTTTGCTAATGATTTGCACAGAAACTTGCACTAAATGCAACAATTTATGTAAAAATTGTCTTATGGAAGATTGACACAAATTTTAAATGAAAATAGTTTTTATGAATAGTTTAGACAGAAATTTGCATTAAATGTGGCAATTTAGGAAAGAATAGTTTTTAGTTTTAATTTATGAATTAAATGCGATATTTTTAATACAAGAATGTTTTTTACGAATTATTTTCACAAGTTTGCAGTAAATGCAGCAATTTATGTAAGAGTGTTTTTTTTTTAATAAAAGATTTACACAAATTTTAAATAAAATAGTTTTATGTAGAATTTAGACAAAAATTTGCATTAAATTAGACCGTTTATATAAGATTGTTTTTGCGCATGATTTGCACAGAAAGTTGCACTAAATGCAGCAATTTATGGAAGAATAATTTTAGGAATTATTTACACACATTTTAAATGAATATAGTTTTTACAATTTAGACAGAAATTTGCATTACAGGTGGCAATTTAGGCAAGAATAAGTTTAGGAATTATTTACACATTTTATTGTATGTGTCAATTTTGTGTGAAAAAATGTTTATGTACAATTAAATACGACAATTTATAGAAAATTTATATATAAGAACCGTTTTTACAAATTATTTGCACAGAAATGTGCAGTAAATGCAGCAATTTATGTAAGAATTGTTTCATGTAAGATTTAGACACATTTTTTAATTAAAATTTAGGCAAAGAAGTATTTACACAAATGACCCTACTTTATATTAGGTGGTCCTAACTACTATTCACTAAAGTTTAAATGAATAATTTGATACAATGCACTTATTGTCTACACACATGTTTTTACATTGTTCTCACATTTTTAAAATACCTGCATGCAATTACAATCTTAATTAATTTCTGTAGTTACACTGTTGACCCTTCCGTTACACCTAACCCTACCCCACACCACCACACCTGTCCCTAACTTCACCCGTATCCATCTCAATATCAGCAAAAGTGTACAGCAACACAAATACATTACAAGTGCTTCAGTGTAAATACAAGTGTTTTTCATGTTACTGCCACCTAATACAGAGTGGGACCACACACATTTTTATTGTGTATGACACTTTTGTGTGAAAAATTGATTTGTACTATTTATAAATTAAATGTGTAACTTTATATATGTGAAATTTTCATTAAATTTGACAATTAATGTGCAAACGTTTTTTCAAAACGATTTGCACTAAATGCAGCAATTTATGTAGGAATGGTTTCTTGAAAGATTTACACATTAATCGTCAATGAAAATCGTTTTTACATTCACTTAAGACTGAAATTTGCCTTATATGTGACCAGTAATACAAGAACAGTTTTACAAACGATTAAATGCAAGTTTCCGTAATGGGTCACGTTTATAAAACTAAAGCACAATAACGAGTCTAAATCATTCATAAAAGTATTCTTAAGTAAATTGGTGCATTAAAATTCAATGCGGGAATGAATTTATGAACTGTTTTCATAAATTTGTTGTGTACAGTGGTTTTATAATTTGCATTAAATGTGACCGTGCGAATACTTCTGGTGTTTCGAGAATCAAGCCCATTATAATTTTTTTAACAATAATTATATTTTTAGTTGGTTTTGTGACTCTACCCCTGTCTAACAACAGCTAAACTTGTACGCGTAAATGAATTTCCTTGAGCAAGCAAGCATGATCGGGTTGACTTTTGGCGTTCCGTTCCGCGTGAGGCGGCGTTGACTGACGAGGAAGGACAAGAGCGATGAAGGTTTATGGCGAGGGTAAATGAAGTGTTTCCTCAGGCTGTGTTACTGACCATGCGTGTGAGCATCCAGGCTCTCGTGACAGCAGCTCACACACCCCCGCACACACACATGTACAAGCACACGGCCATATACGCTGCGAGCTCTGGCCGCACGGCTAATCTGGGAACTTGCTTACAAGGAAAGGGCATTTCTAAATATGTGCCTAACTGTTGGATGTCAGTCTTTGTTTTAACAGCAACAGCATCGCTATTCTACAGCAAGTTTGAGAGGGTAAATTGCGCTCTTGTCATAAAAGCTCGTAAAAGCTCAGCGTTATAATCCTGAGGCCTGTTTTGTGGCAAAGCTTTTCTCCAATGGCTTCTTAAAGCCGCCCGCTCTGAGCAAGGACCTTTGGTTAATTACGAACAGCCAATGTTTGCCATAAATCATCCCCAGAATAATAAGCGTCTGCCACAGCCTAGCTTACCGTCTCTTAACCTCAGGATCGCTCGTTAAATGTGTGTCAGTCGGATATATTTCTCTTCCGTAGACTGCTGTAGGAATACTTTACGCTGACTGCTTTAAATCATAGAATCTCTTTTCTTTTGTGCTCGTTCAGTTGTGCCCTTTTCTCGTTTGTTTGTTTTTCATATTAGTCCTTTTTTTCTGTGTTCCTCACAGGAAGAGGACTTGAACGACATGTTGGAAACGCTGCACAACCACCCTGTGCCAAAGCCGAATATGCCAGTAAATCTGAGTGTGGTAAGTACTGGGGAGGAATAACGGTTTGTTTAGAAACAGAAGTGGGACCGCCGGCTCTCTCAGCCTCTTGCTCTGATAAGAGACGGCTGGGCAGAGCTAAACATAATGACCATAGATTAACACTGACTTAAACAGCTGCCAATGACAGACTATCTATCTATCTATCTATCTATCTATCTATCTATCTATCTATCTATCTATCTATCTATCTATCTATCTATCTATCTATCTATCTATCTATCTATCTATCTATCTATCTATCTATCTATCCATCCATCCATCCATCCATCCATCCATCCATCCATCCATCCATCCATCCATCCATCCATCCATCCATCCATCCATCCATCCATCCATCCATCCATCCATCCATCCATCCATCCATCCATCCATCCATCGGTCTCACTGTCTGTCTCCTTCGTTCTATTTATATCTATTCGTCTGTCGTTGTATTGTTCTGTCTGTCGCTTGTATTATTCACCCACCCATCCACCCATCCATCCATCCATCCACCCATCTTTCCATCATCCACCCATCCACCCATCCATCCACCCATCCATCCATCCATCCATCCATCCATCCATCCATCCATCCATCCATCCATCCATTTCTATCTGTCAGTATTTTGCAGTCTATGTCAGTTTTTTTGTAGTCTCTGTCTGTCTATGTTTATGTCTATATGTTTGATCTCTCCATCTAATCCATCTACATTCTTTCCTTCATTTTTTGCAAGAGCAACCACTTACATTTTGCCAATGGGCAAGTAGTGCAAGATCCAGGAAGCACGGTGAGTGGGGAGAGAGTGTTCTGAAGGGAGAGGGATGAAAAGAGAAAGAGAGAGAACGGGGCAGTTCTGAAATTTGGAGCCGTTGGCCTAATCGCATGGGAGACAGCTTTCCAATTTTGCCAAATAATCCATCTCTATTCTTTTTTTAAAATATGGCAAAAACCCACCCTGGGTCTTGCTGTCAGTTCTTTCTTTTTTCCCCCTTTCTGGAAAACAATCAAACTTGCTAAATGATTCATGCTTTTCCATGCTGCTGTATTCTCTTTTCAAATATCAAACATTTTTATTTATTTATTTATTTTTAAAGCAAAAGGCAGTTATGCTCAAGAAATCTCATTGATGCTCTGCCCATTAGCCTACATTAAAAAACAACAACAACTTGAATATCTGCTCAACAGCATTGTATTAAAACATCATGCTGTTTTATTTTTTCAAGCTATAACACTTTATTATATTATATTTATATTTTAGTACATTTTCTAAAGCTTAATTTAGACACATCAGAGCAAAAGTATTTATATATATATATATATATATATATATATATATATATATATATATATATATATATATATATATATATATATATATATATATATATACACACATACACATACACATACACACACACTGTTTAAAAGTTTTTGATTTGTAAGATTTTGAATGTTTTAGAAGTCTCCCATGCTCACCAAATGTCTGTAAATTTTATTTCTATAAATTCTATCAAAAAATCTGTAATTATTTGAAATATTACTCAAATGTAAAATAACTGTTTTCTATTTCAATATATAGTAAAGTGTAATTTATTCATGTGGTCAAAGCTAAATTTATCATCATTACTCCAGTCTTCAGTGTCACATTATTTTCAGGAATCACTCTAATATGAGAATTTGATGCTCAGGAAACATTTATGATTAGTATCAATCAATGTTGAAAACAGTTGTGTAAAACATGTTTTAGGATTATAAAAACATGTTACATGGATTATTTGATGAATAGAAAGAACAGCATTTATCTAAAATAGAAAGCTTTTGCAATATTGTACTAAAAGAAATGAATACATTTATTCAGCAAGGATGCATTAAATTGATCAAAAGTGACAGTTAAGACATTTATAATATTAAAAAGATTCTACTTAAAAAAATGCTGTTCTTTTGAACTTTCTATTCATCAAAGAAACCTTGGGGGGGAAAATCAACATGGATGATAATCATAAATATTTCTTGAGCATCAAATCATCATATTAGAATGATTTCTGAAGGATCATGTGACACTGAAGATAGTGATGCTGAAAATTCAGCAGAAATAAAATAAATAAATTACATTAAAAAAAAAATCAAATAGAAAATAGATTTGTTTTGTATTTTTAATAAAATAAATGCAGCCTTGGTGAGCATAAGAGACTTCTTCTAAAAACATAAAAAACGTACAGATAATATTATATTTATCACACTATATTAAATACATAAAGTTGACATCACTAGTTTTTAAGCTAGCTATTACTCAGCATCAATTATCAAGAATTTGACCTCAACGTGCAATCTAAAAGCCCGTCAGGTCATCCGAAGGGGTTTCTTGGAATTGTCCGTACCGTCTCCCAGCAGGTGGTGGGTTCAACTTCTGAAGGTAAAATGATTAGCAGAACGAAAACTCTGTTTGATTTTGGAATTTGGGAAGAGGGTCTTGGTGATAGGAGAAGTTTGAATCAGCACTGTGTGGGCAGTAATGTTTCAATCAGGCATGTGTATGTGTGTGTTGAGGACTGGTGTTGGGTGCAGGGTGTGGGATTCTGATCACACTACAGGGAGCAGCAGGCTGAGCACGGTGATAACAAGCGCTCTGATAATGTGTGATTTTTATAAACACGGCTGCAAAGTGTTGGCCACCGCCAGCTGGAACTGCAGTCCACGACATCGAGGGCAGTCAGCTGCTCGGTATGGGAAAATAAACACATGTCAGCACATGAAGAAGAGAACTCGGTCACTCCGCTTTATTGATATCTTCAAACTGTTTATGTTCGTACGATTACAGCAAAAGTACTCTGGACACACATAGAGCCAAGATAAATTTTGACATTGCACAGCGCTTGGTTTGATTGCTCGAGTCATGTGATCACAGCATCCGAGATAAATATTTTACAGCTTTTGAGTATTAGAGGATGCTAGTTGCACTTGCGTTTGTTTGTGGAACATATGCGAAGGCAGCAAAAGTTGAACCTGTGTGTTGAGCAACAGATGGGTGCTCTTTACGCGCGACGAATCGCGACCCAGCCTTGGGAAAGAGCGGATCGCGCCACACAGACAAACAAAAGTGCTAAAGTTAGCAGGCAGCGTGGGATCTTTGCTTCGGAGCCCCTTTGATCCAGACATTAAACTTGCTCGCCTGTTCAAACGTACGCCTGGCAGACCCCTCTGATACTGTCAGAACAGAGCAGTTGGCTTTTGTACCTTAATAAAGACTTTCTCTCCGATGCGGGAAGCCTCCTCCGGTAGTGTCCACAGGGGATCGGCGTTTGTTGACTTTATGTATCCGTATCTGTTGTCTGTATGTATGATGTTAACAAGCTTAGACACAGTTCAGGCCAATCGCGGTTTATTTATTGGTTGTGGAACAGACAGTAAGTTAGAGGGTCTATAAACACTAAATACTGGGTGGTAGCGTAATGGTGACTTTCTCTTCATCTTTTCTTGTCTGTTTTCTGCAGCATTCATACTTCATAGCTCCTGACATTATTGGACTCCCCACAATACCTGAAAGTGTGAGTATGTTTAACAATATACGGAGGCATTAAAAATGAAAAATTAAGTCACACTTAATGTATGAATGTCATTGTGCTACATATTAAATCAAGTGACTATGAAGAAAAGCAAAGCATTAATAAATAAAAATAAAATATATTTAAAGCAATTACATTCATACTTTTTGAAGGGTTAGTTCACCCCCCATCCCATGATTTACTCACCCTCAAGACATCCTAGGTGACTTTCTTCTTTTAGACAAACACAATCTGGGCTTTATAATGGAAGTGAATAGTAACTGAGATTTTGAATCCCAAAAAAGTGCACCCATTCATCATTAAAGTGCTCCACACGGCTCCAGCGGGTTAATAAAGGCATTATGAAACAAAATGATGCATTTGTGCAAGAAAAATGTCTATAATTATAACTTTATAAACTGTAATCACTGGCTTCCGGTCACACACATCTGCCAGTCTGCACATTCATGAGAGAGCCGAGTTCCGGCATATGACGTTAGGACTGAGAGTAGACGACTCTCGCGGTTCAAGCAAATAGGGCTGGGCAACAAACTCAAGCTCCTCCGACATTTCTCCTTAAAAATGCACGTTTTAGACTTGTCTTTTCGTTAGATTTTATGTCTTGTTTTGCTCTATCGTCTTCACTTCCACATTCCGCAATACGTCATCCGTCGGGTCAGAGATCACTCTTCTGCCGGAAATAGACTCACAGATGGAAGCTAGTGATTATAGTTTATAAAGTTATAAATATGCAAATTTTTATTACAAAAACACATCACTTCTATTCAGAAGGCATTTATTAACCCCCTGGAGTTGTATGGATTATGATGGATGGGTGCACTTTTTTAGGCTTCAAAATCTGATACTATTCACTCCCATTATAAAGCTTGGACGAGCCAGAATATTTTTAAAATATAACTCTGATTGTGTTCGTCTGAAAGAAGAGGATGACTTGAAGGTGAGTAAATCATGGGATAATTTTTATTTTTGGGTGAACTAACCCTTTAAGTGTGACATGTCCGAATGCATTTTAATCAACATCAACATTTTTCTTCTCCTAGAGAAATTTAACTGAGTACTTTGTAGCAGTGGATGTGAACAACATGTTGCACCTCTACGCCAGCATGCTGCATGAGAGACGCATCATCATTACCTCAAGCAAGCTTAGCACTGTGAGTTTCTGCTGTCATTCTCATTTACACATTAGACGGCTTTCTTCTTACTAAAAAATGTATCGTTGTTTTATACAATAAATAAAAATAGGCCTTTTGGAAACAGTTGCATGTAAAGAAATGTGTTTTATCGTATTTGTTTCCAAATAACATGGTGTGATTGAATCATTTGCCCCCCCCCCCCCCCCCACCCCCAAGACTTGAAACCTTTCTCACGGTGGAAGATGTTGAATCATAGACCTTATTATGTAGATATTATGACACTTCCTGGTCACTTGTTCTGGGCATTGTCAACTACCTCATGTACATCATATTAAAAGTTAGGTTAGATGACCTGTTTCTCATTAATTGAACTTAGGGAAAAAGAAAAGACACAATTATCGAAATCACTACACTAATTCAGCTCTCCCTGTTATGGCATTTTGGGCATTTCTCTGGGCTTATGCACAGTCAAGTCTGTTAGCTTTAAATTATCACTTATTGGATCCCTGACTCTTTCACATATTTTCTTTCTGGCTCTTCTTGCCTCAAAAAGGGAGTGGGCGCTTATCGCATGGGGGCGGATGATGGTCCAAACTTTCACGACAGTTTGAGAAGCGGCAAGTGATGTCATTCGCTCTCTATCTCGCTCCGATCCACCGCCCCACCCCCCCGGAGCATATGCGGTGCGCTAGCCGACAGTGCCGGAACCGAGGGGCTCCCCTCGGACCCTCTGGCTCCGGAGGAGGCTGTCGGAATGACCCTATCCATGGAGTATTTCACTCCTCCGGGCTGCCGCCTTCATTCCGTGTGCTCACTGACACGAGGGGTTAGAATGTGCAAATCATTAGTCTCTTGGGTAAATAGTTTTTTTTTTACTATCTCATAACATGATTTACTGTTTTGCAGAATGGGAGCATGAGCGACCTTGAGTTTAGAAAACTAATATGCCAGAAGAGTTACTATGAAGACTAGTGATATTAAGGTTCCACCTCAGCGAAGACCTTCATCATGTCAAATCCGGAAACTATCCGTCTTCTCTAGAGCTTTGGGAGTTCCAAGCAACTGTAGGAAGACACACACGGCCAATTTAGCCAACAATTCATAGACGCAAATGCAGACATATGAACATTTTCTGAATCGTCCAGATAGTGTATATGGCAGTGTCCAGGGTGTGGTCAGCCTACCGCTACCGTTTCTCCCGCCAGCCAACGGGATAAAGAAAGAGGAAGAAAGGGAATCCATTATGCATGCTGCCAGTGGACCCTGAGTGTTCGGGCCCCCAGTGAACCTGCTGTGTCAGTCTAGCAGAACATGGCCGCACACTTGCCTGTATAGGAAAGCAAAGGAATAAATCATGATCTAACAACAATGCATCAGTTGACTTATTGCTGTTTTGTGACCAGAGGTAAGGAGTACCACTGTTTTAAAACCATGTCGCAGGCTCCAGGAGGCAGCCGCCCATGCAGTCTTGTCATATGCCAGTATAATTGTGCTGCATCAGGATCCCTCTAACTAGTCAACTGGGAGGCCCTGGCGCGTTTCATCTGCGAGACCCCCTCGGCCGGCCCCGAGTCTTGACAGCCGCCTTCTCATCATGCTGTCAGTGGTATGCTAACAAGACCCGATCCCGTCTTGGCCTGTGGTGCTAGCCACTGAGGTTCCTTTCGGCCTCACACTCTCCGCTTTTTTTTAACGCTCTACTCAGCAATGCAGTCTTATTTTCGTTCCTTCTTCTAGCGTCTCTCTTACCACACCTTTAATAGACATTTTATCTTCCTCCGGCACTTCCTGTTCTCTTCTTTGTGATATTGTGTTGCAGTGGGAGGTGGATTAGTGGTGTTTGGCGCCCTGCGCCCTACCTCTACCTTTTCTTTTTTTAATGCCACCTCCTTGTTAGCGATACACCTGTGTCGGCGCCCCGCTCTGAGCTGTGCGTTTGTCAACAGGAGAGGAGAGCGAGGATTGGTAATTGGGAAACAAGGAGAGGGCCAGGGGAGAGAAGTCTCGCAGGTAGCAGGAGTCAGCGCAGACTGCGGCGCTGTCACCCTTGTCAGGGGGAATCGCACCTCTAGTCTCCAGTCTGCCCCAATCACAGATTCCACTGTGAGCTTTGTTGTGCTTATCAAAGAACGGGACCTTTTTTTTTTTTGGTCTTTGTCTATTCTTGGAGAAGTTGCCATGGATATTTTTGAACCCCAGCTTCTTCCTAGATGTAGGGAATATGTTCGTCAACTTGTTTACATAGACAGGGTTCACTGGAAAGGTGTTACAAAGCATATCTTTATACTTCATCTGTTGAATGTATCTCAGCAAGGCAAAATGGTACAAATGTACTCCTAGAGATGAGTGTGAATGTGGTTTGATTGTGAAGTGAGAGTTATGTGACTGTCACCTGATTGGGCAAATCCAGAGTTCGCTGAGCAAAGATGGCAAAATCCTTGCATTTCCTTTCCTCTCAAGAGAAATGCGCAGATCTATCAAGTCTTCTAGCATTCTACTTATCAGTCGAAATTGTGTTTTCTTGTTAGTGCCTTGTCATATTTTTAAGAAACAGGGATTTAATGAATTTGTAAATGAATCAGCTCAGCCTTGAGTGTCATGATTGTTTATGTGATATCAAAGAAAATGTCAGGACAGTTTTTTTTTTTCTCCTGTAATTCCTAAGGCTCAACCGATATATCAGTTTTCCAAAGGCCTATGTTGATCCTGAAAACTAGAACAAATCAAAGGGTGCGTCTCAATCAGTTCCCTAGCTCCTGAGCACATGAATCAGTATATCATGTACTCAAATTCGGGCACTGGTAAGGACAGTAAAGGACACTGGCTCACTGCACATTGGGACACTGATGACTTTCAGTGTCCCAAATATTTCTGGCGACGTGCAACAGCGTTACTGGTATTTATGAATAACAGAGGAGCTAATCTTTACATGTAATGCTATTTAAAGTACATTGATAAATTCAAAAACAAATTTCAGCTGTAAATAAATTATAAATGTGACCCTGGACCACAAAACCAGTCATTAGTTGCACGGGTATATTTGTGGCAATAGCCAACAAAATGCATTGTATGGGTCAATATTATAAATTTTTCTTTTATGCCAAAAATCATTAGGATATTAAGTAAAGGTCATGTTCCATGAATATATTTTGTACATATCCTACTGTAAATGTATTTTTTAATTATTATTAGTAGTAATATGCATTGCTAAGGACTTCATTTGGACAACTTTAAAGGCGATGTTCTCAATATTTTAAATTTTTTTCAACCTCAGATTCCAAATTTTCCAATAGTTGTATCTCCATACATCTTTCAGGTGATGTATAAATCCCAATTTCAATAAATTGACCCTTGTGACTGGTTTTGTGGTCCAGGGTCACGGTTGTTGGCTATGTTGTGTTCATTGCCCACCTAACGATGTATGTTTATGCTAAAATATAATAAAATAATGGTTTCTATTTTTAAAAAAACATATTGCGTGTCTTTATAGGCCGTTATTTGTAGTGAGTTGGCTCCCGTTATTTTTAGATTTGTGCTTCAGAACTTCCGTTAAGGGAGCATCGATGCACCTTGGGTTTTGCAATGCATTGTGGGACTTTTTATGGAGCGAACGTTTCAGTGCGCTGGAAGGATTCTGCGATTGAGACAGTCCTTAAAATGTCCGTTTCCCTGATCAGTGCCCTGAGTACTGAACTTGAGAGCTGATTGAGATGCATACATAATGATGATGTTGAAATATGCATTTGTTCATTTTTTAAAAACAAAACTGACTGTGGTTGAAAACAGGTGTTTATGATCTGATCATTTGTCCCATATAGAAAAGAGTTTGGATCTGGCATGGGCGCGCGGAAATGGTAACATTTCAGTTTCGACCAACGATAATCAGTGTATATCAGTCTATCACTACTAATTTGCATGCTTATTTCGTTTAATGTTGGCATATATTTTTTATACAACTGATGTTGCTTATTTGTTCATTTTCATGCAAGACCTTTCTTGATTACAGACTGTTCTTTCGAATTCTTTAGAATGGAATTATTGTTTTTTTGGAGGTCTATTCTATTTTCAGAGCCGGATCCCTTTGTATAATCTGCTTTATGGTTGGTCTCCATAGAGAAGACCCCCACTTAACACGTCCCCAGCACGCTCATTATCGCTAGCGCCAGCGGTAGCTCACAGGTCTCGGCAGGATGCAGCCCCGCATCCAAACAAACCCTAATCCAGCATTTGTTCTTGTGGATGACTTTCTCATTCAAAGGAATATCAGGCATACCTTGCCTTTTGTGGCCATTTGGCTTTCTTTTTATTTGGCATTTCTTCATTTATTTATTATTCATAAGACCGCCAAATATTTTATTAGGCGCAGCCCTCCAACAGTGCATTGTGGGTGCAACCGAAGATTCAATGGCATCGATACAGTTATTCTGAACTTTCTCTTTAATTGTTGCAGAAAGGAGGTCACGACTGACTTTCTTGCTGGATCACGCGTGCGCTATGATGAATCCCTCGGTTCTGAGCAAAACAACTTTTGTGGGAAAAATATCAAGAGTTAATTTGTTTTTGAATTCCACCTTTTAATGTTTATCTAGGTTTTGCCACCTCCTTTTTGTGCCCTCGTCTTTGAAAGAAGACGGCACGGCTTCACTTTCAAGTCAAGAATAAATCAAGCCAATTGGGCTTGTCTGTGGACATTGTTGAATTAATTGGAATGCGCCGTTAGGTTTTCTCTGCATGGTACGGAAGGGTTCCCCTCTAAGAAACTAGATGGCAGTCTGTTCGCAGTCAGAGAAAAGTGTTTCTTTGCAGTGCATTGACCTCTCAGCATGATTCATTTATTGGACCTTGAGAAAAAGGATCTCGAACAGAACGGGTCTCAAAGCTTTGATATCAACCAAACTTCAGTTGGTGAGAAGCGCCATAAATATTCATTTCTTTCTTCTAAATTGCCCGGACGAAATTAGATCTGTCACAACTAAAGCTTTTCCGTTCTTTTCAGAGAACGGCACAACACATTTGCATATGTTATAATGCACGGCGGTGAATTACTGTTAATTAAAGCTGTACTCTTTCTTGACTCGATAGGTCACGTCTTATCTGGAGCCGTTGCGTTCGAGCGCAATGTCACAGAACTCAATGAACACAACAACAACAACACGCAATCAGCCTTACACCTCGCACCCAGTTGAATACAGACAGGATTTCGGATTTAAACTGATCTCTTTGAAGCTAGCCGTTGTGCCCCGGCCAAGCTTGGTTGGTTTCAGTGGTCAATTGTGATATTGTGTGTCAGTGAGCAGGAGAGTCTCTTGATACCTCGGAGCCATGGTTCACACACATTACTGGAAGCTCCAATTGTCAAGACCCCTTCTTCCAGCCCCTACTCCCTGTGGTATTCCAACAGCTCACAGTCTCTCTTGGCTAACTCATGTTTCATTCTTTGGCAATTTGCCCTAATGAAGTCCCAGAGGAGCCTTCAGACCTCTGTTCTTTTTCCATATTTAATCATGTTATTTTAATCTGGAAGATGAGGAAGCTCCGGCGTGTGCGCGTGTGCCACACAGGTCATTACAACTGCTAGGTAGCCATGAGGGGGAATCAGGGTGTGGTGAGGGGTCACTTGGGTGTTCACTCATTAAACATCCACACCAGCGACGTAATTAAGCGCTCGCCTCTTGTAGAGTCAGATTATTTACTGTGTGTGTGTACGACAGTAATAAAGCATCATTAATTTTGTATCAGTCCTGGAGATGCTACACATTTGACACCCTGTGCTTTGGTGTATTTTTAGGCCCTTGATTGATGCCCCAATGTTGGATTTGAACCTGTGCTGTTATCATCAGAAAAGCACGTTTTAATCAGCTTGTGATGTTTAGATAAAAAGAATAACTGTCTAATTCTGCCGGCTCTCCTGGCCCGCAATAAACGCAATCCCCTGTAGTGTGATGGCGTATTCCTTGACAGAGTTTTTTTTTTTTTCTTCTCTTTTCTTTTTTTGTCGTAGTTAACTGCATGCGTGCAAGGGTCCACCGCCATGCTCTACCCTATGCACTGGCAGCACATCTTCATCCCTGTACTTCCTCCTCACCTGCTGGATTACTGCTGGTAAGAGCTCATCTGCACACTTACACACGTACTCATTTGTGTCTCACTCAAGCTTGGGCTGTCGCTTTCTGAGCTTTAGAGCTGGATGATTTCTGTGCTTTAGGCCTTTTGAGTGAATTTGTACAGCTTTTACATATTATAAGTAAACCTTGGCGGTACCCATGGAATCCAAGTGTTCTGCACTGATTGGGGGAAATCTCTGCAAGTCTGTGGATTGCATTGGAAGCTGATGTAACTGCAATCTATGTCCAAACCAATAAAATCTTAAAACGAAATACTGAATAATCGATCTATTGTCCTGCGGATCTGTCTGTCTGTAGTCTCCATCTGTCTGTCTGTCCATCGTTCTATCTGTTGTTTTATCTATCTATCTAATCTGTATGTCTGTTTGTTTGTCTGTTGTTATCTATCTATCTATCTATCTATCTATCTATCTATCTATCTATCTATCTATCTATCTATCTATCTATCTGTCATCTGTCTGTCTTTAGATCTATCTATCTATCTATCTATCTATCTATCTATCTATCTATCTATCTATCTATCTATCTATCTATCTATCTATCTATCTATCTATCTATCTATCTATCTATCTATCTATCTATCATCTATCTATCTAATCTGTATGTCTGTTTGTTTGTCTGTTGTTCTATATCTATCTATCTATCTATCTATCTATCTATCTATCTATCTATCTATCTATCTATCTATCTGTCTGTCTGTCTGTCTGTCTGTCTGTCTGTCTGTCTGTCTGTCTGTCTGTCTGTCTGTCTGTCTGTCTGTCTGTCTGTCTGTCTCTGTCTCTCTCTCTCTCTGTCTGTCTCTCTCTCTCTGTCTCTCTCTCTCTGTCTGTCTGTCTGTCTGTCTGTCTGTCTGTTAACCGTTATCTATTTATCACTCTATCTGTTTATCTATCTATCTATCTATCGATCTATCTATCTTTTTTGTTTATTTTATATATATATATATATATATATATATATATATATATATATATATATATATATATATATATATATATATATATATATATATATATATATGCACATCTTTTACAAAATTTAAAAAACGTGAAAAGGTCAGATTTCTGTTAATCGGCCAACCAGATAGTCTTTAAATTCGTCCAAACTTTAGGCAATTAATTGGCCTGACCGATATACTCTAATGCTCCATCAGTAACATAGAGTTTCTGAACATGCAATACTACCTTCTGAAATACCCCTCATCCTAATGAATATTTTTTACCATATCTGGGATCTCAAAGGGTTTATGAAGGACATGATTTATCAGCACTAACGCCACCACACTAAGTCTACCAACTTTTCTTTTTCTTTTTTTTTTTATCTATTAGAAACATGTATACGGGTCGAGAAGCAGGCTGATTTCCGTATGCCGACAGTGGGCTGAAACCGTGACCACACTCTTAACTTACAGCCCTGCTGTATAGCTACCAGCACACCCTATACCCTTAAATTGACAGACTTGTGCTGCCATGCTTGACACTAGAAACTATTTGTGGTCGAATAATACAGCGTTGATATAAATGCAGCTTTAAGAGTAGTGCCGTTTTCCCCTCCAGGACAGACATCCAAGATGATTTATCATATTTTAGCTATCTAATTATACAAAAAAAAGCATTACCTTGTTATAAGGCTGTGCATCGCTCATAATGAACGCTATTAGAAATGATGGGAATTAGGCTGTCATAACAAAGTTACACTCACGGACAACAATGACGTGACAGGGCTCACCCTCTGCATGTGCGTGTGTGTCTGCATGTCAGCGTGCCTGCATGTCAGTTAAATCTATGGCCTTAACAGATGCAGCAAGAGAGACTGCAGCTTATTAGCCACATAACCTGATTGAGCGAGCACTGTAGCGGCTACCCAAACCTATCTAATTACACGGCCCTGCCTCGCCCGCTCTGCACTGAGACTCAAAAGTGACGCTCGCCAATTACACTAATCACCTTCACTGCTCAAAAGCGCTCGTTCCGGGAAACGGCCGAGGATGCCATTAAAGTTTAGCTCCTGATGCATGCTGCGTCAAAGATATGTCAATTTACACTGATCCTCGTTTATTATGATTCCCTTCGAAATTGTTGGTCTGGTGTTGTGTTTGTTCTGTAATATGTACGCCTGCATTTTGAATATTTTTATGCTGGATCTACATTGCGTTGGTAAAGAAAACACTGCATTTCTTGAATTATTAGCAGTTTTAAAATGCCATAATGTTGCTAATGTCTGTGTTTTGTCTCTGTTCCCAGTGCGCCCATGCCATATCTGGTCGGAGTTCATCTCAGCCTTTTAGAGGTACGTCACATAAATCTTCCACCAGCAGCCGTTCATCATCCTTAAAGTGTTTTACGTGAAGTTTGATCACCAGTCAAGGCTTCCCGATATTACATAAACCATCATTATTTACTTTTTTTGCACACGGGGTCATTTAAAACCAACCGTTCCTCTGGATTCCGCCTAATAACGCCTATCTACTTTGATGCATCATCAGCGAGCGGCAAGAAACCTACAAAAATTGACACATTGTTTTTTTGCTTTTCATCTCCCGGGGCGCCCAAGAGAAATGAAAGAGCCGGAGAAACGGCAGAGAAACAAAGAGATGGTGCGTTCGGTTATTGAGAAATGGCATGTTGGTTGGAGGTAGACCTATAGCTTCATGCGCAGATCTGATAGCGCTGACAGTCGCGCCAGTGCTGGTGTTTATCACACGTTCGCCCGCTGACAGTCCCCCCCCCTCTCAACCCTCCCTTCCCAATCCGGCTGCACGTAATTAGACCAAATCAGCACACGGGCCGCCGTAGCAGCGACTGTCAAAAATGACAAACCAGAAATTTTTTACACACTTGGCTGTTTCCCCCACCTGCACCGGAGGAATAATTATTGGATTTGTCGCCACTACCGTGACTACCATTGTGTGGAAGCATTACGCCGCTCAACACAGCGGATGCCTGAATATTGTTTTATCATTTGATTAGGAGTTTATCTATATATCGTAGTTGCAAATGTTACAAATATATTTATACACATAATCTGTTTTTAACATGTATTCTAGTGTAATTTATTCACAGATAACATTGAAGTTGCACTAAATTCTTTCTTTTTAAATTAGGTGTTGATATTTAATTCAAACATTTTGACTCTCATCCTGGAGTTTTGTTTTTTTCTTTTCTTTAAGAACACAATTCAAAAGCTTCATCTGCTTTCATTTATGAGAATACGCTGTTTGCATTGTTCATTGTTAATGTGTTTAAATCTTGCCTGCTTTAGTCTTTATGTGGAGATTTTGACAGCATTGAAGAGAAAAAAAAACTGGTTAAAGAAACATCAGTAGTCTGAAAGTGAATACTGTGAAAATGTGGTAATTTTTGTGTTGCAAAAAAGTTTATACAAATTCTTTGTGTAGCAGTGTTGTTTTTTTATTTGTTTTTTTAAGCACATTGTAAGGTTATTAAAATGGTTTCAGGAAATGGGAACAGGAAGGACGGTGTGTAACAAAGTGTGTTGCATTTCCAGAGAGTAAAGAGCAGATCCCTGGAGGATGTGGTCATTCTGAACGTGGACACAAACACCCTGGAAAGCCCCACAGACGATCTGCACAACCTGCCCAGTGACGTGGTGAGTGGCCCAAAACAACACACACATTTACATAGACTTCTGTTTTTATATAAACCTGATTAAAATGACAATATACTAACCTTATAGCTTCCATATATTTTTAGTTTTAGTTTTAAAAAACAATATTTACTTTATTTTTTTAATATTTTATATATAATATAATATAATATAATATAATATAATATAATATAATATAATATAATGTGTGTATTATATTATATATGTATCACACACACACACACACACACACACACACACACACACACACACACACACACACACACACACACACACACACACACACACACACACATAGCTGTACTCTGGATAGACACACACATACGTGAGCATATATAAATATATAATACTGCACATGCATTCAGCAGACAACTGAATATTAAAAATGAGAAAAGACAAAGATGGACCTGTAGATGATAAAGTATTTATTTTATTTAATGCCATATTCTGTATATTTTGATTGTTTTTTATAATTACTTATAACAACAATAAAAACATGCCATATATTAGTTTTTTTTAGTTTTTAATTTACTTTAAGAATTATTTTTAGTTTTTACTCTCCAAAGGATTCCCCTGGTACTAACTTCTGGCAACAATTTTGAATCCCTATCCCTAAAAGTTACACAGACACACACACACACACACACACACACACACACACACACACACACACACACACACACACACACACACACACACACACACACACACACACAGTAACATTACCATTGTCTACTGAATCACACAGACATACACACAAATATGATTGCCATTCTCTCGTTTTCAGTCTTTTTCGCCCACCTGCACATTTAAACAAACAGTATCGTTCTGGTCAGAGGAACACGCCACATCTCTGTCCTCTCATCATTAGCAGACACAGCCGTGAATCCCTAAAAACCACTCTCTGCAAACTTGCCCTGTGACATTAAACGGCCATCGCGATTCGCCAGCCATCTCTGTGAATTTCAAACTCCTGCCTTCATCTCTTTTTTTTTCCCCCTTCCCTTTCTGCCTGCCCAGTGGCACATCTCGCTAGAAGTCCTGGATTTTCTGAAGGCGCGGGGAAGAAGGGGGCCAATTATTAGATCCTGCTTTTCTGCCACCTGCCAGCGCCTTCTCTCTTTAATTAATGTTTAGGTGGCGCGGTCAGTGCAACAGGGAAGTGCATCCAGCGCCAGGGTCAGAAACACGTCTGTCATCTGTCCTTTTGAACATAAAGAACCGTGTTTGTTTTTTTCCCTTCTCTTCTCGCGTTCTCTTTTTCTGTCCCGCTGGGGGGGGTGTTTTAACACTCCTATATGACTCGGTGGATCCCGCTGCTGTCTGTCCAAGCAGAAAAAGCCAGCCTGTTCTGTTATGCCATCTCAGCACTGGCATCCCATTTGTAAATTAAATTGCAAACCGAGAGCGTCGTAAAAAAAAAAGAAAAAAGACTCGGGTCTTTTGAAACTGACGGAGGGGAAAGAAAAAACCTCTTTGTCTTCGTAGTGTGATAAATTAAGTGGCAGCTTCATGTTTGCTTTGATCCTCTCACGCAATTTTTCATTGACTAATGATAGAACGTATTCTGCATATCATGTTAAATTACCCCACCTGAATGTAAATGTCACCTACAATAATATATTTATCACCACGAAAATTCATTTTTCTCTCCCTCTGGTTATCACACCTTTGGGGATATTAAAATTCATAACTCTGTTTAAATCGAGCAAAAGCTCTGGGTTTATTTTTTCCCCCTTTCCTCCTTAAATAGTCTGTCACATGGCGAAAGTGCCTCGCAATTTGACGGTTAAAAGAGGACCAATCGATGGAATTTAATTGAATCAATTAATTTGCTTTTCATTATTTAAAAACACAGATTTTAGCATTTCTAGCTTCTAAAAAAATCAATGCATTTTACAACTATAAAGCAAAATAGAATATAACTAACCCTGGAGCGTTTCTTTTTTCTTTTCTTTCCTCCCTAGTCTTTTATTGATTCAAGCCGAACCTTTTGAGATTCATCTAATTAAGTGTTTGAAGGCTTTTTTTACCATGTGGACTTTATTATTCGGAGAGTCTGACCACTAGACCCGCTCTCAGACGGGTCAGGGGTGACAGTTGTCCTGAATTACCTGGGTCTTTTTTCAGACGAGACCCTATGCTGTGCTCTCCGCTGTCTGTCACTTAATGGCAGTTTTTCCCAATTTCACACATAATATTTTAGATTTATTGACTATTAGACATGCTACCACGCCAGTAGCGATTCCGTTCTGCACAAACCTACGGATTTTACAAATAGAGATAATAATTGCCACGGCTCAAAAAGGATGTGGCGAACGTTTGAGAGTGATTTCAAACATGCCTTTTTATTGGAAACATCAGATGGGACGGGGTTGAAAGTCCACGGATTGTGTTTTTTGGGTCGCAGTCTTAATCACTGCGCTTTTTTTTTGAACGCGTCGCGCGAGGGTTCAAAACAAATTTAGCGCCTTTAAACACTACTTTTCATTGTGTGAAAATAAGATTAAAATGCCTTGGCACTCTGAAGAGAGTTTTTGATCCGCCGTATATATAAACATTAAAATAAAAATGTCTTTTTAGTGTAAAACTTTCTTCTTCTAACTAGATATTCTTTGTTTTAGAAGGTGTTTGTTGCTGAAGTTTTTCTAGTGCCATCAAGAACTGAATTTATAAATATTTAGGAGATTTTAATGATGGGTGGTTGTAGATTTTGCAAGAAATTATGTTAAAAGGAGAGTTTGCTCTCTCACAAATAAACGAAGGTGTTTTCCTTCTCCTTAAACATTGTGAAACTGTTGCTTTTTTATTTTTTTATTCAATTATAATTGGATTTGGTAGTGGGGTGTGTTTACTTGTGCAGTCATTAAAACGATCTAAAAATAGAAAATTATGAATCCATTGTGCTACCAAACAGCGTTGCAGTCTTATTTGGATGCGCTTCTCTCTCTGTTCACAGGTCCTGTATCAATCCTGACACTGTTTTGATAAAATATTCCTTTTGACTTTATTACTTTTGTTCAAGTTACGCCAGATCTATTGTTTACTTTTCCAGTTCCTCTGTCTTTGCTGCTCGTGTCATTCCGGTTGTCTCCCTTTTCGTCTCTTCCACACAACTTATATTTGTACTTCCTCCGTTTGATCGTTTACGTTCTCAATCAACAGCGAAAATTCAAGTTTGCACACCCACCTCGTGTATATTAAGCTACGAAATGAAGGTTAACAAATTAATCAGAGAGAGCGCAATATCCGCGCGCCTCCTCTGAGATCACCCGGCACAGTGTTTAATTGGGATTCGAGAGAAAACAAAAACAAGCACTACATCAGCTGACACACCAAACAATTACTGTTTGGGGAAAGTGGGAACGTTGCGTTCTTCAGCGCTCGTTCTATTTCAGTCAAGCCCGTTCAGGACCCTCTTAAAGGATCAGTGCTGCAGTTTGCGGGACGGAGCAGCCCAGGTGGGGCTCATTTCCGCCCCGAGTGGACTAATGCAGTGTCCTGCCCTCAAGGCACAGCCGTTATTGGTCCGCTGATGAACAATAACTGTACTTGATTGGCGCTTTTTGCTTTAGACGCTGGATTCGCAAAGTGTCAGCCCAAAATCAAATACAGATGTCTTACAAATCAAGGGTTTACATTCACACTTGCATTCAAAAAATGTAATGGGTTGCGGGAAGGTTTTGATATTTTCATTTTTTACAAACTTGCATTCTATCTTCCACATACCAAAATCGAATAACTTGCACATTCAGCATGCTTATGTTAGCATATGAACTAGCAGTGATTGATGGAGTAATTTGCATTGTGAATGCTAACTAGTGAATACTATTGAGTGGTCATTTGTATTGGTGTTTCATTCAGTTCGGTACTTGACTTTGATTTATGTTTGATAAAAGTTTCTTTATTTTAGGTTATATTATTTATTACTGGATTTATTCATTTTACATTTAAGCTGCATATTAACAAAAAGACACTAACCTTGCAATTTTTTTTTTTAATCTTTTAGCATTTCTTATTTATATTTTTTAACAAATGTATTTATTAATTAATTAATTTACTTAATATATGCATTGTATTAAGAAAAAATACACTAAACTGCATTTTTTAAAATCCTTTATTGTTATATTAAGGTATATAATTGTGATTAATTCATTATTTATTTATTTAATTAATTATTCATGTTAAGAACAAGACACTGACCTGTGTTTTGTGACTGATCCTTTAACATTACGGTTGAAATGCGCTTTGTCTTTTTCTAAAAGGATGTGAATTCAGTCAGCGTGTACGTTTACTTTTCAGCCTATTGCACATCAAAAGAAAGCAGAAGATTTTCATATCTATTTCTTTTTTCTTTGTAGTCCTCTAATTGCCTCCCAACGGCTTTCCATCCCTGGACAGAATCCTTAACAAAACATATTTTCCCTCTGTCTTAAAAAAGAAAAGTCTTTCAGCCATACTCCAAAAGGGTCACAGTGTAACCTGAGAATATTGTGAGCAGATTTATTTACATGTTTATATTATCATCGTAAATGGTAATTTCATACATGCTCTTTTCGTAATTTTTTACTTTACTTCTGCTTTTATCAATAAATTGTATCATCATTTATATATACCATAGATCTGGATATATATGTATATGTGTATCCATAAAATTGTATATGTATATGTGACCCTGGACCACAAAATTAGTCATAAGTCACATTGGGTATATTTGTGGCAATATCAAAATTATAGATTGTTCTTTTATGCCAAAAATCATTATTATATTAAGTAAAGATCATGTTCCATGAAGATATTTTGTAAATTTGCAACCGTAAATATATACAAATATATTTATCTATATACATAAATGCATACATAAATATATATTTAAAAACTCTAAATATCCAGTCAGGCTATAAAATTCATCAGATCTCCATTTATAAATCAGGAAAACGTGTAAAATATATCGTGAGGACATGACTGTGTGTAGCGGCTGTCTGCGGCTTGTCCAGTTCAATGAATTAAAATCCCTTGACCATAAACAGCTCAGCTCTCGAGGAGAGACCGGTGTGTGTGTGTGTGTGTGCGCGTGCAAGCGTCTCAAAAGTGGTGTTCTGTTGAAACTCGGGGTGTATAATAGAAGCCCACCGCGGAGCAGATCTCCATGGTATCATCCTTTAGAGCAGGAGACAGTGATGCACCTGCTAATTATCATCTCCAGCTGGTGAGTTAAATGGAGATCTGTTTTCAGGGCCACCTCTGACCCCGTGCTCTTTACTTGACGCACTTCAAACCCTGTTGGGGAGTCCATGCAGTAGAGTTTAATGAGGCCCTGTGTTTGCCCTCGACGGGCTCAGCGAGTCGGAGGCTGCACTTTCATCCTCAGCCATCCTCGCTTGATGTAAATTGAAAAGATCACAGCTATGGGGAGAAGACCTATAGTGGAAAGGCCTCTCTGCATAGATTATGAATATCATAACTCAACATAAGTCATCTCCCCCCTCCCCCCTTCCCCCTCCCTCGCTACCCACCTTCTACAATACCATAGTTATAATTGGACCCAATGGGGGACTCTCCCTTTGATCAGATTATAGGCTGAATGACTTTACACTAAAAAATGTCACTGCCAAATAGGTTTATCACCTGTAGAGCTAAGCTCCCCTCTGATGCCCCACCCGCTCACATCTCGTTAACGTTACTGAAAGTATAGAAGCTAATTAGTCTGACTGATCAATTATTGGCCACGTTTGTGCCGCCCAGTTATTAAATTGAAATGTATCACCAGCATTATCTGTGAATGTGATTTATGAATCGAATATTGACAAAGGAATAATTGCATTGTCATTAACAGTAAATGATTGTTTAATTTAGAAATATTTCAATTAAACAAATATATGTATATATGCAGCAGCATATCTTACATGCTCACAGCAGCATGTTAGTGTATCTCTTTGCTCTAGCATGTATTTGTTTGCGTATTAGTACATGAATAATTTATTATAATAAATAGTAACAATATTAAAGGCCCACTGAAATCAAAATTGAAGTTTTTTAGCTTTAGTAGGACTGTGTTAGCCTTAAAGGCTTAGTTCACCCAAAAATGAAATGTATGTCATTAATGACTCACCCTAATGTCATTCCACCCCTGTAAGACCTCCGTTCATCTTCAGTCTATGCACACTGTACTGTCCATGTCCAGAAAGGGAATAAAAACATCATCAAAGTAGCCCATATGTGACATCAGTTAGTTCATTAGAATCTCTTGAAGCATCGAAAATACATTTTGGTCCAAAAATAACAAAAACTACGACTTTATTCAGCATCAGTCTTCTCTTACGCATTTGTTTTCAAAGCTCAAATAAAGATTCAAACAGCCATGAATCAGTGAATCGATCAATGATTCGGATCGCCAATGTCACGTGATTTCAGCAGTTTGGATCACGTGTCAAACTGCTGAAATCACGTGACATTGGTGATGTTTTTATTCCCTTTCTGGACATGGACAGTATAGTGTGCATAGACTGCATTTACTCTGGGACTAAAATATAAAATATCTTAAGCTGTGCTCTGAAGATGAACGGAGGTCTTACGGGTGTGGAACAACATTAGGGTGAGTCATTAATGACATCAATTTAATTTTTGGCTGAACTAACCCTTTAAAATCATGAGCTGTTATGTTCCAAAACATTGACAACATTTGCATTTAGGAATCTCAGATTTTGATGACATCTTGGCAGACTTCACCTTCTCATCAAATCTTCTGTCCAATCAAAATGCTCTCTAGAATCTAAAGCCTGCCCCTACACTGCTGAACCTGCGGCTGAAATCGGTCAGTTGTTAACACACATTTACTAATGTCTACATAGTGAAAGTCACATAGCACACTATATAATTGATAGGAAACGATTCAGTGTAAATATGCTTTCAGGTGAGGTGAATGAAGTCTGTTTTCACGTTAGTTTCACGCACTACACACACACCAACGGCTCTGGTCTAAATTTAGACTACAGACACGAGAGCGCAGCGTGGATCATATGCGCGAGTCCGCGCAGTCAACAAAACATGTCGACCCATTTGAATTCTGCACAGAATGCTGCATTTCAAAGCGCTATGGAGGAGATGATGATGATAACAGTTAGAGGAAACTGGCTTTACCAAACAGAAAGGTCCGCTCTAGTCAAACTATATTAACAAAACGCTATTGGCTGTTTCAAAAAAGGGGAGGAGCTTCTTACAGCTGGAGCTGTTTCAGGGGACGTTACGTCAACACATTGAATAATGCGGCGTGTTTCAAGGCACTTCAGTGGGCCTTTAAATGTCAAAATGTCTAAAAAAGTAAACCTTTAAATTTATGCATTTCAATTAATAGTAAAATTCCACCAAATTTAATCAAGTATTCAATTCAAAATGTATACAGATTATTCAGTATAATTTGATAAAATTTGACTTTAAACTTTAAAGATATATATTTTAAATATGTGTTGTAATTGCATCAGTGGGCCTTTAAATGTCAAAATGTCTAAAAAAGTAAACCTTTAAATTTATGCATTTCAATTAATAGTAAAATTCCACCAAATTTAATCAAGTATTCAATTCAAAATGTATACAGATTATTCAGTATAATTTGATAAAATTTGACTTTAAACTTTAAAGATATATATTTTAAATATGTGTTGTAATTGCATCTTTTTATGAATGAAGGCCAGTGAACTTAAAACAATCTTCACATAGACCCATTATAATAAATGTCATATTTACCTGTCGAACAGGTAAATTTATTAAACAGTCTGCACTGTGTAAATAATCAATTAAATATAGATTAACCTAATTAACTTGTTAAAGCTACAATTTTCTGTTACATTTGTGTAACAATAACATTAAAGACATACATCACTAACTGTTTTATTAGGCTGCTGTCACTTTTAAGATCTGCCAATGCTTAACATGACGCAGTTCTGACATGCAGATTTAAGACTTCTCTTATGAGGATACGTCTGATGGGGATAATTCTGTGTGCTATTTGTTCAGTCGCAAAAGAACTCAATTCTGGTTCTGAGCGTCGTGTGTGTGACTGTCACATAGACAGCAGATTTACAGACAGCGTGTTTTCTGTTGACTGTGTTAATTGCGTTACATATTTTAAACTGCATGCGTTAACTCGCTAATTTTGACTGCGTGTGTGTGTGTGTGTGTGTGTGTGTGTGTGTGTGTGTGTGTATGTATATATTTGAGGGGTGGGGTGCATGTATAATTGTAAATAATAAATATTACGTAAACATTTATTTCATTTATATATACACTTAAATTGAATTCAGAAATTTTGAAGACATTCTCTTGCACAACCTTTTGTTTTATCTCCTCTTATTTGCCCACTGGGTATGGTGAACGTTCTCCTGAGTGTGAGTGGCATTTTGCTTTCTTTGATTCTTCAAAAATGAAGACTGTTTAACGGATTGTTTGGGGAGAGCGAGAGAAGTGAGGGGAAAAAAGACAACGCATCAACATGAAATATTAATATGGCGCCAACTTTACATAAACATAAAAGCACTTAGCCAGTGTGAATATGGAGATGACACTTGTTAATTTAGTGCCGCTAAACTTCCTGTTTGATGCTTCTGAGTATTCACCATATCAGCTCAGGGACTCTGTGAAGAAGAGATGCGTCCCAATAGGGACAAATGGAACAAATTAAACTTGTTCTATATGAAGAATGCCACATTTTGTGAACATCCGGAACAAAACCTCTTTCCGCATTCAAAGGGGTCAGTGGCGATTCACTCAGGTGGTTTTGCTGCGCTCCTAAGCTGAACTGCCTCTTGGTATTCAGTAGAATGCCTACACGCTCTCGATTATGGTCCTTGCTTGATCTTCCCTAATGAAGCAATCTAAACTGATTATTGATATGCACGCTGCTCAGTGTCAATTGCAAGCGTGCAAATGAATTGCCAGCAGATGGTTATGAGCGCCACAGCATATGTAATCAATTTGGTTAACCTTACATTACCTGGATCAAGCACTGCTTCATGGTTCATCCCCATGTGTTCGTGCACCGCTGTGTCTCATGACAGGCTTGGATGCTTTGATACAGAAGGCTTGGGAGTATGGGGAAAAATCTGGAGGGGACATGCAATTCAAATACTTTTCCTTGATTATATTATTTATTAATAAGTATGCATTTATAAATATGCATACATATTTATTTTGGCTTATGGGTCGATTACAAATAAACATTTAAAAAAACATAATAAAGCAAATAAGAACAGTTTCATACGCATTTAATAATTTTTATACTAATTTTAAGGTTTAAGTTTTAGTGACTCTAAAAATGTCCAGGGGTTTTATTGTCCAATAAATTATTTGTATTTAATTTTAATTCATAAATTATAAATATTTTGATTAGTGACATTTTGAATCATGAATATCTTGATGTTTTTGGTACATGCCAGTTGACAAATGACAGCATAAACTAACCTTTGCTTTCTCTAATTTTATAATATTTTCAACAAAAGCTTTAATTAATAAGTAATATTTTTCATAATGTGTATCTTGACGTTTTCTTTGGGTCATGCCTTTTGATGTCATGTACTAAACTTTGCTCTCTCTAATTCCCTATTTTATGGTTTTCTTGTCCCATGATCAGATGTCACGTATGTTGGTTACACCCAATGTTGGGGGTAACATGAGTTAAGTAATCAGATTACTTATTTTTTCAAATATGAGTAAAGTAATGCATTACTTTTACATTTACAACTAAATATCTGAGTTACTTTTTCAAGTAACGCAAGTTAAGGCCTTTGCACACTAATTCGCGTGCGAAATTTACGCACGCCAAAAAATAAATTCGACCTCATGTTATGTCAATCATGCTTGCACACTGCCTCCGAAACTTTCGTCCATCAAAAAAAGTCGGAACAGGTTCGATTTTCTGCGTTTTTGGGTTTTTTGAGAGACAACTCAGAGCCAACATACATATTATTCTAGCAAAAATACTACAAATATTATTATATCACAGCTATATTTATAGCACATCAAGTCTCTGTAAAGCTCTGTCTGTCGGTCGGAATCTCTTATATTTTCTCATATATACTCTTATATACGGAATCTCTTATAGACATATCGGTCGGTCGGTCTGGATAATCCCGCTTGATAAGGAGGGAAAAACTGCTCTCTATGTAATCGCAGAAGTGGATAAACCCAATATCTCCTCAGGACAAACAAATCATCCTCACTAAACGTCACTTTGTCTTGTTTTGCATTTTTTCCCGTAACGCATTCATTAATTCGCATCGGACTCAGTGTGCAAGGTCTCTTTTTGTGACAAATTTTTCGGATCACAAATACAAAAAAACGCATGCGAAAATTTCAGACTTAGTGTGCAAAGGCCTTTACTTTGTTTTTCCCATTTTTTTTTGACCGAAAAACTGTCCTGTCCCCATGTTGAGTGAAATTGCGTGCAATCGAAAATTCCATAATTCTCACTTCCGAAGTCGTGTTTACAACCTTGTTGCATTCCTGTGCTTTGTTGTTGGAATGAACAGGAATCGCGGAGGACACCAGGTTTATTATTTTTACCTTTTTATTTATTTAAAGGCTTATTTATTTTATTTAAAGGCTTATTTATTTAGACCTTTACATTTGCCAAAAATATAACTCTCTTTGGTATTATAATTATAATTAAGGAACAAACAAGCAAGTCCAGCAAGTTGAGAAATGGAAATGCAAAAGTAACGTAACATTACTTTCCATAAAAAGTAACTAAGTAACACAAAAGTAACTTTTTTTTAGGGAGTAACACAATATTGTACTGCATTACTTTTAAAAGCTCCTCTCCCCAACACTGGTTACTCCATATTTCTAATTTAAAGCAAATCTTCTTTCCTTTTTTAAAGAATTTCCTTTTCATTTACTCACAAAAATAAAAGGACTCATTTAATTAAAAATGGGATCTTCATCAGTATCAGACTCATTTAAAAAGGAGCTAAAAGCAGACCAGTGGCAGATAATTGTAAAGTATATAATGAAAGTATATTTATGTATGTCAAGAGATTTAGTAAGTAGCTAGTAAGAAAGAGAAGGTAAGAGACCAATATTTCCTGCCAAAGTAATTTTGGCTCTCTGGCCCCACCCCTTCACACGGCACCATTGCTTCAATTAACAGAGCAGCAGGTGCTCTTGAGAGATGGAAGGCTTTTCTTTATTTCTTTCTCTGGTTTTTAGGGAGGGGGGGTGACCTGTAAATGTGACACTTCACACTCTGAATGGGTTTGCCTCATCCTCCACCTATTTCAGAGGTGTTAATTTAACTCTCTCCCTCTCTTTCTCTCTTTTAGGTCTCCAGTCTGAAGAGTAAGCTGAAAAAACAGTCAACTGCTACAGGCAGTGGGGTGGCACGGGCCTTTCTGCATGCTCAAGCTGCGCTGTTTGGCTCCTATCGGGACGCCCTGAGATACAAACCTGTAAGACTATTACTCTTCACTTCAAGCTCTGCATGAAATATCACCTTATCATTACTTTATCAACACCAGCACATACCACCTTGATACATAATTAAATTATTTTATAAGGATGCGTTTATAAATATTTTTGCATTTTTATTTTTGCTTATGTCTCAGTGAAAAATAAGATCACATTTTAAAACGACTTTATTCATTTGCAATTTTTAAAAAAGTTTTAATGACTCTAAAAAAAAAAAGTCACATTTTTATGAAGACTTTAAGAATGTTTCAGTTAAACTAAGAAATGGCCTATTTTTATTTTTCAGTCAAAGCCATTTCAAGAGAAAGAAAGGCTTAAAGAAAGGGAAAACCAGGTGCAGGGAAAGGTGGGCCTGTCTGCATAGCTGAAATGTCAGATGTTGAAAAGCCTGGACTGTCTCTTTGAAGTCTCAGGCCCTTCGTGGTCCTCTCAGACCCTCTAAACTCCTGAAATGTGCCTCCCGGTTACGTGAGTGGCGTTGAGGAAAACAAAGTGTGCTCTCTGTTTGTCAAATGTGGCCATCTTTGTTGGCAAGGCAGAGAGTAATTGGTTTGTGTAGACCCACAGAGCGAAGATACATTATTGATGTTTTAGCGGTTGTGCACAAACTGTCTTTTCGCCGCTAGAAAAAAATACACACATGCTCGAAGTCAAGTCTGCGCAACTCTTAGCCTTCAAAGCAGTGCCTCAATTGAGCCCATTGTCTGCAAATCTACATGGAATTACCACTATTTTCATTCGTTTTTTGTTTTTTTTTAATAGAAGGCCCTCAGTCACACCACTTTCATTTTCTCTGCATTTGCTTTAAAACACAAGCTCAAATATGGGTCGCTCTTTTGACAGTCGGCCCCATCTCATTAAGAGTCTGAGAAGTCGAACGATTGAAAATCAGCCTTTGTGCTGCTTTATTTTGATTAATATTTCACTTTGTTATTACAGAGACAAAAACACCCTTAGGTCTTTGAAATGACAGCATTGCAGTGCGATTTAGTTGAAAACATTGCATTAGTTGCAATATTTTATTATTAAATCAGTAATTTTTGCATAATTTCATAGCATTCCTTCTTGAAGAAAGCCTGCATGCATCTGAAATGTGATAGCAGTATTTGATTTTACACATCCAGTATTTCACCAGCATTACTGTCATGTTCTGCGATAATGGCTTATCTTCTGTGTGCTGCATTTCTAAGAGGTTCTTCCATTTGCAACGCATCATCTGTGTGAAATACCGCTCTGCTTTATGGAGCCCATATGCTTTCCCATCAGCGCCTTAACAGAGCGCCGACATCTAACTGAGCTGTAAATGAAACAATGCAGGGAGATCATAATTAGCTCCCATGCAAGAGTCGGCAATCATGGACTTATATAGGTCACTGTAGTGTGATACCTCATGGGTCTCTTTTGTTATTGACCCCCAAGCACCAAGAACGATGGTAACAAATGCACAGATCAGACAGGTTTTAAGCCACGCCGCTCAGCTGTTGTGAAAATGAATTATACAAATTTATAATTGGATTATAATTAGAACAAAAAAGAAAGGTTGCTTGAAATGCTAGCTGTTCTTGTTATTGAGCCTCGTTCATGAATTTCTCTGAAAATTGTTCGTAAAACCATTCTTAGGAATAGTTTTGCAAACCTTGTATATAGAAACAAGTTTTTGAACATAATTGACTTTTCAATGAAAATTGTTCTTTAAACAGTCCATATAGAGATAATTGCATTCAATGCGATGATGTATGGTGGCCGAGAGAGCTCAACCCACTTCAACTGAAGGAAGCACATAAAAAGAAATCCGTTTGACAACTGCTAATACCCAAAATGCAACCAAATAAAGAAACACTCTGTAAATACTGACAACACAACCAAATAAAGAAACGCACTGTAAATACTCACAACACAACCAAATAAAGAAACACTCTGTAAATACTCACAACACAACCAAATAAAGAAACACTCTGTAAATACTCACAACACAACCAAATAAAGAAACACTCTGTAAATACTCACAACACAACCAAATAAAGAAAAACTCTGTAAATACTCACAACACAACCAAATAAAGAAACACTCTGTAAATACTCACAACACAACCAAATAAAGAAACCCTCTGTAAATACTCACAACACAACCAAATAAAGAAAAACTCTGTAAATACTCACAACACAACCAAATAAAGAAAAACTCTGTAAATACTCACAACACAACCAAATAAAGAAAAACTCTGTAAATACTCACAACACAACCAAATAAAGAAACGCACTGTAAATACTCACAACACAACCAAATAAAGAAAAACTCTGTAAATACTCACAACACAACCAAATAAAGAAACCCTCTGTAAATACTCACAACACAACCAAATAAAGAAACGCACTGTAAATACTCACAACACAACCAAATAAAGAAACACTCTGTAAATACTCAAAACACAACCAAATAAAGAAACCCACTGTAAATACTCACAACACAACCAAATAAAGAAACGCAGTGTAAATACTCACAACACAACCAAATAAAGAAAAACTCTGTAAATACTCACAACACAACCAAATAAAGAAACACTCTGTAAATACTCACAACACAACCAAATAAAGAAACACTCTGTAAATACTCGCAACACAACCAAATAAAGAAACGCACTGTAAATACTCACAACACAACCAAATAAAGAAACACTCTGTAAATACTCACAACACAACCAAATAAAGAAACCCTCTGTAAATACTCACAACACAACCAAATAAAGAAACGCAGTGTAAATACTCACAACACAACCAAATAAAGAAACGCACTGTAAATACTCACAACACAACCAAATAAAGAAACGCAGTGTAAATACTCACAACACAACCAAATAAAGAAACGCACTGTAAATACTCACAACACAACCAAATAAAGAAACGCACTGTAAATACTCAAAACACAACCAAATAAAGAAACCCTCTGTAAATACTCAAAACACAACCAAATAAAGAAACGCAGTGTAAATACTCACAACACAACCAAATAAAGAAACGCACTGTAAATACTCAAAACACAACCAAATAAAGAAACCCTCTGTAAATACTCAAAACACAACCAAATAAAGAAACGCAGTGTAAATACTCACAACACAACCAAATAAAGAAACGCAGTGTAAATACTCACAACACAACCAAATAAAGAAACGCACTGTAAACACTCACAACACAACCAAATAAAGAAACGCAGTGTAAATACTCACAACACAACCAAATAAAGAAACGCACTGTAAATACTCAAAACACAACCAAATAAAGAAACGCACTGTAAATACTCAAAACACAACCAAATAAAGAAACGCACTGTAAATACTCACAACACAACCAAATAAAGAAACGCACTGTAAATACTCAAAACACAACCAAATAAAGAAACGCACTGTAAATACTCACAACACAACCAAATAAAGAAACGCACTGTAAACACTCACAACACAACCAAATAAAGAAACGCAGTGTAAATACTCACAACACAACCAAATAAAGAAACGCAGTGTAAATACTCAAAACACAACCAAATAAAGAAACGCACTGTAAATACTCAAAACACAACCAAATAAAGAAACGCACTGTAAATACTCAAAACACAACCAAATAAAGAAACGCACTGTAAATACTCAAAACACAACCAAATAAAGAAACGCACTGTAAATACTCACAACACAACCAAATAAAGAAACGCACTGTAAATACTCACAACACAACCAAATAAAGAAACGCACTGTAAATACTTACAAAGGAACTTAACCCCTTAAGTGTCACCCCCCTTTTTGAAAATATAAATGAAAATTCACTATCCAAACTTAAATGGTTGCAATTCAAGAATGCTTTGGAATATAGACATAAGTTTGGTCTCATTTTAAAGAAGACAGTCAGCAGAGTATTGCTCAAGTGAAATCACTTCAAAAAATTTAAGTTTAAAATAGTTATGGAAGTTTAAATGTACTGTAAATCAAATATACTGTACAAGATATTTAATATTTAATATAAAATATATATGTTACAAAATAATGTGGACTCTAAAATTACTATCAAATCAAAGCCATATGTCTAATCAATTTGTGTTCCAAATTTGAAGTTGATATCACAAAAATTGAAGTTCCCATGAGATTTTGTTTAGGCGTTGTACCACAAATAGCCACCGGGTGTCATTGAAATTCCATAGATTTTTTTAAATGCAATTTCCTGTGTCAAATGTATATATTTTTGTGTAAATATCACAAAACTGTTTGCAGATATAGAACCGTGAGACTAAGACCTTTCCGACGATATGCGTTTTGTCAAGATTAGAAAAGGTTTTTATTATAAATTAAATAAATATGTTAAATAAATATGAAACATGACAACGCCACTTGGGTAGGAGCCCGCTAGAATAATTTAGAGCACCGTTTCCATGGTAAAGCAAGGTCCGATTTCAAATCAGTTTGCACAGGATGAATCTTGAGTTCGTAAGCTTTCGAATGATATATAGTTTGTCAACATTAGATCAGGATAAATATAGGATATATTGTTTTAAACATGCAGTGGCAAATGGGCCCACCGGTGGGCCAGTGACACTTAAGGGGTTAATACAGAAACGCTGCAAATAGTCAAAACACAACCAAATACAGAAACAGACCGCAAATAACACAGACCACAATGGAAATGAGGACTCCCCAACAAGTAATGAACTCGGCTGGGACCGCTTATTGTTCAACCTCTACTCGTCAGGGGTGTCGTCGATGACCTGAAAGGGTAGTTTTAGATTTAACATCCTGATTATATGTATTGTAAGTATTTGCAGCAGTTTTTTTTCTTTGTTTGTGCTGTGAGTATTTGCAGAACGTGTTGTCAAACTGATGAAGATGTTTTCTTAATTTGTGGGTGTTTTTTCTATTTGCTTGTGTTTTCTTCAGTTGCAGTGCATTGATCTCTCATCCACCATAACAATGCAATAAAATTTGCGTGGGGATGGGTTTTATGAACGATTTGCATAGAACAATGTTGTTTTCAAATCTATATGGCCAGAAAATTCCAAAACCTTTTCCTTTGACACATACGGAAGAAGTGTATCCTCCTAACCAGCCTTTAGTTCTCTTCTGGCAACTTTTTTTTTGTATTCTGTTCATGTGACTCGAAGAGAAATTGAAATGATGTAATTGATTGCAACGGGTGATGATGATAAACAAATGAGCGCAGTCAAACAAAACATCTGTCTGTGAGTCTCGGATGAAGCAGCACAGTTTGCAGGCGTTTTAGCCAATAGCGGACTGTCTATGTTCATTAAAGCTGGCTTTCTTGTCCCCAGGGAGAGCCAATCACCTTCTGCGAAAAGAGCTTTGTGGCACACCGCTCCAGCACCATGAGAAGTTTCCTTGAGATGGCCGTGAACCTGCAACTCTTCAAGCAGGTAAAGTGGAAACGATGGAGGAGATGCTCACAGTTTTCAGCCTCAACCGTAAATTACACGTAAAAAACATTGTTCTTGATTTGTGATCTTAGTTGACATGTTTGATTTTTATATAGATACTCATTCAATTTATTGCACAATAACTCTTAGAATCCAAGAGGATTACTGTCTTGCTTGCACTTGAACCATCGCTCCCTCCAGCTCTATTTATAGCCATATATCGAGCCTCTTTGCCTCCCCCCTCAACTGAAGTCTTAATTTATACCCGGAACGAGCAGTTGCGCATTTAATCACGTCTCCGTCTTGATGCACCATCCACATAATGTTCCTTCCAAAACCCAGATAGTGACCAGCAGTTCAAAGACATCTCCACCTCCCGCCCGTGCAGTAGCTCCGGGAGAGGCCTTATCTCCAACTTGGCCGTATTGCAAAAGGCCAGCACCGCAGTGCCCCGTTCTGACCATGAACCACATCCGCTTGGAGGCCAGCCCTGCCTAGAAACGAGTAGAGGCTGGCTGCCAAGAGATTGCGGGGGTAGTCTGTCAACGACGACCTGCTTTCTGTATCCTAACTCCCCCCTCCACGTCTTCCAGCGCCTGATGCTAACTCGCGATCACCCTGCCAACGAGAGAGCGCTCGCAGCACTCTGGCATCTCCCCATCTCCCTGTCTGCACGGGTCCGGTTAACTGGTTCTTCCTCCAGATTCTCATCACTACCCCCTCGACACCTTCAGACACGGCACTTTTGTTTTTTTCAATGTGTCGTAGTTGCATTCAACAAATTTAGTTGCTTGGAAACGTTTTTGAAGCTAGAGGCGATGCCTTTTGTTCATGTCATAATTAATGCGAAGATTACAAATCTGTTATTATATATTCTAGCTTACGATGCATTTACCCTAAATATAGCGTTTAAAAAAAATTATATATATTTTACATTTGTGCAACATTAATATAGCATTATAAAATAAAGAAATGTAGAAAATGAATGTGAATTATCGATTTTTATTTTGAAGAACTTAACCTGTTAAGCTGATTTCTAAATTTTGAAAAAATCCTAAGAAATGTATACTCAGACTAAAACAAATACAGTTTGTGAATCCTTTGCACTAAAAGCATAATTATGGTCTCATTTGAAAGCAGACACCTGGCAGTTTACTGTAAAGTCAAAATGATAATATTTTTTATAATAAAAAAAAGCTATAATAAGCTTCAAAGTTTTGTAAAGTTATTAGAAATTTATTTGTATGAAATATCTTTATGAAAATAAAATTGAAGTGGGCCTTGGAGAAATCTAGAAATGCACTACAGCTAAAGCCACAAGTCTGACCATGTTATATTTCAGATCTGAAGATGATCAGTCTAAAACTCTGAATTTTATTAAACGTTTTACAAGATCGTTTCATGTGATTTTATTTTGAGATATCGCTGAAATATCAACTGATGTTTATTGCCACATCTTCTCAGCTTTCAGTCGCTGTATTGCCTCTATTGTTTAGAGGTGCAAACTGCCCCATTCAGTTTGTCTCCCCGGCATTCACACTTCTGCGGACTGGTTATGGCTCTAATTATTATTCTTTTGTCTGCATTATAATTACTAACGATTCTCTATTCAAACTGTTCTATTCAAACCTCATTTCTAAATCAAACCTCTCACTTTACCCTCACTGAGACTCTATTGAATGCATTTCGTCCAAATAAGCATTTCAGTAGTTTTACATTTAGAAAATGTTCATAAAAATAAAGTATTTACTCAGTGGCAGGTGCATCTAGGGCAAGCTAGCATGTTAGCTTAGCACACCAGCAAAACAACAATTTATACGATTAAAATCATGTTTTATTCAAAACTTGCTTCATATCACTTTATATTTTATATGTAGAGTGTTTTATATAATCAAGTGTTTTATATAACAATATGTGATCTCATATAGCTTCGGGTCAAAAAATCTGACAGAAAATATACAATGCTAAAAGCTATGTGGAATAGCATTGCATTATAAATATCATCTATTATGAAACCACCCAACATGGCATAAAGAACACAGACCAACCATATATTGCCGCGATTGTGTGTTTATTGTCTTAAAACGTGTTTATCTGCATAAAATAGCGATCTGACAATCCCAGGGAGCTGTGTGGATATGTCCATATGTCAGATACTTCCTGAATGTCACATGGTGTGTCTGTTCTTCATGTGTTCCCCATGGGGTGAATTTTCAGTAGTACAGCTTTCCAGCGCCCTCCGGCTGCCAGAATGAATTGAAAACACAGCATATCACAGCCTACTGCTCTCATAATCATACATCCGCGGATTTTGGATAAAGATTGAATAAATAATACTTCTCTGTATAGAAATTTGACTCAAACGTGTGAGAATCTATCAATATTTCTCCACATCTGCACACTTTTGAAGTAAAAGCCCTGAGGGAAGTTGTTTTGTCGAGTGTCTTCATGACGACCAAGGAGGATTTTTTTATGAATGGGAGCAAATGACGCGCATATTACAATCAAAAGGTAGCGACGCCCAAGATCATATTCATAACTCCTGGAACATATTAACACATTACGGTCACTATAAGACTTTGAGAATAAAACAGAGGTAAAAAAATTAAACTTTAGTCTTAGATCTTTTTAATGATGTATAGTTTGTCAAGGTAATTACTTACATCTGATAGTAATTTTGAGCTAATTTAAACTAAGAGACCTTCAGTGCGTCCTCGTCCTCGTGACGGTTATCAGGTTAAATTCTTTTAGTCCTTCTGTTTTCAGCATTTGTGAAAAAACATCTTTGCTAAACATTAATTGTAGCACACCAATAAATCACAATTAGCTTTGTTCTTTATTACTTTTGATGTGAAACAAAGTCTCAGCTTTCAAATTCTGTCAAATTTTATTATGAATTTTTTTTTTGCTGCTCTTTAATGTGTCGTGATGAATCGCTGTAGCCACTTCAGTTCAAGCGCACATTAACCAAACATCTCTTCCTCTTTACTATTAGTAATAGCATGACATAAACAGAAATAACAACATCAGAAGGTATGTTGAAAGATACGATAAGACTTACCAAACTGCATCATGTCTCATGTAATCGCTCATTCAGTGTTTTAACCGTGTAAAAAAAAACAATAAAACAGCTTATATTTTTTTATACTTAACCTGTTCTTTAATATTTAATGTATGTTTGAATAAATTCATCATATTTATATTTCAAAAACCTAAGTGAAGTAGAAACATAATTATATCATTAAAAATCATTTACATGTGTATGTAATGTTTGTATAAAATTTCGTTGTTAATTTTAACCGTTAATGTTATAAAGGTTTCCCTGTGTAGTTTATAGCATTAGTTGATCTGTTTTTTTCTTGAGGAAAAATTGACGCACTGTACCTGATATGTTCAAAATTAACTGATAATGAATCACACGCTTGTAAATTGAAATCAAATGTAATCATGATATTTGTGTCAATATCCAGCTCTATTAGATACCAACCTTTAAATATCCCCTAAACAAGCAGATAGGTAGGAGCAGTGTCCAATTAATGGGACGAAAGTGTGTCTGTAACACGATACTAAAGGATGAGGTTTTGGATAGGTGTTAATTTGACCTGATCACATGCTCTAATTGGATGTCTGAGACTGAACCCTGTGGTCTCATCACTCATTAAAGAGATTGTAATGAAGTTACCCTGTAGCAGAGTCCAATGAAAGGTGCTGACCCCTAGAGATGTCCTCACCCTGTTACTGGGGCACCTGAGACCTGTTCTGGCCCAGTGTTACTCCAGTGGTCCCATTAAAATGATTTTTTTCCACTTTGCTGTTCAAAGCACTTGCACAGAAATCAAGAAGCACTTCTGCTTCTACTTGCTCTACTTGCGGTTAAACTCCTAGCCCTTAAAGCGTAGGCAGAAGTGTGCTTTGACTTCACAATTTGTGTGACTTATGCAAAAAGTGAACAAATTCAAGGTAACATTGTCTGAAAACATGTGGAAAAAACAACTTTATACACAAATATATTTGCACATTTCTAAAAGCATATATATGCAAGCATTTCAAGAATATTTAATTTGTGTTTGTTATATAAAATAAATATACCATGTGCTAAATCATACATTGTATACACTGTAAAAGCTATGATCAATAAGTTTTGCAATTAATGAGTTAAAGTAATTGTCAACTTTTTTATAAGTTATGCAAGATTTAGCTCATTTTTAAAATCAGTTTAATGTAATTTAAGTTAAAAGTACTTAAAAACCCAAGTTGATTGTACTTAAATTTAAAGTAGCAACTTTTTATTTTATTTTTGTTATACAGTGTATGAGTACATAAGCATATATAAAAAAAGATGCGTAAATACAAGCATCTTTTTTTAGATGTTATTATTTAATCCCATAAGAACGTAAAACTTAAGTTAATTTTGGAATGATAAATACATTTCCATAAACTGCAGAACATTTATAAATTCCTTAATGTCTTTATAGCTTTTTTGTGAGTTTATGGACCATAAAATAAATATGAACATTGTCAAACTGTATATACAATTACAAATTGTATATATAATAGTTTACAAAAAGAACCCAAATTATTAACTGTACTATATCATGCTTTAATATCTTTTTATAATGTAGTAATGTTTTATCTATTCCTTTACATAATATATGTATAATTGATCTATTATATATTTATGATATTAGTTTATTTTATATATTTAAAATACAAAATATAAGTTTCCACATCCTTCCAAAAGGTTTAAATCTTTTTAAGACATTGACATAGACATTTTTACTATGATCTGATTATATATATTCAGAAAATATTTTTAATGTATAGTTATCTATTATTTTTATTTATTTATTTATTTATTTATTTATTTATTTATTTATTGTTGTATAAGTATTTTAAAATCAACTTCTAAAATTCATACTTCTTAAAATAAAAAGTCATAGGCCTAGTTTTAATGGGCATATTTATTAGATCTCTTTTATGTCCTCTACGTGACGAGAGGAAATTAAACTTCCCAAAAGGCATTGCTCACACAACATTCTCCTCTGCCATGTTAATCCATCACCTGATGTAAATTACACACAGTGACCACGTCTGGAGCAGTCTAGATGGAATTGTTTTGGTGTTGTTCTCCATCCCCCCTTCTTCCTTAATAACCTGTGATACTTTAATTTATGGCGGCAGTTCATTGAAGGCAGACTGGCCAAATTAAACTCAGGAAGGGGCTTTACAGACGTCTATGAAGAGGAGATCACAGAGGGGGGCTTCTGTAGAAGTGAGTGCCACCTCTCCATCTTTCAATGAGTGAAAACAGCTCACACACACTCACACTACTTTTACCCTTGGGAAGCAGTAGCTGCAATAACATTAGGCATTTTGAAATAGAAAATTTAAAGTAGCTCTTCCAAAATGAAGTTTCTGTCATTAATTACTCATTTCCTGACTTTGAAATACAAAATAAGAAATCTTGAAGAAGGTTCATGCTGCTCTTTTCCATACAAATAAAATGGAAATGACCAGTTGTCAAGAAACCATCCATAAAAGACATGCAGGTTTAAAATGAAATGAGGTTGTGTAAATGATGACAGAATTTTCATTTATTTATCAAAACTATTTTTGTTAATAAATAAAGTTGCTGTTTCACAGTTTAAGTCTTAGATTTGTTTTCTTTTTTTGTTTAAAAGTTGCACGCACGCACACATATATTACATATTTACAAACTTTTATGTTCTCAATTTGAGAATTCAAATTGACAGCTCTAATATATATTGGTGCTCAAAAAATATTAATGTATTTTTATTTATGTTTATTAGAAATAGAAAACTTTTGTAGCATTATAAATGTATTTACTGTCACTTTTGATTAATTAAATGCATCCTTAATTATTAATTTCTTATAAATAAAATCTTTTTTAAATAATATTTAATAACTTTCTCATGCTGTTCTGTTTCATAGGTAATTCAAGGTCTTATCAACAGTGGATTCACACCAAGGTGGTAAGCAGCAGGCAATTATTCGTTTTTCTGCTCATAATGTTAATGTTAATTTCAGTTGAATAATTAAGCCCAAAGCAGCTCAGCGCCTTTATTATTTCCCATCGGTTATAAGGTGATGAAACACATCCAGTTGAGCAAATCGTATGAAAGTGGAGATGCGATGCCAGGGAAGATGGTGAAAACTGTGGCGTGGGACAGTTAAGATGTTGAGACAGGCTTGATATGATGTGACAGCCAGTCATCGGAGATGACACGAGACTTCTGGCAGGAAACACAGCCATTACTCGATAGATTGAACAAAAGAAAAGCCCTCTTTTCTTCTCTCCTTCCCTCTGCTGTCTTCCTCTCACCTCTCTGCGCGCTGTCTCTCGCGCCTGTTTTCTTTTTGACTGTCTCTTTGCGTTCTCTCCCCCCTTCTATCCGTCAGCCGGAGCCGAATTAGTTCTCTGGAGTGCCTTTTTCAAAAGGTTTTGTGTAAAGTTCACATCCTCTGACTGACACAAATCCATAAGAAAGGGCCGCAGTGCCATCATGTCGGTCAAGGCTTTGGGATGTAAACTCGGCAGCATCCCGTGCATTTCAGAGGTTTAGGCAGCATTCATCTGGTAAAGACCGATGTTACCCAGGAACCAGAGATAAAATCAGACAAGAACATACCATTCAGTAAGAGCTTCCTAGAACTCTGCTTTCACACTCGTATAAAACAACCAGACCTGGTTAATAGATTGTTTTAATGGCAAAGGTGTTTCTCATTGCTTTGGGGCAAAACAAACGTTTTGACGCGAGGAACAAGGTGTTTATTCAGCCGTTAATGATTTGTGACAGTAAATGTGTGTTTATTTTATGTGAGGGGTTTCAGCTAAAGTCTTACGAAATGCTGGCACGTTCTCTGAATATGCATATCTTCTCTTCTCCATAGCGGCAGAGGGCGAAACCAGTGGTGAAAAACCTTCAGATGGTAAGAGCATGCAAGAAAAGCCATTCTGACCTGGGATTTATAAAAGCAATAGTAGTTAATAGCAGATATGAGATTACATTATACTATGGTGATTCATATTAAAAGAAACCGTTGCCATGTTTAAATGCACAACAATTTAGATATTAGTTCACCCAAAAATAAAATTTATGTCATTAATGACTCACCCTAATGTCGTTCCACACCCATTAGACCTCCATTCATCTTTGGAACACAGTTTAAGATATTTTATATTTAGTCCGAGAGCGTATCCAAGTGTATGCACACTATACTATCAATGTCCAGAAAAGGAATAAAACATCATGGTAAATGGTAAATGGACTGCATTTATATAGCGCTTTTAACAGACCCTATGGCCATCCAAAGCACTTTACATTTTTGCCTCACATTCACCCATTCATACACCGACGGCGATGTCAGCCATGTAAGGCACCATCCAGCTCATGGGGAGCAGCTGGGGTTAGGTGTCTTGCTCAAGGACACCTCGACACTTGGTCAGGTGGAACCGGGGATCTAACCACCAACCTTTTTAAGTTTGTAGACAATCTACATGAACCACTGAGCCACTGCCTCCACCGCATCATCAAAGTAGTTCATATGTGACATCAGATGGTTGATTAGAATCTCTTCAAGCATTCAAAATACATTTTGGTCCAAAAATAACAAAAAATACGACTTTATTCAGCATTGTCCTCTCTTTTGCGTTTGTTTTCAAACCTCAAATAAAGATTCAAACGGTAATGAATCAGCGGATTGATTCGTGATTCGGATCGCCAATGTCACGTGATTTCAGCAGTTTGACACGCGATCCGAATCATAAATCAATCCGCTGATTCATAACTGTATGAATATTTATTTGAGGTTTGAAAACAAACGCGGAAGACAATGCTGAATAAAGTCGTATTTTTTGTTATTTTTGGACCAAAATGTATTTTCATTGCTACAAGAGATTCTAATGAACTAACTGATGTCACATATGGACTACTTTGATGATGTTTTTATTCCCTTTTTGGACATGGACAGTATAGTGTGCAAACAATTGGATACAGTCTCAGACTAAATATAAAATAACTTAAGCTGTGTTCTGAAGATGATTGGAGGTCTTACGGGTGTGGAAAAACATTAGGGGGGGTCATTAATGACATCAATTTCATTTTTGGGTGAACTAACCCTTTAAAGGGACAGGTTCACCAGAAACTTCTGTCATTATTTATTCACCCTCAAGTAACTCCAAACTTTCTCCTGTAGAACATAAAAAATATTTTGTTATATTTTATAACCTAGGGATTGTGATTATGTGATCATCAGTAGTGAACAATGTTGTTTGGTTCTCAACGTTCTTTAAAATACACTATATTGCCAAAAGTATTGGGATACCCCTCTAAATCATTGAAATTAGATCACTTCCATTTTCACAGGTGTATAATATCAAGCACCTAGGCATGCAGACACTTCTACACACTTTTGAGAAAGAATGGGTTGCTCTCAGGAGTTTAGTGAATTCAAGTGTGGTACCGTGATAGGTTGCCACCTGTGTAGTCCATTCGGGAAATTTTCTCACTACTAAATATTCCAGGATCAAATGTTAGTAGTATTATAACAAAGTGGAAGCAATTGGGAACAACAGCAACTCAGCCACAAAGTGGTAGGCCACGTAAAATCACAGAGTGGGGTCAGCGCATGCTGAGGCGTACAGTGCGCAGAAGTCATCAACTTTCAATTGCTACAGACCTCCAAACTTTGTGTGGCCTTAAGATTATCTCAAGAACAGTGCCTAGAGAGCTTCATGGAATGGGTTTTCATGGCCGAGCAGCTGCATCCGTCACCAAGTGCAATGCAAAGTGTTGGATGCAGTGGAGTAAGGCACACCGCCTCTGGACCCTAGAGCAGTGAGATGTGTTCTTTGGAGTGACGACTAAAGCTTCTCTGACAGTCTGATGGACGAGTCTGGGTTTAGTGCTTGCCAGGAGAATGGTACTTGCCTGACTGCATTGTGCAACGTGTAAAGTTTATTGGAGGAGGGATTATGATGTGGGGTTGTTTTTCAGGGGTTTGGCTTGGCCCCTTACTTCCAGTGAAAAAAACTCTTAAACTCTTGTATTCAGCTTAACAAGACATTTTGGACAATTTCATGCTCCCAAATTTGTGGGAACAGTTTGGGGATGGCCCCTTCCTGTTCCAACATCACCAGTGTACAAAGCAAAGTCCATAAAGACATGGATGAGGGAGTTTGGTGTGGAGAAACTTGACTGGCCTGCACAGATTCCTGACTTCAACCCAACAGACCTGCGAGTCAGGCCTTCTCATCCAACATCGGTAACCTCAAAAATGGGCTTCTAGGAGAATGTTCAAAAAAATCCCATAAACACATTCCTAAACCTTATGGAAAGCCTTCCCAGAAAAGTTGAAGCTGTTATAGCTGCAAAGCAAGGTCCCATATGAAACCCTACTGATTAAGAATTGGATGTCATTAAAGTTCATGTACATGTAAAGGCAAGCATCTCAAAACTTTTGGCAAATAATGTATATTTTGTATTCCATTGTGTTTAAGTAAATGCTTTTTTAACCTAAGTAACCAATATTTTAGTTACTACAAAAATAGCTTGTCCTTGTATAAATCAGAATCTGGGGTCTTTTTGTTAACTTTTATACATTTTGGTAAACAATATATTTCATATTTGTTTTGTTCTTAAAATCAGTCAGAACGTGAAAAAAATGGCCTTTAATTAATAGTCTAAATTTAGTAATTTACCACAACACACTCGCATACCATTGTTAAGAACAGGACAGACTATTATTGTTTGCTATTATATAATTTTAATAATAGCAATATAAGTTTGCTATTATATTGCTATTATATAATTTAATTATTATATATTATATAGACAGTTATTGTGCAAAAGTACAAACATCACAATTTAAAGGGGCAGTCACATTAGCAACATTCCTCCCATATTTTGTAGAAATTAAAATAACATTGTCAATTAGTATATTAATGAATGAAGCACAGCTGATATAGAAGACACTTTTAAACCAAGCAGCTTTCTGTTCTTCTTTTTCTTTTGGCTGTTCCCTTCAGGGGTCGCCACAGCGAATCATCTCCCCCATCCAGTCCTATCCTCTGTATCCTCTTCTCTCAGACCGACTACCTTCATGTCCTCCTTCACTACATCCATAAACCTCCTCTTTGGTCTTCCTCTCGACCTCCTGCCTGGCAGCTCTAACCTCAGCATCCTTTTAGCAATATATTCACTCTCCCTCCTCTGAACATGTCCAAACCATCTCAACCTGGCCTCTCTAACTTTGTCTCCAAAACACATGTGCTGTCCCTCTGATGTACTCATTCCTGATCCTATCCATCCTCGTCACTCCCAAAGAGAACCTCAACATCTTCAGCTCTGCTACCTCTAGCTCTTCCTCCTGTCTTTTCCTCAGTGCAACTGTCTCCAAACCATACCACATCGCTGGTCTCACTACTGTCCTGTACACCTTTCCTTTCATTCTTGCTGGTACTCTTTTATCACACAACAGACCTGACACTTTTCTCCACCCATTCCAACCTGCCTGCACACACTTCTTCACCTCTTTTTCACACTCCCCATTGCTCTGGACTGTTGACCCTAAGTACTTAAAATCCTGCACCTTCAAGCAGCTTTCTGTTGATGAAGGAAAAATTGCATGACTAAAACATTATGCTAAAAAGTCAGTCAGCAGATTCTTATTGAAATTTTGTGTGGTAACCTTAATAAATATCAGAGTGAAATTACTTTCCTTATTCTGTTGAACATGAAAGTCTGCATTAAATAATATATAAAAAGAAAAACAAGTTACATCCGTCCATTTGGTCTACACATTAAAACCCATCTGGATAATCTGAAAGTGGATTTAAAGGGGTACTTCAGCGCTGGGAAGATTAATCTTTATTTAAACTGGGTCATTAATGTAGTAGCACAATCATTCGAATATACTCCAGAGTTTCTACTGATACAAAGCCATATGCTAATTGCTGAAGTAACCCTTTAAACATTTTGGAACATACACATTTTTATTTTCTCCATGGAATCTCAAAAAGCCGCAAATCTATCTGGATTTCACTAGAAACCAACAATTAAAAAACTTATCTGAATGACCATTTTTGGACATAAGAACAATGTTCCCACAACATACCTCAATATATACAGATGGATTTAAATCTGGAAATCAAGTGGCAGTAGCTTTTGCAACAAATCAACCATGTCAGGGTAAATATATACCTGACCAACTTAGTTTTCACTGCAGAAGCAAATGCTCTATCATTGGAATCTATGAAAACATTTCAAACATGAATGAATTTATTTTTGAATAACTTTACCTGGCTCTCGCCATGAACATAGCCATAGAAACTTGAATGGCATTGAAGGAACTGAAACAATCAGAAAAATACATGAAACTAGATATTTTGAAGAATGATGGAAATCAAAAAACCTTTGAGCCCACTGACTTTAATTGGATGGATAAAAAAAAAAAAAGTTTTATGTTCTGCAGAAGAAGAATCATACATGTTTGGAACAAACTGTAGTGAATAAATATTTTTTTTTTTATATGATTTTTTTTTCTTCATTGTTGGTTGTAGTTAGTTTTTCCAAATTTTTAGTTCAGCTATTAATTAGTTTTCACTCTTTTTTTCTTTTTTTTTAAAGGCCAAAGATCACGCAAAGCGGAAAATACGTGACATGAAGGACAAAATGACTCAAAAGGTGAGTTCTTCAGTTCTCTGTTCATCAAAACCTTGCATATTTGGGGATTCAGAAGCCTAAAAATGTTTTTTGGTTAGGCAGCTCATCATCTCTCACATTCACACTTATACAGACTCATGCGCGCACACTATTTAAGATGGATCACATGACTTCACCCATGGCTCGCGCTCAGGGTTTTAAATGGCTTGTGAAACCTCCTTAGTGCTTTGTTCGGGAGTGTACATTTCTAACAAGTGCGCCTCTGGCGATGGGCTGTCATGTCAACCCCCCTCCCCAGCATCACCTTTCATACTTTTTGCATATTTCATCAGTGAGCGAGTGATTTCTTCAAAGCTAATGTAACGAGATGTATGTTTCCATAACACTGATGTCTTTGATAAGGCAATTGTGGCGTGAACTGTCAGGCCAGGAGCTCAGAAAGGCGGCCCAGAGGAGACGAAACCTCTCACAGTTGATATGCCGGATGTTAGCGGCTGCTGTCTGCTCTGCTTCAGCTAAACCAAAACAGATTTGAACAAGACGCTGCTCAAATGAGTTCGTGTTATTGGGTGTGTGAGCGTTCATATAAATAATCATGCGGTCTGTTGCCGTACAAGACTCCAATGGGTTTGTAGCATAACATTTCAAATAACGCACACTGACAAATTGCGCAGGATAAAACTTGGTAAATATCAACTCTTTCCCTGCCAGTGTTTTTAAGAAAAGTTGCCAGCCACCGCTAGCATTTTTGGTTATTTTCACAAGAAAGCCCTTAGAATATTTAGTTTTTTTAACACTTGAATGTGGGTAAATTGCAATAAAATAGCTACATTTTGAGCAAAAAGCTGAGAAACTACATCTGGATTCAAACGTTGATCAAAACACAGATGGAGTAAATCCATAGACTGTAAAAAAATATGGACGTAGTGTAAGTGACGTCACCAGTAGGATTCCGATAAGCCGTTCGGAAGCTTAAAGCTGGCCGTTGCCATCTTGCGAGCACGTCGTGTGTCACTCCCGAATAACAGAAAATGGGCAAAAAAGCAGGATGTGGGCGGAGCTTATGTGACGCAATGACTATAGACGGCAGATAAATGGCTATCCACCTGTCACTCAAAGTAACCACGCCCTTAATTATGCAAAAGGTTAATGCTTTATATAACGTAAATCAGTTATAAAAAAAAATTCACCCCCCTCACAGTTGTCATGAAGGTCAAAATTAGCCGCATAGACCAAAAACACAATTTGTACCAGGCTGTAAACATGTTTTTTTCTGCTATAAAGTTGGGAATTTTAACACGGGGCTCAATGAGATTCTGCTCCCTTCTGGATAAATTGCAGTTTACATTACTTCCGTATTGGCTTCGAGAGATCGCGGGAGGTTGCTGCTTGAGTAAATCACATCCATCAACTGCCTCAAAGCTTTACAGTCCTATAGTTTGTCCTGGTAACATTAGGCTGTTTTGATTTATATGCTATTTATTGTTGATGATGGCAAGTATTTTTCATACGCAACTTCTTACATATGAGATCGCTCGTTTCTACTTCTTTTTCGCCTGTGTTTTGATCAGGATATTCTGTACTCATTTAGGAGATGCCTAATAGCCCTTTCTGCAGCTTTCTGTTGGTGAATGCATTGAATTTGCTTAACTATCTTGAAGGAGTGAAATCCGCACAGGGAATTCCTTCGATCTAATGCGAAATTGCCAATGTGCAAATTCCTATTAAATTGATTTCAGTGGATGCTGAAAAGGTCGTCACATTAGGGAAATTTTGACAAAATTTCACTTGCGAAAAAAATCATTGTCAAAAGTGTAAAGTAGGTTACTTTGGAAATACAAGTTACCCTATTTAAAATGTAATAAGTAGTGTAACTATGTTAATAACTTTATTAAAGTAATGTATTTGATTACTTTTCTAATGCATGTTTTCAACCATTTTCAAACATTTAACCATATAGATATATTTTAGATATATTTAAATATAACCATTTAGATATATTTAAGAGAAAACACACACTAAAGCATACTATTCGTACCACTATACCATACCGCCATGTGTGTGTGAAGGGAACACGTTGTACTATATAAGGACTAATATTTATTTTTCATTAACGGAAGCAAGAATTGATTCTAGTTTCATACTCACTGGCAACCCAAACAGACAGTGTAGCTGTCTTAACATGCATGGTATTTTTATATTACACATAAAATATTGTTTAGGCTCAATGACCAATTGTTGTGTTAGTAGTTAAGTATTACTTTTTTGCAAGTCAAAATGGGACAAACTAATATTTGTACACTCTGTGGTGTTTAAAGTTAACATTCATCATAGGACATGCTTCCTCAGATTCAATATCAAAACCGATGTCAGTAGCATTTTAATAGTTGGCAAACATATTTTGCTCTGAACTGTTATTTTTGTGCCCTTTTCTATTTTCTGGATGAAATGGTTTTTTAACTTCCAGCACTGGAAAGAATTTCATTACTCGCCATGGTGGCAAGTCACGTTGTAGCCTAAAGCTTTCAACGTAAATGTGGATAAATGTAATCGGCTGCAAGTTTAAGGCTACTAGAAGTAGCAAGTGAGTTTTCTTCAGTGCTGTGACGTATTTCCAAGTGAAACGGAATATTGAACAGAGGGCAGGGTTTTACTTCAGCACTCCTCCTCTCCATCTCGCGCTCAGACTAACGGTTGGAGGGGAGTGTTTACGTATTTTGAAACCTAAGCCGTCAACCTGCCGTCATCTGAGAAGGAACGCCGTTTCCAGGCTGAAAGTAACTTTTCAGATTTTGAATAAAGATTACAGCGACAAACAATTTTTTGTTCCGTGTATTAACATGCATGGATTAATTGTTCACCCTAAGACCTGTAATATGTGCTAACAAAGTAAATAGGGTCAGTTTTGATTTTAAACGAGAGCCATACTGTAATGGATTACAGTTACATTTATATTGTAATTAAATTATGTTACTCCGTTACATGTAACTAGTTACACCCTAACACTGTCTGTTGGTAAAATCCGTTTGAACACGAGTGATCTGCATAGGGAACTCCTTCTCTCAGATTGCCTAAATTCCTATTTAAAAATGGCTAAAGATTTTGCAGAGCAATGCCAAATGTGACCATACCTTATAAAAAGATTTTCCCCTTGCTTAACATTAAACAAGATATATTGAAGAATGTTAGAAACTTTTTTTTCCGAATGACGCATGATTAAACTAGGTACAGTATTGTGCATGATTTCTCAGTTTCCCTCTTCTTCTTTTTTTTGCTGCACTGCAGGATGCTGAAGAAGAGGAAAGCCCGTACTGTGCAGGTTCTCCCACCAGCACTAAAAGCCTTTCACCCAGGAGACTACAGAGGAGAGCGGTAAGCACGTACACACTCTTTCACACACTTGCACACAGAGGGAAGGGGTTCACGGACAGTCCGCCTCCTGAAAGAAGCGGCCATTTGCACACCAGTAAGTCCGAACCGACGTGGGGCGGCTTGATTGACAGCTGCGGCTAAAGCGTCCGTGTGTAGTGTGTGTCTTGCGTGTGCGATTCAGTGATGTGTTGCCAAGCCCAGGCAGGGAAGCGGTGAGCCTCCCAGAGACGCAGGAGGTGGCCTGGATTCATACCATTCACTGGCCTATCTCCATTTCCAACCGAAATAGGCCGCGGTTGTTTCACAAAACCAGATTTTGGACTTGCAACAAGGCTGCAGTTTTGATCTATCACTAACGTTGTTAGGTAAAATCACAATATCATATACTTTTCTGGTGTTTTTTCCCCCCTGGGGTTCAATTATAAAAGCACATTTTCATGTTTGATGACCGTTTTCCATCCTCTATTGGTCTTTTTATGTTAAACTAATGTTTTTGCTGCTAGGTGTAGTTTTTTCCTTGGTTTAGTTTAAGCTAGGTGGTTTTATTCTCCTTGCACTCTTACACACCTTTGATCTGCAAAAAAGGTCAAACATGCATGGGCCTTCCTACTCTGTCCCTCACACTGACGCCCATAACCACCCAGGGACTCCCATGATGCTTTCGCTGCATCGATCTGCCCCCTTCCTCAACCTCTCTCCATTTTTATGAATTAAATTCATTTATTTGTACTATCATTCAATAGTTTGAAGTCTTTTTTTATTTTTGAAGTAGTATCTTATGCTCAGTCACTTTTATTTGGTCCATAATACTGTAAAAACAGCAATATAACTGCAATTTTAAATCATTTTCATTTTCTAATATTAATATTTTTCTGTGATTGCAAAGCATAATTTATTCAGATACATTTATATATAAATATATATAAAAAACATCTTACCCCAAACTTTCGGAATTTTTTCATAAATGTTTTTTATTTATAAATTTGATATTATTTTCTTTTCATTGTTTTTTGTTTTATTTTATTATGTAGTTTTTTCTTTTCTTTTTTCTTTTTATTCTTTCTTTCTTTTATTTTCTTTTATTTATTTTTATTTAAAAATATATATATATATTTTAGAGAGTAAATGAAATACCTGGCTACAAGTGTCCAACATTGACTTCTTCATAACTGTCCTTAATAGATTTTTAAAATAAAAAATACAGGTACAGGCTAGTTCTAAATTGCCTAATCAGACACATACACTCATCAGCAGTCTGCCATGAAGGTGTCCTTTGCTCTGTTATTCTCTGTTGAGGCTTTAACAACTGTAGCTCAGCAACACGAATGTTGATCAAAAATTCAGAGCTGAATGGTGCAAGTGTTGATTAGCTGTAAAAATATCTCACTTCCGCTACACTTCCGGCATGAACAGCCAGCCCTTGTTGCCCTTGCATGCTCACACCTCCACGGCCCGTGTCAGGAGGGCATTGGACAAAAGCCACGGCTGGCCTGATCCCTTCCCGCCTGCATGCCATTGTGACCGGTGACTTTCCATCCAGCCCTTAATTAGCACAGCTATTAGTTGCATCCTTGTCGTCGGGGTGAGATGGAGAGAACAGAATAGGCGGCATGAAAAGGTGTGGAGACGGAGGTCCTCCAATTAGGGCTTTTCTTAAGGTGGCGGCCGACTCCCTCCGCTCACCCGTCCCCGAGGAACCCTCTATCAGAGCTCTGAGATTCATCACATACACACGCGTGTTCTCCTGTTTGTGCACCAGAATGGACGGGGCAGCCACAAAGACCCTCCACGCGATCAATGAGCAAATCAATCCGCAGCGCCGCTCAGTCATCGTTACCGTCTAACAGAGAACAAAAGAGCACAGGGTGACGGGGGTCTGAGCGGCAGGCCAACATGCTCTATTCTTCAATGTACTTCTGCTAGTGTTCATTAAAACGGGAGAAACGCTACAGTATAATGAGAGACCTGCAGTCTCCTGTTATTCGTGTTAGTGTCCAAAAGTCTGAGACCACTAGTAGAAATGCTTCTATTTAGCATTTTTCTAATCTGATAAAATATCCTTGTCACATGTAATTACAATAGATTGTGCATAATTACATGCAACTAACCCTAACCACAGTCTAATCCTAACACCCTAACCCTATAGTAAGTACATAGTTCATTAATATTGCTCAGTACTTAAATATATAATTACACTGTAACACAGACACCTTAAAATAAAGTGCACATTAAATTATCTGTAGAAAACATTTTTATGAAAATGTAAAGTTTTATTGAAAATCTATTTTTTAGGAGCCAAAATAAGCCCAGACAGGGTGATTAGGAACCAAGCAAAGCTTGCATTATAAATAAATAAATGGATATGAAATATTGATTTATTAATTGTATTATGTGGGAAGAAAGTGAGAGTTACACATGAGACATGAAATCAGCTCAGCTTTATGAGAAAACGAAAACAGTTTAGTGGTTGATTGCAATTCAGACAATCAACCAATCAGAATCTAATATGAAGGTATGTATTTCTTTTGATGGATTATGAACAAAAAATATTAATTTAACAGAAATGGTCATTTTAGTTATTCTTATTGAACATAGAATTAAACATAAAAATGAGTGCTGTCAAATTGATTAATCACGATTAATCGCATCCAAAATAAGTGCATGATTGCGTAATATATATTTCTCTGTGTGTACGGTGTATAATTATTATGTATATATAAATACACACACATACATGTGTATATTTAAATATATATATAAAAGTTTTTTTATTTTTATAGATTAAATATATATAATATAAACTTATATAAAGTTTATATTATATATATATATATATATATATATATATATATATATATATAATATAAACTTCATATATATATATATATATATATATATATATATATATATATATATATATATATATATAGTATATGCATACAAATATTTCTTATACATGTGTGTGTATTCATATATACATAATATGTGTGTTCTATATAATTATGAAAACATACTTTTTTGGATGCGATTAATTTATTTGAAGGCATTAGTAAAAATGTTTTTATAGTAATGCAAACATAATAATAAAATTATATAATTTTTACACACACACACACACACACACACACACACACACACACACACACACACACACGCACGCACACACACACACACACTTATATAAAATGGATATATATATATATATATACACACACGCACAAAGTACACAGAGGTTTTTGTTTGTTATATTAGTGTTTTGATTATTTTGGGTTTATAAGTGCTGTAGAGTTTCACAAATGCTATAAGAACACTTGCTGCACTCACAAAAAAGTTGAGCTATGTTTTCTGACTCTGGCTCACTGCGCCGAATCCATGTGGCGTACAGTATAAGGGGCTGGTTTTCAGGTCGAGCCTGAGGGCCTGTGAAAGCCAGACTGGGTGTCAGTAGCAGGGCCTGGGGCAGAGTGGAGCTGATCTCTATCTCCTGCTTATTCCTGCCGACTGAAGCTATGGGTGTGTGTGTGTGTGTGTGTGTTGCGGCTGCCTCCTCTGAGTGGCACACAGCCTCTGGGGAATGACTCCACACACACGCTCTCTGGATGAAGCCGGCAGATGGATCCCCTATAGCCGTGGCCAGTTCAGCAGCGCTGCATATTAAAGAGTCCAAAAAGCTCTGTTCAAGTTGTGTATAATTCATACACACTTCCTGCTCTGGCTTATGGGCTTCCACCTTCATTTACATACCGCCCTAAGCAGTGACCACTGTAAACATGATTGTGTTACAGCTGCAGAAGGGTTAACGGTGCAAAATGAACTCTTCATGTCATGAAATTAAAATGAACATGAAGTTTTTAAAGAAATATTCCAGGTTCAATACATTTTGTGGTATAATGATGATTTACTAGATTTAAAAATAATAATAGATGTGACAGTGGATGCAGCCATTTTTTGGAGGATTTAAAAGTCAAAATGTAATGCTTTTGATATAAAAGCACTTACATACATTCTTCTTATGTGTTACTTGAGCTGTACAGTCATAAAAAAGACCATTTTGGGGTTTTAGTTATGTTTACCCTGAAAAGGTGACTTTTTGTTGTTGACTAAAATCATGTTAACACATATTTTGTGGCTGTACAATTGAAACGTTGAGTATTTAGCCCCATTCACTTCCATTGTTTCTCACTGTAACCCAGATTTTTGCTTTTTTTCAAAGAAAAGGAGGGAGATGTCTTGTTTTGTGTGTGTAATCATCGTTTATTGCTGTCGGTTCAAACCAGAATATCCTTTTAATACACATTCTTGTTTATATACTACACTATTTAATGCTCTTTTAAAGAAACAAAATGCTTTTATAATATTTCATCAAAATGATCCATTATTTATAAAATCTCACCCTATATTTTACACAATGGAAGTACGGAAGTCAAATGTTTGATATATATATTTATAATGAAATTCTATATATATATATTAATAATGAAATTCTATATAGATATTGCTCATTGTTTCTAAATTCATCTCGTACAGGTTCATGGCTGTTTGTATGGGCGGATTAATGTGAGGTAGAACTTAGTGAAACTGTGTAGGTCTGGAGGACTGCCAGCATCGAGATGGATTCGTTGGGTGTCAAAAAACATTGACGTACAAATGGAGAGAAAGCGCTCCTGGCCGGTGGACGTTTCGCTGCAAACCGAGAGAAGCCGCACATCTGCATGAGACGGGGATGCAAAGCTCGCAGAAAGAGAGAGAGCCCTGTCGGCTGTAACCAAAGTGCCACCTGCTGGATGCTCCCGGGCGACACACACGTCCAGACAGTTTCTTGCGCTCTCCTGCTCTCTGATATTCGGAAAGTTGCTTTTAGCTGTAGCCAGTTGGAGAGAAGTTGCCTGGGAAGGGGTCCTGGGCTTTGTTTAAAGGGGAACGGCTTGAATAGCTCAGCAGATGCTGGCTTAAGTTTTGGCTTGGAGGCGCAGGGGTTTTGTTTGCATTTTCCAGGCATATCTTCCCTTTCCATACCCTGCCAAGCGCATGAGATCAGTGCCTGGTCTGAAATAGCATATGAAATATATAATGTAAGCCTGGCTATTAAATCGACGAGACGATTGGCTGCAACGTAAAAGCCTTGTTGCCGCTTCTTACAACTTGGCCACGCTAGAAGCAAAATGGGATTTTCTCTTAAAACGGCCTGCCCTGACAAGAGAGATGAAGTTTTAACGGTTTTAAAGTCTCCGTTGAAGAGCGCGGTGTCTGCTCGTCGCTCCGACTGAAGACAGCCCATTTTCCGCGTGGATTTGAACAGGCAGTTTAAGGAGCAGACGCTGACCTGTGGCAGCTCAATATGTCCGTGCTGATTTAGGGTACACGTTAAAGAAGCAAATAGGCACATGTCTGCTTGTTTTCCAAATCGGCGGTTTTGGCCCGTCTCGGAACAGTGGCTCGAACGGCTTTTATTATTTTATTTCATATCCTGGCCTTTGACTTTGTTTCACTTTGACTCACTTTGGAAAGAATGCAGTGACTGTAAAGTTTAAGGCCGACTTTGTCTTCATGTTGCTTCCCAGGACCCTCTGCTGTGTCATCTCAGAAAGTAATTAGCTATTTGCTTAGACAATTTTTTCTAAAATATCAGATTTTTTTAAAGCTCCAGTTTCAAGTTTCAATTTAAATATGATTTTAATAATCATAATAATAAGTATTTTTATTGTTATTGCTAAATAAAAAATAAGGTAATATTAATAATTACTCAATAATCTAATAATTACTGTAATAGTATTATAATATGTCACTGTAAAATATAAAGATTATAAAACAACTATAATTATTTTATTTGACAGTATAACAAGGTTTTATTTTGGCATGGAATCGTCCATAAAGCTTTTGAATCACAAGCTGCTCATATGCAAACAAAGTGCCGCTCTTCATATGTGACCCTGGACCACAAAACCAGTCTTAAGTTGCACCGGTCAAATTTTTTTATTTTTCTGTACTCCCAGAAATCATTTGTCCTATCATAACAAGCAATACATCAGTGGAAAGCTTATTTTTTCATCTTTCAGGTGATGTATAAATCTCAATTTAAAAAAACAATTTACCCTTATGAATGGTTTTGTGGTCCAGGATCACCGATTATATTTATATATTATATTGCCAACACTTTAGTATCTGGAATACATATACACTATTAACTATAACTTTTGCCTTTAATAAACTCCTAATTTACTGCTTATTAATAGATAGTAAGATAGTTTTTTGTAGCATTTAAGTTTAGGTATTGGGTAGGATTAAGGGATGTAGAATAAGGTCATGCAGAATAAGGCATTAATATGTGCTTTATAAGTACTAATAAAAAGCCAATATCCTAGTAATATGCATGCTCATAAGCAACTAGTTAATAACTGAACCTTAAAATAAAGTGTTACCATTGCATTTAATGAAATCACAGCTTGATTGGATAATCGCAGTAAGCCAACTCACAATTTTACTTTTATTTCAATTAATCATGCAGCCCTACTGTTACTATTATTTCACACCCATAACCTCGAGTATAAACTTTTGACTTGGCCATAACAACTGAAACCTTAGCAGCCGCAAATCAGCACCTAGCATTAGCAAGCACTAAAGGAATGTAGCAGCAAGCCAATTAGCCTAGCATTTAGCTTTTTTAATACATACACCTGAGAGAACTAAAGAATGAAGTGACTGTAAAGTTTAAGGCTGACTTTGTATTATTGTTACTACCTAGCATCTTGATGCCTAATTAACTATTGTTCAAGATTAGCATTAATATTACTATTATTTTCCACCCATAACCATAAGTATTAACGTCTTTTGACTGTAAATGTCTTTTTGTTCTGTAAACAACAACCCAAAGCACGCTTGCAACTGCAGAGCAGCATGCTAAAAACATTTTGAACACCTTAAACCGCTAATCAATGGCCTAGCAATTACTTTAGCATTGTAGCAGCTAGTTTTGTGTGAGCAAACATTCTTTTTAAAAAAGTTATTTATATTTTTAGGTTACTAGCAATTTAAGAACAGTTGATCTCTAAGATCTCAGAAGGGCTGGAAAAAATAATATTCGGATGAATATTTTTTTTGAATAATTAGCATTTAGCCAACTAACCGGTTTGACTTTTTTAGTACATGTACCTGACTGTATCAGTTGAAAGTAGCTTTTTTTGTTTTGGGCAGAAGGTGTTTGAGATGCAGGTCTGGTGTTGCCATCCTGCAGAGGGCTTGCACTCACCTTGTTTTAATAAACACCTCCGCTCATAGAAAGCGCAAGAGTGGGGCCGCTCTCTGAACGGCACGGCCCGCATCGCAACTCAAGGGGCTACATAACTGCAAACAGTGTTGCAGGGCAAACAAACACACACACACGCACACAACCCGCCGACACCAAATGAATGTGACACAGTTCCGCAGGTGCATCCAGCCCCTTCACTTAAGCCAAAGTGGCTTGCCGGCCAAATTTATGGCCCTGACACAGGAATCCATTAAAGCCTTTTGGAGGATTCAAGGCCTGAACCCCCCGTAATCGCTTTCATTATAGCTGCCGGCTACTAGCGAGTGGGGCAATCAGTGCCCAACATGTGTTACTGTTTATTCCAATGGCAAAGTGTTCGGTACACGCATCTCTTAGCTATTTTTATGGACAGGGTGGCCGTTAACCCATTCGGCAGGCCCCGTTACCTAAGATGGCAAGAAGTTTTTTGCACGAGCCATTGCGGCGAGACTTGACCAGTTGATCTGATCCACCCTGTCCGGTTAGCAACGTAGCGTGACGTTTTTCTCGCGCCTCAGGCTCAGTAAAAGGCCTTCGGTTTAGTAGTGTGCTTTGATAATGTGGCAAACGGCAGTTTATGGGCTACTTTAGTGAGTGGCGGCGCGTTTGCGTGTGTGTGTGTGTGTGTGTGTACGTGTTGTGGATGGCTAGTTAATGGCAAACCCTAAAGCCTGGGGCCGCAGTGTGAAGCGGTGCCCTATAATGCTTCAATTCTTTAATTTGCCAATTAAACGTGTTACACAGGTGTGTTATAAAAGCCATAGGATTAGCAGACTCTGCCGGGGACAGGAATTAATGTTGTCGCTCTGTAGTGGGGACATGAAAAAGTTTAATTCAGGAAATGTGTTGCTTTAGTAGATTTGGTGGGATTTTAACATTTCAATCCTTTGTTTTAGCATCACAATCAAAAGTCGTCACCACACACGAGCCTCTGCTCTCCAGACATTTACAATGACGACACAGCCAGCAGGTAAGGGTTTAAACTCTATTACAGTGTGTTTTCCAAACCAATTATGGGGTAAACATCATCCATTCTTCAAGGCAACACTGCCCTCTGGTGCCTTTTTTCATCCCACATGGCTTTTGAGTTAACAACCTGTGTGTGTGTGTGTGTGTGTGTGTGTGTGTGTGTGTGTGTGTGTGTGTGTGTGTGTGTGTGTGTGTGTGTGTGTGTGTGTGTGTGTGTGTGTGTGTGTGAGCAGAATATCTTCTGAGGACAGCGGGGAGGTGCCGTCGTATAACGAGGACAGTGATGACTCTGATTTAGAGTTTCAGCCTAAAGCCAGTCAATCGGGCCAGATGAACCTGCTGGAGGAGATTCTGGACTCTCTCAGCACGTCCCACATTGAGGAAGGGCGACTGTCCGCCGCCAAGAGCCTGGACTTTTTCAGATCTTTCGAAGACCTGGACTACAATCCCACGGTGAGGGATGCCTTATATTTATTTAATATTTATTTTATTTTAATATTTATTGTTCCAATTATTTCAATATTTATATTTTACTTGTTATTAATTAATAATTGGTATTTATTATGTATTTATTCTAAATATTTAAGTGTTTTAATTACTTGTTATTGATATTTAATTGTATTTTTTGTATTTTATTAATTATTTTTTATTTTTAGTAAAACTTTTTTTTTTTCTTTCAAGATTTTAATTTAAAAAAAAATCATTGATAAATTTAAATTCAACATGAAGTAACCATTATAACCTTTAAATTATACCAAGCTTTTACTAACAGATAGATAGATGGGATAGTTTTAATTATTGATTTTTTTTTAAATAATAATTTATTATTTCAATTATTTATTTATTTTTTTTAATTTATACTTGTAATATTAACAATGTATTAACTATGTATTAAATATTAATAATGTATTAAATATTATTAATATTAATAATGTATTGCATATTTATTAATATTAATCATTTATTAAATATTTATTATTAAATCAATTATTTTTTAAATATGTATTTTTATTATTACATGTATTCATTATTTTAGTTATTTAATTAAACTTTTTTTTTTACAAACAAATATTTTAAAATTGTATTTCTTTTTAAATATAAATATTTGTAAACTTTTAATAAAATTACAATAAAGATTTAATACATTTTTTAATAAAATAACAATAAAGATTTAATACAATTTTAAAAGACTTTACTGATTTGAATTCAACATGAAATAATCATTTTTACCATTACACTTTTGCAAGATTTTATAATCAATAGTAAAGAAGTATATAATATAGGCTCTGTTTTGATTTCACATTGGCTTTAATGTTTTGTAGGCGATTGTGTGCATGAACATCAGTATGGCCTTGTGAGTGTGTCGTTTGTCATTTGTTTACAGAAAAATTGCAAGTCCCCTCTGGGAAGTAGCCCTGCTCAGGCTGTTTGCGAAGTAGGAAACGGAGAACAAGGTGGATGGAATATGGGTCAAGACGACAGTGCCGTTAACGGTAAGCATCTCCCGCCTTCGCCTCGACGCCAGGCCAGCTCTCGTTCCCTACCTGTCCGCCCTACCCTTCCCAATAACCCTGCCAATGAAGAGGTCCCACTGAGGAACTCTTTCCCCGAGTCACCTACAATTCAACTCTTGGAAGCTGGTGATGCTGACACACCCTCCAGTTCTGCTATAGCCCCGCTGACCCCCGACAGACAGCACCCAGTAGCCCGCAGCCTCTCCCGACAGAAGGTCCTTTCCAGAAAAAAACAGAGGCCCAACCAGGAACATGCCCAGCACAGGGCAACAGGCGGGCAACCTTCGGTCTTCGTACCTTGGGAGAGGGAAAACCAGTCCCAGGAGACAGATATGGAAAAAAAAGGCCATGAGACTCAGGAAAAAGGCTTGCTAGAAGAGATCGAGTCCATGTGTCGCATCAGCATGGCCATCAAAAGCAACCAGGAGCTTACACACATTCAGAACAACACCAGACTGGACAAATCCTGAGAAAATGAAGCAACACTCCCATCTCGTTTCCTATGTACGCTGTCCTATGATGTCACACCAGCACTTTTGCGTGAATTATTTGCAAAGGTGTTTTGTAGTTAATGTGAATGAACGGTCCTCTTATTTCTCACATTCGGTGCGAAACGTCAAACGGTATGTTTAACAACTGGTTTAAAGGGATTTATGTCAATATTCATCATCCAGTTTTATTTATTTTAAGCAGATGATTTGCACTTGTGTAGTTTCAAATCACTGTTTCGATAAATCACTGTGGGTGAGAGACGAACTTCTCTGTGTATTTTACTAAATCGTACAAAAATAGTGAATTTAAATAGTGCACAAATCTCAGCTTAATATGATGCCTTAAACAGATTTAATTTGCTTCTACACAGTATTTCCTGACTGTGACACTGTAGCTTGCTGACTACTAGCACTACCTTTTGCATGCAATGCGTCTTAAAGAGAGATTTATCTAGGCCAGATGGAACAACTGTTTCAGTTTGCTATATTTTTGAGAGAAAAAATATATATATTTTCAAGACAATTCTCAGGTTTCTGCTTATATCCCAGATGAGACGTATTTTAAGTTTAGCTTAGACAAAAATCCCTTTTTTTTTTAAAGGACTAATAGCCTTAAAAATGACGTAGTATATTGACCAATACTTTTTTTTTGCGCAAACACAACTGACAAATAAATTTATATTTGAAACCCCTTTTTGATCTCTTATTCAGTACAAAGTTCAGTCTAAGGCCCAAAATGTAGCTCTACACAAGTACGAGAACACGAATCCACAAGTTGTGAAATTTATAACGTAAACACAAGTACATGTTGCATTCTCAGTGTTGCCACAAGGGGCGCTGATGCTTTAGCTTAAACTAGGTGTGTCTGAAATCGCGTACTGTCTGAGTAGGCACTAAAGTACATTTAATGAGAAACAAACTTTGAAACTTTAAAAAAAGTATGTTCTCGTAGGGGTGTAATGATACATCAAGATATCGCGATACAAAAATGTGACTATGTATCATTGATTTAAACGTTATTATTAGCAATGAGTTGTTTTATCCAAGGCTCAGCTTACTGTATTTATATAAGGTATAAGGTATAGTTTACCTAAAAAGTCATCATGTACTTAACCTCATGTCGTTTCGTTTAACTTCCAAACACTATTTCTTTTATGAAACCTGAGAGATTTCTGTCCAGTAAAAAAAGTCAAGTAAAAAAACAAGTCAAAGTCACAGTAAAAATAACTAATCGAGTGTCTTATCCAAATCCAAGTCTTCTGATGAGACACGATGGTAATAATAATATAAAAAACTCTTATTTGGCTTAAAATATCGCGATAAGTATCGTATCGATAGTTCAGTATCGCGCTTTGTATTGAATTAACTCAAGTGTATCGTTACATCCCTAATAGTGAGGTACGAATGAAATCCAAACATTCTACATCCGCCATATTGCTGTCATGTGACTTGCGTCGCTTTACTGCCATTCACAAATCCTCTCCCCTGGCCTCATGGGAAAGTAAAATGTCCATCAGGTGCCAACTGCTGAATTTTGCCAGAAGTAGTAGGTCATACTATGAATTCGGACATGCTGCTCATCTTGTGTACTTCTTTTATATAGCTGGGAAGTATGTCTATTGGGATGGAGGGTGTGAACTACTGTCATTGTGGTTCGAAGAGAATCTTGCTTGACATATGAATGTTAGAAAACAACAGAACTGCCTGCCAAATTATACCGATTTTAGTTACAGAAATATTTGGCTTGTCCTCTGTTTCCCTCATTTATATCGGCTGTGAACGTCATCTTCAAAGCTGTACTGCTACACCAACAGGAAGTGGTCATTAGATCCAGCACTTGTTTCTTTAGTGGCTGATGAATTGTTCAGGCCGTTGAGCAGAATGATTTAGGACACGTGCCATTCTGTCTGACACTTTAATGACTCACCCCTCCTGCGTAAACTCCTGTGGTAAAGATTTGGCCGTAAAACCATTGGAAGTTTTAGGACCCCTGTCTCAAATCAAGCTAGGCTTTCAACGTAGCAGTTTAGCTCAAAGCTATATATCCTTCGGACGTCCTGATGAACTATGCAAATCCAAATCAGAGTTATCAAGCAACTTGTATTGCCATTTGTTTATTTCTTGAACTTATGAAATCAAAATTAGAATTTTGTGGCTATTAGTCCGTGTCTATTTTTATTCAGTACCTATGACATGCAGGACATGTAGTTGATGTAACTGTCAAAACTGATGGTACGTAAATTAAAAAATAAATGAAATGAAATGCAAGTAGCATCACCTTAAAATAGCTATTCTTTTCTATGCTAACATTGCTCAAAGGTATTTCCTGTAAATGGGAAGATCTCATTTACGGGTACAGTTTTTTTTAACAATCTGCAACTGAAGGGAACTTCTGACAGGAAATGAATCCCCAATCCTCTATTTAAATACAAGGTTGTGCCTTAAATGAGTTCATCTGCTTGACTAGCTGTTCCTATATAGGCAGCTTCCTGCTAACTCATAAATGGAATCTCATACCTGACACTCTACATAGACAGCAACTCCTTTGGTGAGGTTATAAAGGTGCGGTGACATTAGCAAAATTATGCAGGCGATAGTTTATTGATGTGTAATATCCCAAAAATCTGTATCTACAAAAAAATGTGTGGAAGCATGCTTTAAGTGTATTAATGGGAAAGTTCACCCAAAAAGGAGAATTTTGTCATAATTTACTCACGTTCAAGTTGTTCCAAACCTGTATACATTTCTTTGTTCTGCTGAGCACAAAGGGAGATATTTGGAAGAATGTTTCGTGATCCAAGCATATCTCGCCTCTCATTGACTACCATAGTAGGAAAAAAATATTATGGTATTCAGCGGCTGCCGAGATCTGCTTGGTTACAAGCATTCTTCCAAATATCTTCCTTTGTGTACAGCAGAACAAAGAAATGTATACTGGTTTGGAAAAACTTGAGCGTGAGTAAATGATGACAGAATTTAAATTTTTGGGTGAACTATCCCTTTAAGTATTGTTCTTTTAACCCTTTCATTTTTCATTTCTTTTCATTTCATGATTTACTCACCCTCAAGTCATTCTAGGTGTATATGACATTCTTCTTTCAGACGAATACAATCGAGTTATGAAAATTACAAAAATGTACTCTTTATAATGGCTGTGAATGGCTGTTTCTGTCCATAAAAGTGTGTATATCCATCATATATCTGCTCCACACGGCTCTGGGGGGTTAATAAAGGCCTTCTTTAGATGTGTTTAAGAAAAATATCCATATCCCCTTTACAAACTGTAATCTCTAACATCCGCTAAACGCCCTACGAGCGTTCACGATAGACTGGCATTCCAGTGTAGGACGCAGGCGTAGTGTAAGTTCCGGTGATGAATGCGGAAGCACAGAGAATAGAGCGAAACAAAACTTGGTTCTCGTGAGAACTAGCATTTTCTCACCGGAGCGTCCTACGTTACACGCTCTCGCCATTTTTCTCCCGTGAACGCGCATACAGTGGGATATTTTTCTTACACAAATGTTTAGCTTCAGAAGGCCTTTATTAACCCCCCGGAGGTGTTTTATGGACTTCAAAACAGAAATGGCCATTCACTGCCATTATAAAGCTTGGAAGAGCCAGGACATTTTTAATATAACTTGGTTGTATTCGTCTGAAAGAATAACATCATATACACACCTAGTATTAGACTTGAGGGGGAGTAAATCATGGGCTAATTTTCATATTTGGGTGAACTATCCCTTTAAGTATTATTCTTTAACCCTTTAAGGTTATTCTCAATCATGAATGTGTTGAGGTTTCAGTCTAACTTTTTCCGCCCTCATGTGAAATTCCCAAATGCGTGGATGTTTGTGGAAATGACTGGATTTCGCGCTAAAAAAAATCCAGTTGAACAATGGGAAATGTGACCGCACCTTGATGCACGTGATGCTGTCTAGGTAGACGGCTCGTTGGGTTTTGGAACAGTTCATATTTATCACAGGTACTTAAGTATTTTTATTAGCTCTAAAATATTGGTATTCGAACCAAAAACGGAAATCCTTAGTAGAATGTCAGAAAACGTTATTTTTTTGCCTAATAACTTGTTTATTGGTACATGGTTAATGCAAGACCATCAGCCTGTTCGATACCAATCAAGCACACAGGACCTCAGCCGAAGTATCTCAGAAGGGCCATGTGATCAGTCTTAAACATTTGCTTTCTCTGAATATCTTAATTGTCGTTATTACTTTTGATACTGTGTATTTGAAAAACATGTATGGTTTGGTTTATTGTTGTCGCCCATCCATGTGCTCTGTATTATGAATAATGACTTGATATTCGTCTTTGGTAATGACTGAAAATTCAGAATAGCTAGAATTTTGCCTTGTAAAGGTATTTAACCCTTTTCTATATCTAATTTACATTTGCTTTCTTGTTATTTAGCATTATTTGAAATGTGGTCATGTTGCAGCATTGAAACGACCAAGTGTTTATTTTAAAGCTGAAGCGTGTAATCTTTTGGGCTTTTCACACTTGAAATAGTTAACCCTGGGTTATCTTGCTTCACGTTTCACACTGCTCATAATTTAGACCGATGTTAACAATAAATCCTGGGTAATTCATAAAGTGACGTTTCACACTGTAAATTCCAAACCCCTGGGTTAATGACGACCTTATTTGCATATTCGCGGTGCCGGTGTCACTGACTGGACAAACACAGCACGTGACCCATTTACATAAAGACTCTAGCATTGCGCGTTAATAAATTACACATTGCTGACTGTAATATTGTTAAGTCTCCCCTTCACTCCAATTGTGGCATTTTCCATGCTGTTTGACATTTTTTTCCTATCAAAGGCAGAAACACCTATTTATACACATTGTGTAGTGTTGCCCAAAGCACGTGAATATAATGCACGCGATTGGTTGTCGGTTGCTAAACATCAAGTTCTAACAATCAAACACCGCCTCAGTCATTTCACACTGGGCAAGTTTGGTTTGAAAACTCCAGGTAAAACACGGTGCTAACCCCACTTACGTTCCTTAACCCGGGGTTAAAAGCAGGGTTAAGAAAGACGATAACCCAGGGTTAAGCAGCATGAAAAGCCCTTACAAGAAACATCATTATATTTGCAATTTCGCTTGGTTACAATAAATTTGAACCAGTTACTGTTCACCAGCGGTTTAAAATGAAACACTACTTGAAACTAGATAGTAAGCACATAAATTGAAGAACATGCTACCCGAAATCTTTTTTTTCCTTCTTTCCTGTTTACATATGCTCTTGTGTTATTGATGTGCATTTTCGTTGTAAAGTTGTGTAGTATTTTTTTGGCAATGCTGGGAATTCTTTTAAGATGCATGCGCGATGTCAAGTTTTATGACCATGGTACCATTCACATGTTTTTACTTCGTAGTATTGTCGTGACGGTCTTCATTTCCCGTCTGTTTTGCTGTTGAATTCTTTACATTGAGTAATGAGCTGCTGTAGCTGAATCACTGGACTCTTCAGACTGTGCTTTTGAATGTTCTACACAATGCAACGTTTTTGTTACACAAAGTCTGTACAGGTGATTTTATTCAATATAATGGTAGCCGCACCATTAATGCTTCGTTTTCTTGAATGTTTCACATACATATGGAATCACCATGCGATCAGTTGAATTTGTGGTGGTTGAAGTGCTTTGGAGTGAATGAAGCTGGATGGCAGAACTCTTCCGCATGCTCTCAGTGCAGTTATATCGTTTTCAAGTGCAAATTAGCTCAGTCTAGTGTGTTGTTACAGGAACTACTGGTACCACTGTATGCACTGTGAACTGAAATAAATTATATGTCCGTACAACTCACCTGACTCAATTGTGATGTTTGTGTCTGTGGCTTTTAAATGTAACCCTCATTCTTCCCTTGGGTCATTTTGACCCGAAACTTCTTTTATTTTATTTTATTGAGAGTTCACTTGAGTGGCCCAAGACCATAGAACTTTTGTTGCACTTGATTAAATGAGTTTTGTTGTTGGAATTAAAAAAAGTAACAAATCCTTCCCTCACGGGTCAATTCGACCCCCTTAGGAATGAATGAGAGGAATGCTTCAGTATACATAGAAAAACCTAAAATGTAAAAAAAAATCTTATCAAAAAATGCTAAAACTGCCAAAAAATAAATATATTTTTTAATGTCTACATGTGTATCTGAACTGAAGGCATTCTGAAGAAAAACTGATTTAGGACCCAGCGGAACAGCTCATTTGCATAAGGCCATCTTGTGGCAAGAGTCATGAAGTCATCTTTTTTCCACAAGAGGTCGGCAAAGACACCGAATGTAAGATATTTTCAGCTGAATTAAGTTATGCATGAAATTGAGTTATTTTGAATTGAAGTTGAACGAATTTAAAGAACATGCTTAAATAAGTATTTATTGATCAAATCTAGTAATAGGTACTTTAATGATAGTATTAAAGGTAAATAAAATAAAAATAAAAACATTGCATTAAAATATTTTAAAAATATGATCAAAATGAAATAAAATAAACTTACTGGACAAAGAAAAAAGCTTGAGTATAATTTTAGGGCTTTGGGTCGTTTTGACCCGCAAGGGAAGGATTTGTTAGAAAGTGATGTGATGAAAGGATAATCGTTAAATAGGTGATTCTAAATGTGTCTTTGGGAGGGGAACCAAACACTAAATCAGAGATTAAAGTATTGATCATTTTTAAAGTACATTAAGCAGGCGATCTGAAAAATTGCTACTGTACTGTTCTTTTAATATCGACAATATCTTTGCGTTTTTTGTTAAAGAACAAGAGCGGCAAATGATTACAAATCCATGTTTGTGTTTCTATCAGTTTATAAAATGTTGATGTTGATTAAAATCAAAAGCTAATTCTAAAGCTATAACATTTGCACGCACGCACAAAAAACAACAAAAAAAACCATCCTGAGACTTTTGCATACACCCGAGAAAAAAACTCACAAATGTTACGGTCAATGTCCTGACCGGGTGCGATGCAAAAACTGAGCCGTTACTTCCATGAAATCGCATTGGTCCGAACTTTATTAAATATGTTCTAACTAGCCGTGATTGTTGAGCAGCATTGGATGTTCAAGTTACTATTATTATAAACACTTCACAATTCACCAATCAATGAATCCTAAAGCTTTCAGAGGTAAATATCAAAGATAGTTGTTCATCACGAAATAGTATAACTTAAACATCCATTATGTGGAAGATTGTCAAAAATGGTCATTTGTAAGACTGTTATCTAGCTGATGAGAGCTGCCACATGATCGATTTATAAAAAGGCCTTTTTTGTCATCTTGTAAAGCCAACAAGCCACGAACAAGATGAATGGCTGATCATTGGTTGTTTGGCTCAGATGAGTCTCTCCATTGGTGGAGGTTGCACAATGTTCCACATCTCCACTCTTGAGCCTTCCTTCTCCTGTCGACTGGGGCTGTAGGTGCCTCGTGTGGCCCGTCGGTTCATCGTCATGACCAAAGCTGTGGCCACGCCGAAAAGAACCAACAACAGAATCACGGACACCAGGCCGATGGATAGAAACAGGTCAGACGTCATGCTTTCTGCATTCAGCTAGAGGAAATAAAACAGGGTGGAGTTAGTGATGGGTTGATTAATATGCATTTTGCTATTTCAATTCAGTGCTTAACAACCCAATAAAACTATGTATATAATCTACAATAAGATGTTGGTGAACCCTAAGAAGAATCACACACACTTTGAGATCATCTTGGCTCAGTCTAAATATGCTGGAATGCTTGTTTAAGATGTCTGCTCCCAATGTCCCATCCTACCCCCTCCATCTGCCACCTCTCTTGACATATTAACCAGAGTCAAACCTGGCGCTAAAATTAAGTCTTTGCACAAAACATGCCGCCTTTTATACAAGAGTTCATTGAGTAGGCCAATACAGTTAGAATACGACTACATTTAAAGTCTTTTTTACACTCAGTGATGAATCAGTATTTTTGAACAAATCAGTTGAATGAATGATTCAATGACTCACTCATTTGTTTTGTTCCTGCATATGTCAGTAATTTAAATTAATCAGTTGAATGAATGATTCAATGATACACTCTTTTTTTTTGTTCCTGAATATGGCAGTTATTTAATAGAATCTCTTTAAGGAATGACTCAGTGACTCACTCATTTGTTTTGTTCCTGCATATGTCAGTGATTTTAATGAATATAAGTTGAATGAATGATTCAATGACTCTCTCGTTTGTTTTGTTCCTGAATATGTCAGTGATTTAAATTAATCAGTTAAATAAATTATTAATTGACTCTCTTGTTTGATTTGTTCCTGAATACGTCAGTGATTTAAATGAATCGGTTGAATTATTGATTCAATGACTCACTCATTATGTGAGTGATTTAAATGAATAGGTTGAATAAATAAATCATTGACTCTTGTTTGTTTTGTTCCTGAATACGTCAGTGATTTAAATGAATCAGTTGAATTATTGATTCAATGACTCACTCATTTGTTTTGTTCCTGAATACGTAAATTATTTAAATAAATCAGTTTAATGATTTAAATTAATAAGTCAGTGACTCACTCATTTGTTTTGTTCCTGAATATGTCAGTGATTTAAATGAATCGTCTGAATAAATTATTCAGTGACTCACTCATTTGTTTTGGTCCCGAATATGTCAGTGATTTAAATGAATCTTCTGAATAAATTATTCAGTGACTCACTCATTTGTTTTATTCCTGAATATGTCAGTGATTTAAATGAACCGGTTGGATGATTGATTCAATGATTCACTCATTTGTTTTGTTCCTAAATACATCAGTAATTTGAATGAATCAATTGAATGAATAGGCTTGTTTGAGATGCGCCTTGCCTCGCCTGAAATAAAGGCGAGACCAGGCGGCTGCAGTGAGGGGAGGAGTGAAAAAAGAGCAGGCAAGCCAGACAGTTCTCTCTTCTCGTAGTGGATCAGACACCTGCGAGATCAGTTGCGGATATCGCGGGATTCACACTCGTGCGCTCTCTTGCTGATAAACTGGATGTAATTTAAGTTCTGTTGCTTTTATATGGAAATAAAGATTATGAACAAGACACCCAAAGTTTTTGTTATTTATTTCCATTCGAAAGACCTGTTTATCAAGCATTTTTACTTTAATTACATACATGTTTTTATATATTTTTATTAATATGACAACAATCACATAACCAACAGAGAGATCGCACTCTCCGAGAGTTTAAGAATATTCACACATAATTTATTCACATAAAAACATGATATCAGAGTTTTAAAATCAAATATTTTAAAAAAAGAACTATACATCACAGTTGTTTAAACCAATAAGCATTAACGGTGTCGTCAGAAAGTCGTTTCCCATCATGCTTTTGCTCAGCGCAGTCGATGGAGAGCAGCTGCTCTCGACTGCAGAATCCGACACATCCGCCTTTCGCTCGCGAGAGATTTTTGACATACGTCAGCATGACATCAGAGCAAGGCGGACCGCCCTCGGACACATTTCTAACCGGCATGCATCTCGCGCTGATCACCGGTGATGGGTTCTGCGCAGATTTTGCTCATCTCAAACAAGCCTAATGATTCAATGACTCACTCTTTTGTTCCTGAATATGTGAGTGATTTAAATGAATCGGTTGAATGAATGAATCAGTGAATGGCTCAATTGTTTTGTTCCTGAAAATGTGAGTGATTTAAATTAATCGGTTGAATGACTGATTAAATGGCTCACTCATTTGTTTTGTTCCTGAATACTTAAATGATTCAAATTAATCTGTTGAATGATTGATTCAATCATTTCTTTTGTTCCTGACTACATCAGTGATTTAAATGAATCGGTTGAATGAATGATTCAATGACTCACTCATTTGTTTTCCTCCTGAATATGTGAGTGATTTAAATTAATTGGTTGAATGAATGTTTCAATGACTCATAACCTTTGTTTTGTTTCTGAATATGTAAGTGATTTAAATGAACCGGTTTATTGAATGGTTCAATGACTTACTCATCAGGATTGTAGGATATCAAAGGCACCAAAGGATACATCTATGCTGCCTTCAAAAAAGGATTTGGACATGCCTTGGACCTCCTACCTTGGAATGCACCTCTTGAAGGCAGCATTTTTAAGCTTTTGGACGAAGCCTAAGTGTGTTCGATTTGAAGCGGCATTTGCAGATCTATCGGTTTGTGACACCAAAGTACAGTGAGAGCGATTGGAAAGGATGTGGAGCCGTCTTCTCCTCTAATAGCTCTCACTGCACTTTGATGTTCCTGATCAAACTAGTGTTTTTGAACAAATCTTTTGCCTGAATGATTCAATAACTCACCCAGGGAGATTCAGTGCTTTGAACAAATCAAACGATTCATTAATGCAAACAAAAATACAGTCACTTGTCGCCACCTACTGGCAGAACAAAGTAACCTGTGGAAAGACTGACACTAAAACTTATTCATTTAGTGACACATTTATTATTCTATTTTACTATGTCGCACATATCGACCTACTAGGCTATATTATATATAAAAGAATCAATATACACCACCAAATGCTACTTCTCAAAAATACTCTAGAGTAGATGGTCTGATCTTCAGGACCAAAATTAGATTATCCAACCCAGCCCTTCCCACACCGGCTCCATCTGCTGAAGGAGCAGAGACAGGCAAGAAGCTCATGGCCACAGAAACTCTGAGCTGAGCTCATCACCTGCTCTGAAGGCGATGTTTTATGTGTGTGAGAGAAAGCGAGAAGGAGAGAGACAGCCAGACTTTCCAGCAGACAAACGACCCTGTCACTGCGATAAGCTTCTCCCGATATATTTCCCCCCTCGTTTCTCAGACCTGCAGCGATGCTCTGCTGAGTTGCATTTCACACAGAACGGCGCTGCGCCTTTCTGCTGGCCAAGCACTATTCTGTCACTCTGAAGACACAAACTTTCTCTGCAGACGTGGAACAGAACCACAGACCCAAAGATTCCTCACACTGAGACACATTTATGCTTCAGCAGTCAAAAACGCTAGCCCTCAAGAACTGTGCTTGCATCCCTGTCACATTCCCTCCGCATTAATTATCTATTTTAAGATTCTTTTTAAAAAATATATTGCATTAATAATGATACTGTATGATTTTTTTTTTAATTATTCAGAATAACAGAATGTTTAACCTACATAAAGTTATACTGTAATCCAAAGTTGCGGCATATATAATTGCTGACCCCTGATAGGCCGAAACCATTAGATACAACTGACATATTTCGTATTCACACTGTAAAAAAAAAAAAAAAAAAAAACTTATCTGGTTGCCTTAATTTTGAGTTCATTGAAATTAAACATTTGAGCTAATACAATGAACATTGCTGAGAATCGACAACATTGGGTAATTGTGTGTGTTTTATTTGTGATGACGCAGAGATGCATGCAAAATTGTGCTATTTTCATGATTTATCACATTTTTTATGTGGTTCAGATACAATAATAATTTGAGTTTCTATTTATTAAACCAATTTCCTTCATTGTATCAACTCAAAACATTTTTTTCAATAAACTCAAAATTTAAAGGGATACTTCACTGCCGATCAAGTATGGTGACAAAATAAAACGTGGCGCGTTTCTAATCGGATTAAAAAGGAGAACTATAATGTATGGCGGAATAGCACTTCTGAGAGTACTTCGGCTCGGCGCAGTAAAAAGTCCCGGCCGAAACATCTTCCCTCACATCTCCCAGAAATGAGAGTGAGGGGGAGGTGTGAGGAAAGATGTTTCGGCCAGGACTTTTTACTGCGCCGAGCCGAAGTACTCTCAGAAGTGCTAATCCGCCATACATTATAGTTCTCCTTTTTAATCCGATTAGAAACGCGCCACGTTTTATTTTGTCGCCATACTTGATCGTTCAACTATTCGTGTAACTGTATTTAAATAGGGAAAAGATGGAGGTGTTTGGTACTTCTAACTTGATCTCTGTTTGGTTCCATAGTGAATGAACTGGGCTTAGTGGGCTAAGCTAAATGCTATCAGATCATCACCACGCATCAGAGCGATTAACGCCGCATTCACACGGGGCGTAGGCGTTAACGCTTCCCATTTACTTTGAATGGGTGACATCATCCGTTGCCGAACTGAATTGTGGGTTCCGTCGCGGCGCTTCACTCGCTTTGCAAGCGGCAGAAGTTGAAGAATTCTCAACTTTTGAAGCGCCAGCGCAGGCGTGATCCAATCAGATCGCCGTATGCAAATATCCTACAGCAGACACTAGCCAATTGCGTTCATTACTGCTCCGTGAACCGTCCAGACCATAGACCGTTAAAGATCCAGACGCAGCTCCTGGACCACTACGTGATATTCTTCTCGCTGTCAGCGCCTTTTCATGATTTAATGTACTTAACAGCTTCGTGCACCTGTGCAGTGCGCTGACAACAACTACACGGGCAATCGCACTCGCACATACAACCAAATCGGCATCCATTTCGTCTCACAGACTAGCTGTCATAAAAAGGGGCTTTTTTGTGTTGTGTTTTGGTCCAAGCGGCAAGTTAATGTGATTGGCTGTTGTCACTATGACGATCGCGTCAGCACCCAGCTTCAGCCACGCCCTCCATCAAGCGTTAACGCCTACGCCCCGTGTAAATGCGGCGTAAGTGCACGCACTGAGACGAGAGAGGTATGTATCAACTCGTTTTAGTTTAATAAAGCGGTGAAGTATCCCTTTAAAGGCAACCAGGTTACTTACTTTTTTAAGTTAAAACAACAATATTTTTTTTACAGTGCAGTTGAGGAAGGACATATTTTACTATTTATTATTTTGTTTATAGCCATGTTAGGGAGATTTGACGTCAAACATTGAATTAAACGTTACATACACTTACACAACAACGTTTTTCCTTTGCGTTTTTTCGTGCACAGACGACAAAGTTATCAAAACGCCCCCTCGTTCACGCGTATCCTCGAAAACGACTAAAATGCTGTACTATTCATGCCAGGTCAGTGGATGGCAATGCCACTTTGTAAAGAAACACTACGCGTCTATAGAGTGAACACGTAATACACATGCGCATGACGTCATTAATTCGCATTTTCGTAGTTTACACGGAGCGGCATAGTTTTCAAAAACGTGCACTTTGAATCCCGTGCCCCCAAAATGCCGTTGTTATGTAAATCAACGTCCAAAGAAATAAAAAGAAATCCCTGTTGAGAGAATAATTGATTCATTTTAGTGAATCGGTTCGCTCAGATGGTTCATTTGATTGCACCTGTTCAGTAAACCGATTCGCACAAATGTCTACGTGCCGGTTTGTTTTATTACAATATACAAAATATTATACTAGCCAATAATATAAATACTTGCCCGACACATAGTGCTCTGATTACGATGAGCTATAAATAGATCATATTTTTTAGCAAATTGCATGACTGGACAAAAATCCCTTTTCCTAGGAGAGAAAGACTGTAAATTTTAAATGCACTTGTCTTTTTAAAGGGATTTCGTTAACTTCTATGTGTGCGCTATCATGGCTTCGAAAGTAAGTCCCGAATGTCTCATTTTGATTTAGCGGGGTCTTTAAGAAAACACCAAGGCTCAGAGAGCGACACTGTGACGTGTCTTAGCCTGAGATAAGAGCCTCTCTCCGGCATCTATCCTGTTAGATGGGATTAGCTCAGTGGAAAGCGGCTATCTTTAACCACACATTAGCATTATGCTCACATGTTAAAAATAAGGACTTGTTTAGGGGATTCAATTTGTCCGTGCTTTTCTGTTTTCAGTCACAGCAACCTTAAGCTTTGTGATATCAGTTCAGCTCATCAATCACATAAAATACCTTTTGGTCATTGTGTGTGTGTGTGTGTGTGTGTGTGTGTGTGTGTGTGTGTGTGTGTGTGTGTGTGTGTGTGTGTGTGTGTGTGTGTGTGTGTGTGTGTGTGTGTGTGTGTGTGTGTGTGAACCATCAAGTAAGAGTAGTATTTTATATTGAATACATTAAATATGTTTTCAGTATTACATATTACGGCATGTATTTGTCAAATATCATTATTTCTTTAGTCATAAATATGTTTTATCTTATATGGTTAAATGGTTATACCATTTATATAAAATTTAAACAAAAAAGAAAATACTTAATAATAAAAAAGTTATATAAGTTATATATAAATAAAGTTTTTTCTAAGACTTTTTAGTTCATTACAATTTCAGGACCTGACTAATTTAACTTATGAAATATTTAACTTTATGCCCCACCAAAATATCAAAATCTATTACAATTGACCAATAAACATCATCATCATAGATTAAATGATATGAGTTGAATACTGAATAAATGAATTCTGGGCAAATAAAATAATAAAAAAATATATATTTTTTTGTAAAACTGTTCAGTGTTTACACCTGGTATTAAGATGCGTTTTGGTCGATTGGATCACAAAATGAGGGAGACACATTCCTGTTTACACCAAGTGAATGCTGTTTTATTCCATTTTGTCCACTTTCAACCAATTCTGTCCTGATTTCTTTTAGAGGAGGGTCTATGGGCTTATGGGCTTTTTCAGATCTTTCGATCAAATGAACAAAATAAGTTGACGCATTTACAAATGAACATGACTGGAAATGCCAGAAAAACAGCTTTTGTTTCTGCTCTGACAGCCGCAAGACGATGCCGAACGCAGAGTGTGTGTTAGATATCAGGAATGGTGAGAGAATATAGTTTTCATCTTTCATCTTCAAATCAAATTTGATTTTCAGTCGAGTTTAAATCCCGTCTAGCTAGTGCGCTTCCCATAATGTTTACTCATTAGGTCAGTAGATGGAGATAGACGTAGGCTAAATCCGAAATCGCCCCCTACCCTCAAATAGGGCATTATTTGAAGGGACAGCAATTTGTAGTGGTGTCCGAAACCATAGGGAATAGTGAATGAGGGTTTAGGGGGCGATTTCGGATTCAGCCATAGTCTTTTTAGTTGCTCGAATGCATTTACACTACCAAAGCAAATGCGTTTTCGACTACCTCTGGAAGGGGTCGAAAGTGGACAAGCTCAAAATGTTTTACACCCTTTATTCTGCCTGTATTTAGCGTCATCCACTTGTAATCTGAACTTAATACCAGGTGTAAGCAGGACCTATAAGTGTGTATGTAGCAAAGAGTTTAAAGAACTGACTGACCTATCGGTAAGCCCATCGTTATCGCCCCTTAGTTATTGTTACTACCTCGGACAAACAAACAGAGTTGCGAACTTCTTACAATGACAGTGGTCAAAGTGAAAAACCTTGTACCAGGATGTTTTTGATACATTTCGGACACAGAAGGAGGGATGTATAAAATATTTTAAATTATTTATGGTGGGTAGCAAGATTCATTTCGAAGCGAGGGTTTACATATCACAATGCAAGTGTAGCCTCATGTTACGGTCGTCATGACAACCGGGATCAACACGGTTCATGTACCACAGGGTAAGATTAAATTAATTTACATTTGGCCAGTTTAATTGGGAGAGGCACTGAAATGTAGACCTTCATTTATGTGTTTTTGACCTACAATGTACATAACGCGAGAACAGTTAGCTATTTCGTTTTGTATGTTAGCATGGACTCTCTAACTTTAATTGTATGACAACCAGAAAATGAATGTTTTCGTCTGGGGTTGATTTCTTAGGGAACCATGTTACTGCACCCCATCATCATGTGAATAAAATAAATTCAATTGCCTATCCTTTCAGGATACCTGGAATCAGTTACAGTACCCCAGGCAGGCACATTATTTTACCATTTTTGTAGCATCAAACCGATGAGAGCTTTGGACCTTCCAATGTTTTTCTATGGCGCTGAAACCTAAAGATATCCGTGTTTCGGTCCCCATGTCAACTGATACTCAACTGCCATTGGCTCATCTGCATTCGAGGGGAGGGGCTTACCGTTATTCAATTAAGTAGCATGTAATTCCTCATAGAGGAACTGTAAACCAAATTGTTGTGATCCCCTGCCCTCACCAAATGTATCCAATTCTACGCTTAACTCAGTAAAGCTGTCACAACAACTGATATACTGTAAGTTGCATCTGGGAAAAAAACTTCAACTTGTTTCAATCTTGCACAGTACACACTTTTGCCTGGTCTCAACATCCAATAGTGCCAGGATTACACACAAATTGCTGACTCAACACACCTGCCATAGGTTTTACAGTGCCGCTGTGTGTTTGATGTGTCTGCCGCCCCTAGTTCAGTGGCTCTGTCTATCAAAATCTGTGGCAACATTCTTCAAAACCCGCCACTGGCACAGTCTCTGGATGTGTAAATGACAGAAAATAGACAGCTAAACAAAACCGACAAAGGACAAACAACAGATTGATGATGGATGGGATGGAGAGAAATGCTTTATTTAAAGACAGACATCTAAAGACAGAATGTGAGAGACACAATGTACACAGTCTGGTCATGAACACTAACATGGAGATCAACAGACAGATGAACACGTGACAACACTACAAACTACTGAGTGTGACATATTGCTAGTTAAAAACATGGAAAGGATTACAGAGTAGTGGAACATTTTAAATATGATTTTAAGATTTAAAAGAGTTGATCAATAGCGGGATATTGTAAATCAGTTCTGAAAAAAGAAAGGAAAATAAATATGAAAATGAGGATATTCATGGCTAAACAGAAATAATCGAAATCTCTTCTATGCTTAAAGTCCTTTTTAGATACCGTGCCAACAATGAATGCTTTTAAAAATCAAATAACTTCATTATATATAATACATTCATTTTATGGACTTTATTACACCCCATTAGTTATCAAAATTACTGGAAAAATTTGTGCGGGACCAATAAAACAAATTAACAGTAAATTCCTTCACAATGTTCAAAATCAATTCCATACCTTACCTTATAAACATTATTAGAAGTGTTATTAATGTTATATTAATTCTTTTTAATAATTAATTCAATAAACTTAAACACAACAACACAAGTATACTCAAAATTATTTTCAGTCTACCATTCTCACTTTTATGAGTGACACTCATAAAGACATAAAGACTCACTTATAAACACTGTCTGACCACAAGGCACTAAGTGGTTTCAATGATAAGCCACACTGTTTTCCCCAAACCAACAAATAACACGGTACACCATAACATGGTTCAAATACATTACATTTACTTGACAAATGCTTTATTGACATTTAATTAAATATATATTCATATCAAATATCTAAGAACCCTAAATAACAGAGTTGTGAAGCAAAAATGTTTTAATCAAAATTCCATTCCAGCTTATTAAACCTGTGTAGAAAACACTTATAAGGGGCTTTCGCACCGGAGCATAGTTACAGGAAGTAGCCCCCAGGGCGGTCCCCAGGTAACTAAATTTCCCTCTAGGGCCATGTCCCTGGTTGTATTCACCCTGCCATTAGGAACTCTGAAGTTATGTAAGACGTCACTTTCGTCTCTGGTTGTCGTGCGGGACTTTTATTTTGACAGCATGGCTGACTTTTTATTTTGTTTTGGGAGCACGCTCCCATTCTTCATTAGTTTATGATCTGTTTAACAGTCCTATCTAATACATTATTAGATAGAACTTTTAAACAAAGAACGTAAACGGCACACAAAAATGCTATAGCGTTTGCTGTGTGTCCCATTGTCTCTAGCTAAGCAAAATACATAATCACGTTTTCCTTGGGTCCGTCAATGTCGCGTTGGATTTCCTCCTTAGTTCCATCTATCGCTGTTTGTGGAGTAAATATATAGGGCTAGATTTACTAAACAGGGCAAATTAGTGTACGAGCGCAATAACAAAAAAAGTGCCGATGGGAGTGAAAACTTCTGTGTGACATATTGAAATTAAAGAACACAGACACAGCCGGATCCTTTCCATAATGAGCAACGCAATCTACCAAGTTAGCATCTAGTTTAAGACATGCTTTTTTGGGGGCAGTAAATAACGGCGCAAACACCAGTAAATTGACTAGCGTAAACCTAAGTAAATCAACTCACGTGATTCATTTAAATACTCTCCTCCCATAAATTTTGCATCTTAAAAGGAAACTCCTACAAATATACATGCAATAAGGCCAGCTGCAAAAATCCCCCTGACCACGCCTTTTTAGCGGTATTTTTTCACTATGTGTCTTTATAAATTCTGACCGTTTTTTAGCACAAATCGCCCAATACACCCACCCCAAAAGGCGTTCCTATAACTAAAATCATTCCCAGTTCCTGTAGTATGAACACACCAAAAGAGCGAAAGCCCCTAAACTAGCCCCCCACAGACCCGTTTACTCGTTGTCACCCCAGTCTACCTCTGGCTCATCGTCTAAGCGCAGAATGAGGTAGGAGAGAAACTGGAAGAGGTTTTGCCAAAACAAAGCCCCCATGTAAAAGTAAAGGTCGCTTACGTCGACTTCACAGGTCTCGCCCGCGAAGGTCATTTCACAGACACACTGGAACTTGTTGACCATGTTCTGGCAGTAGCCGCCATTCAAGCAAGGGTTGGATCTACATTCATCAAGCTCTACTTCACACCTAAGTGACAAATGCATAGAGAAAACAAACCTTGTTATTTCTAACTTAAATATTATGGCTATACAAAAAATAATACAAATATCCTGATCATTCTAACACTGGTACTGCAATAACATGCCTACTTTCTACATAACTACTCTGAAATTCATTAACACATGTTTATTAGATCATGTGAACAAAGAAAGAGAAGGAATAATCACCAGTGACCCGAAAACCCAGGGAGGCAGTCACACATCATGTTGGTGTCAGAACAGTTCCCTCCATTGAAACAAGTGTAGTTCTGCTGTTCATCACCACAGATGGACACCGGGAGCTTGGGCGGTCTAGGGATGGGGAGGATGAGGGAAAAGAAAGAAACATAACAGATGATGAAGAAGCTATCCTCTCCTCCTGAGACCCATGTAAGGGGCTACTACCTACCCCCCTATATCCGCCCCTACTGCTTTGTCCAGCACAAAAGAGGATTAGCCTACTATTAGAATAATTACATTAGCATGTGAATGGACTTCTGACCACAAGACAAAGAGAATACAAAAAACTGTCGCCTTATGCAGGGATTAACATACAGCTAATATGGAGACCCCCCATTGTTATTCTGTATGGACAAAGATATGATTTGACATATCTTGTCAAGTTTTTGGAAAGGAAATGTTACTTATTGTGGTTTTCTATTATTTTACAGAGACAATCTGAAATTGAGACAGAAAGGTAGAATGGCAGAAAAAGAAAAAGTAGGAAGAAGAGAATGAAAAAAATACTGCAAGAAAGAAAGAAGGAAATAGATATGAAGAGAAAGGAAAGTATTGGAAAGTAGGACGGATGTAAGAAACAAAGGGTGTAAAAAAACAGGAAGGAAAAAATGAAGAAAAGAAAAGGCAATAAAGAAGGGAAATGAAAGTAGAAAAAGACAGATATGAAGGAAGAGAGGAAAGAGGCAGGAAAGAAAGAAAGCAGGGCAGCAATTAAAGAAGGGTTAAAGGGGACAAGGGAAGGAAGGAAGGAAGGAAGGAAGGAAGGAAGGAAGGAAGGAAGGAAGGAAGGAAGGAAGGAAGGAAGGAAGGAAGGAAGGAAGGAAGGAAGGAAGGAAGGAAGGAAGGAAGGAAGGAAGGGTAAAAGACGAAAGAGAGAAAAATTGTCATAGTTTTCAGGCATGAAAGAAATGGTAAAAGTAGTCTGAAGGAAGGGAGGCAAGAAAGAAGGATTAGAGAAGGAAAGGATTTGAACAGAAGGAAGGCAGGGAAACGGTAAGATAGAGGAAAAAAGTAGGATAACAAGAAAGAAGAGATAGAGAGAAGAAATGAAAAGTATGAGGAAGGGAGGGAAGGATTGTAGGAAGGAGGTCTAGGCAAAATAGAAGAGGTAGAGACAACAAAAAGGAAATGTAAGTAAGAAGGAAATGAGAAACGCAGGATGATGACAGGAAAGAAGGGATAGAGAAAGAGGAAGGAAAGAAAACAAGAAGAGTGTATAAAAAGGAAAGGATAAATAAAAGTCAATAGTAAAACGCCACTTACACGCTCCTGACAACTACGTACCACGGAGTCTCTTCAATCTGAGTGCTGTTGTGAGACAGAGGGAACAGGAAAGAGACAAACAAACAGCAAGCGTCATTCTTTTTTTATGCAGCAAAACTTTACACCAAAGATCTCTCTAACTCTGCAGTGGGGAAAAGATAGATCTATTATGTCTCCCAGCTGCCTGCAAGGCAGTTTCAAAGGAATGCTATGAAGCAGTCTGGCAACAAAACATGTTTATGAGATAAATGGCTGCAGACTTGCCTTAGATGCCACCCCGAAGGCCTAACGCAACAACTGGAGGATGGGCACTCTCAACAGACACTATTACTACCATTACCGCTTTCAAATGACACGTATGGCAACAGACACATCTCTGCAGTCACGCTAGCATAAACAACACCATAAAAGCAATTATATGATTTGCATTACCTTTATAACAAATCAGTCCCTTAGGGGTCCTGATTCATTCGAGTTGGTTGTTTATTTGATGGGAATCATTGTGTGAGGTTTGTGGCCCGTTTCAATGCACAAAGTCTAAATTTATGTCTGCAGTCTCTTTCCTTTGAAAAGTGGAGTAGCTTTTTAAGACTAGCTATGGCTTTTTAACACCAGGTTGATATCTTATCTAAGGAAAGTCTCTTCTTGACTTGGTTCAATGTTTTGCAGGAGGGACAAACGTGACTCCTTACAGATGTACCGGTGGATTGCCTTGGTGTAAAGTTTCAAATCAGGGTTGTGGATTCACACAACCTCCGCAATGTCTGCTAAACTTAGATCGTAACTCCTTACCCAACTCTGTCTTCAACCGATATAAACAAAAGTGCCTCCTCAAAACTCACCACCACAGTTTTAGCGTAGTACAATAAGAGCAATCTATTTGTATCCCAAAGATATTTTGGCCCACTTGGTATGCCTCAGGTCCCTCTTTCAAGTTTATTCTAATGAAATTTTTCCCTTGTTTAATTGCCCAACTGTTGAAGGTTTAGTTCACCCAAAAATGAAAATTAGCCCATGATTTACTCAACCTCAAGTCCTCCTAGGTGTATATGACATTCTTCTTTCAGACAAATAAAATCTGAGTTATATTTAAAAACTCCTGGCTAATCCAAGCTTTATAATGGCAGTGAATTGTTGTTTCGTGTATGTAGTGCATCTATCCATCATATAACTGCTACACACGGCTCCGGAGGATTAATAAAGGCCTTCTGAAGCGAAGTGGCGCGTTTGTCTAAGAAAAATATTAAAAAATGTATAGACTAAAGTAACTAACTTCGGGCGGTTTGCAGTACGCACTGATTTACGGCGGAAGAGTAACCCTTGACGCATGCGCATTGACGAACAAAGAAGCGCAGAGGATAGAGCAAAACCAAACACCGGTCATGAATTAGAAGTCTAAAACAAGAATTTGTAAAGAGAAATGGCGGAGGATTTTGATATAACAGAAGAGGGGCTTGAGTTTGTTGCCCAGCCCTATCCGCGAGAGGCGTCAAAGCGTGCGATGCTTCTATACATCTCGTCAGGGGTTACTCTTATGCTGTAAGTCAAATTGCGTACGACAATGGTGGGGCCAGTTACATGGCAAAGTTTAATAATTAGGGTCAGGGCAAATCTTGAGAGCATCTGCCATGCAGAGTTAACTGGCCCTCAAGGGCTGGATTTGAGGAACCCTTGCTTAGGGGCTTGTTCAAATCCCTAACTCTGAGTATGACCAATAGCAATAATGAACATGTCTAATCAACTGCTTGAGACTTACTTGCAATTTGGCCCGGTAAACCTGTCGGGACAGAGGCATGAATAGCTGTTTAAGCCATGCAAGCAGGTCCCTCCATTTGCACACTTTTGACCGGCACATACGTCCACCTTCACCTCACAGTTGGTGCCGGTGTAGCCACTCTCACACGTGCAGCTGTATGTGAGGTCCTGCACACTGCAGTATCCATGTTGACAGGGGTTGGAGGCGCAGGTGTTTGTATTCAGCTCGCAGTGATCACCACCCCAGCCAGGAAGACAGAAGCACTGAAAAAGGTTGAAGTCATCGTCACAGATGCCTCCATGCAGGCAGGGGTTGGGTTCGCACACCATTTCACCAACACAGCCAGTCTGGACAGGTTTCTCTGATATTTTATTGAACTTCTCTTCCTGGTTACGTGGGAATCTCACCTCGGACTGGTCGTAATACGGAAGCACGATTCCACCAATCTCAACATTACTCAGACAACCAATCAGATTCCAACTAGAGTCCGGGCCGAGTCCTCCTAGCATGATATCTGTTCCCTCTCGGAGAAAGTCTAGATTTCCCGTCATTGAGTCAGATACAGTAGGCTCATCCTTTTCGTCTAAGGGAACCAAGATCCACTTGGAACTGTTAGCCCAAGGACTGGCCATTAGCAGCTCTACAACATGCCATTCTCCATCGGCCACTGGTCTTGGGCTGTGCAAGGTCACTGGTGACAAAGATGATGAAGAAGAAGGTCCACTTAACATCTCAAGCACCAGAGAACCATCTTGAATGGATACCGTCACAAAGTCTGGCCCACTCTCCGCATGCAACACTGCTGCATTGCGTTTACGCGTACGGATGCTAAAAACGATGCTGGTCAGGTGGCGGGAGATCAGTCCATTCCCGTGGTATACAAGGGTAGTGTTGTCCTGAAAAGTCACGTTTGAAATGCCTGTGTAGAATAAAGGCAGATGTAGTTTACATAACACATAAGTCTCTTAGCCTGCTACTTAAAGGGTTAGTTCACCCAAAAATTATCCCATATTTTACTCCATTTTAAATGTATACAAATTACTTCTTTCAACACATTTTGAATTATATTAAAAAATATTGTGACTCTTCCAAGCTTTATAATGGGAGTGAATGGTACCTTAGATTTTGAAGCCTAAAAAAGCACATCCATCCACCATAAAAGTAATCCATACGGCTCCAGGGGGTTAATAATGGCCTTTTGAAGTAAAGCGCTTTGTTGGGCTTCAAAATCTAAGGTAATCAAATACTGCTTAAGTACTGTGTTTTATACATCTGAGATCACATGTTCTAAAATACTCACATTCATAACCCTGGTTGAGGGCCCGGCATGTTGCTTGTGGTGGGCAGGGGGTGAGTTCACACCAGCTCACCTCTTCGCAGTGCTGCCCTGCTGTGTTAGGAGGGCAGTTGCACGCAAAGTTGTCCCATAGAGAGAAGCACATGCCACCATTCTGGCAAGGATTTTTCTGGCACAGAAAAACAAGTGACAGATACAAAACTGTCATTAAAATTATCCAATGAATTCCAAATGGTTTAGAAGATTTAAAGATCAAATGTTTGTTAAGCTATTTTTAAATTATGATTAGCTTGTAGCTTAGGAGGCTACAGTTTTAAAGTATACTACATTCAAGCTGACCTTTAAATAATTTAGTTAGCTACTCTAGTAGTTGCTAATAAAATATGGCCAATTACACCAAAGCTATGTAAGGGGACAATATATTTACAAATACTTTCAGATTTTAGTATTTCTGCAATTAACACTTATTTATACAAGGTCAAATAAATAGTGATGATCAACAGTATTTGATAATATTTAATACATTTAAATTAAAAGGCTCAGGGACTTAAATTAACTAGTGAATATTTTTTTGGATTAGTGCCTCAGATCACAACCATATTCTGAATCTTTTTTGCATTTGTTTCGTAATTGGCATGGCCATAGTCTTGAATGCAAACGTTCATCCAGTCCAGAGGATAATAGCTTAATAAGGTAAGCAGGTTTTGTCTACATAGCTGCCAGAACCTAATCATTGCCCTGCTGCGGTTGATAGCTCATGACATATAACTGTAACTTACAGAGCAAGAGTCATCACTGGGGCAGCCTTCGGTAACATCAACCATGCGGTCGGGTCTGTATGACATAACAGAAGCATCAAGTGGGAAAAACTCAAGCTTCCTCCCATTGAGCTGCAAGTCTTGTAAGCACCCTTTAAAGGGCCCACCGAAGGCAGATGAATCTTGTCCATCAAGCAGCCCGCCAACATAGATCACATCCCCAAAGTTAACGGAAACAGGTTGAACATCCATTGCTCCAAACTCATGATCTGACTCCTGTAGAGTTATCATACCCGTCTTGATGGTGATGCTGACGAAATGGCTCTCGCCATCATTAACCACACTTTCACCAGTAACTGTCTTAAAGTTATTGACTTGGACTGTCAGTTTTCCCTTTTCCAGCCACATCCGCAAGTATTCAGTGGTGCTGTTGGCAAGCAGCACCAAAAGACCAGATTCCTTCCGTGTACGTAAGAACATGGACAGATAGAGCATGTCTGATTCCAGTTGGTCGTTGATGGTGAAGACAGCATAGCTTGAAGAGTCTTCGTGGCCAAATCTGGCAGTAATATACTCTGTGTACAGAAGAGAAGACATACAACTCTTTTAGAGTTTCTAGAACTGTTCTTGTTTTACAATTGTAACTTGGACCCTTAGAGGAAACATTAAGATTATCCCAAGGTTTATGAACTTTTACATTTATAGTAGAAGAGGAAGTGAGGAAGAAGACACAAATTTTAAAGAGTTTCTAGAACTGTTCTTGCTTTACTATTGTAACTTGGACCCTGAGGGGAAACATTAAGATTCTCCCAAGATTTATCCTATGATATTTTTACATTTATAGTCTATCAATGCATCTACACTAGAAGCAACCACAGCGTAGCTCTGTTAAAGACAAGGCATTTGCAACACCGCTGTGGACGCTCCCCGTGTAGATGTAGACATGGTTAATGGGAGGTCAATCCCTGGTGTCCTTACCGTCACCACAGTTTTGACCCACATATGGTCGCAGACATCTGCACTGGTAAAACTGCCAAAGGTTAACACACTCTCCATGGTTCTCGCATGGGCCAGAAAGGCATCGGTCATAATGGCTGCAGCCTTGCACAACATTTACCGCTGAGCTGCTCAACCAGTCCTCCGGTACCATCAGCTGCGAGTCCACAAACAAGTCCCTCATGCAGCCGATGAAGGAGCCGATGCCCCCTCCCTCGTCCAATCCTCCAACAAAGGTGCTTTGTAGAGCTGACTCCAGCTCAAGGGCGCCGGTATCCACTTGGGCTGTTGTACCACAGTTATCTGCATCCTGGCATGGCTCCAACAGTTGCAACAGCAGGGTACCCTCTCCAAGTACAGCCTCTACTGTGTGCCATTCGCCATCAGATACATCCTGAGGCAGCATCAGAGTCCAGCTGGTTGTGTCTGTCTGAGGGTCACTCCTAAGATCAAGAAGCAGGTGTGTCTTCTGCAGCTCTAGGCTGAGTATGACCCCTTCGATACCCCTCTGGAAGAGTACCGTGTTTTCCAGCACTGTGCGAAAGCTTAGTGTGATATTAAAGTATGTTTCAGTACCCAGCAGCGGCGTCTGCAGGTGCAGGGATCCTCCAATCGTTTCAAAGGAGAATACAGTGGATGTCTGGCAGTAAGAGCCGGTGTAGCCTGGCTGACAGATGCAGCTGTAGCCATGTACACCATCGCTCAGGAAGGGCATGCAGGCCGCCCCGTTCTGGCACTCGTGACCCTCGCAACCGATCAGGGGCTCACTACAGTTGCGGCCACCATAGAGGACTCCATCATCCCTTTCAGAGAGACAGATGCATTTGTAGCTGCCACGGAAGTCCTCACATGTGGCTCCATTATGACACGGGTCGGTGGTACAAGCAGTAGTATTTTGCTCACAGAAGGCACCTTGGGAAAAGCGCAGAGTGGAATTCAGTCAAGTTTCTTACAAGTAAACATTAACAAAGATTGTTGGCCAAGAATAAACTGTAATTATAAAACAAGACTCTATTGTTTTTATCCTTAAAACTATTTGTTGCATTTGTGCCAATGCCGGAAAACGATACATAACTAAAGACTGGCTTATTCCAGGGATAATGAAGGCATGTTTTAGTTAATAATCCCTCAGGAAAACAAATATGTCAAGCTGATTGCATTACACTCATGCAACTTTATGCCAGAGTGGATACCAACTGAGTTTTGTGTCTGAATGAGTTTAAAATACCTGGATAAAAAATTAATAAGGAGCATTAATATATCCAATGGAAACCAGGATCATTTGCTACACAATCAGATGACCTAAAATCATTGCAATTTTAATCATATCTTCAAATAAAGGACACTTTCCTCCAACACAACTGATTTCACCACTGATTTCTCACTGAGAATGTGAACAAAAATTCAAATAACAAAAACACTGTGAAAAATTACCTGAAATGAGCAACAGGACACTCCAGATCCAAACTAAAACTTCCATGGTATTAGAAGTCTACCATTCAGCAACCACACATCTGTTTAGTCACATTGCCTTTTGATGGGTCCATCTATACCAAAGGCCATCCTCACAGACAGCCGTCAATGTACATTCATTCCTTCAAGAAAAACTGTATACTGCAACACTAGGCCCCCATGAAAGCCAGCTCCCGGGGGATTAGCTTAATGCAACCTGAGCATCTTACAGTGGCGAAGCCCAATTATAGCCTCCGCCTCTGACTCATGTCCTGAAGCTGGTAACCAGAAGTTCAGGCAGAAAGACACTTTTGCATAATCCAAACAGTAAAAATTATTTTGCAGTTAAATGTTAAGACTTAGACTTATCAGAGAACCAGTAGAGTGAATTTGTGCTGAATGAAGTGTTGTACACACTCAACACAACGCTGGTTTTTTTTAACCCAAATTTGGACAAATATTGATTTGATGTTTCGCCATGAATTTGATTTGATGTTTCGTCATGAAACAGGAAGTTGCTGTAACTCAGGCAAACAATGGCCCTGTCCCAAATGGCACTTTCAGTCTTGTGGACTTACAATGGCCGCTGCGTGCGCGTGTCTGTTAAGTCCATGAGACCGGAGGATGTCCCTTTTGTCATTTTAGGTCCCAGAAAGGTGCTCACGAGCGCCCCCTTAGCGGCTGTTTTGTGCCCTCGATACGCACTTCAGACGAGTCCGCACTGGTGCGAGCTACGCAGTGGACTCCTTCCCGGCAGTCAAACCGACATTACGTCGTGAAAGTGCGGACTCAGAGGAAGACTGTGAGGGTTTAGGGTGCCATTTGGGACAGGGCCAATGTCCAATCTGCCCCAAACTCTGAGTCCTGTCCTGAACACATGTCCATGCCCATATTCAGTTATAGTTATTGCACCACCTGCTGGCAACAGTACGTGACATGTTTATCATGGTCATGGACTCCTAACAATATATTAAAAGTGTCAGCAAGTGTTAAATAGGCTAGAAACATGTTAGCAACACTTAGCTAAGTGCTAAAGCATGCTATTAACGCAATGAAACGGGACGTTGCTGTAACTCAGGCATGTAATGTCCAGTCTGCCCCAAACTTAACGTGCAACATGCTAGTAACATTTTAAAACATACTAGCTACACTTAGCTAAGTGCTAAAGCATGCTATTAATGCAATGAAAAAGAAAGTTGCTGTAACTCAGGCATGCAATGCCCAATCTGCCCCAAATTTCACGTTTGATACGAGTCCTGCCCTGAGCACATCTACATGCCAATATTCAGTTATAATAATAGCGCCACCAACTGGCAACAGGAGGTGTGGTGTTTAACACTTTGATGCACTACTAGCATCATACTAAAATATGCCAGTGAGTGCTAAACATGCTAGAAGCATGCTAAAACATGCTATTATTGAGTTATACAATCAAGCATACAATGTCCAATCTACCCCAAACTTCACGTTTGATAAGAGTCCTGACCTGGCCTGAAGACATGTACATGCTAAAATTTAGTTATACTTCATACTTACAGTTACAGTCAACACTTAACAGTATAATCACTTATAATGATCCTGCTTTTAAACAATGTCACACTTAGTAAATGAAGTTTAAATCAAAAGTTTAAATGGTGCTGTGAGTCTGCAAATACCTGAAAATCCTGGTGGACACTCGCAGATGAAGCCAGAAGCATGCCTGGGGTTGTATCGTGTAGGAAGCAGGGACTCTGTGCCATAAAGTGTCTTCCAAGAGCGCTCAATGCAAGTGCCTTCATTCAGACAGGGACTGCTATCACACTCGCTGACATCTGTCTCACAGTTACGACCCTCAAACCCTGGTACAGAGTAGATATGAGGACAGTCTTTTGGTGTTTTGTGTCCAAGTTTGCCTAGTTTATTTAAAGTCTTTACAATGATTTCAAATGAATGAACATTACAAGTATTGTATAAATACATACCAATCATGTACATAACCCTTTTAATTAAAATAAATGCAGAATCACAAAATTAAATTCTAAATTCAATCTGTTAATAATATTATATTCCAGTTTACCCAACTGAGCTCTATTATAGTCACCTGGCCAGCAAATGCAGGTGTAATTCCCCTTTTCATCCTCACAGAGGGCGTCGTTGAGGCAGGGTTGAGACCAGCAGGGAGGAGGTGGGATCTCACAGTGAACACCAGTAAAGTTAGTTTGTGAGCAGTCACAGCGGTAGCTATAAGATTATTTCAAAAATAAATATAGGTTATTTCATTTCAGGTATGCTCATTTTGAGCACATTCACAGAAAGATTCAACATAATGAGCATATTACAGTTTTATACACAACAATATAGTGGATGTGTTTTACACCTATCTGTGAGGGACTAGTTTTATTTATTTATCATTTCATTTACAAATATATTTTGTAATATATAAAAAAAGTATATTCTATACTTTGTTTTGCTCCCCCAAAAATATATTAGAAATTAGATTTATACTATATATTTATAATTATTAAAATAGGCTCAATATGTAATTTTTCAATAGAGTTCGAGTATTCAAACAAAGGTGTAGCTTGATGACGCCTTGATTTCGCTGCTCTTTTATTATGCCGTAGATGACCGATTCTGCTTCTTCTGGTCATGCGAATGTGGGGAAACGCATTGCCGTTTTATGTTATAATGCTACTCTGTGCGTTCGTCTCTGTAAGTTAAATATTGTGGATCTCACATAAACATGTCCCCCCAATATTGAAAAGAAAGTGATTATATTTTGCATTAAGAAAATGAAACCCATTTTGGACCATAAAGAGTTTTGCATTGCAACAGTTTAAAATTAAAAGAACAAATACTGCCATCATGTATACAAATTAAAATTGAATGTACACATTAAAATGTAAATTATATATGATATATATTTTTTCTGTGTGCAAATTTGAGGGGAATATTTAACTGTCATCCTTTTAATCATCAGAAAATGTTTATTAGAACAAAAACTAATTTTCTTTATGCAAAACATAATTTCAAATTCTGGTAACACGTTATTTTAAGATGACGTAGTTACACGTTACTACATGTACTTACTATAGTAATAACAGTAATTTATGCATAATTACAAATAAATAACCCTAAACCTAACTACAAGTAGTTCATTAATATTACTCTGTACGTATTTGAGTAAGTACAATGTAACTACGTCACCTTAAAATAAAGTGTAACCCACATTTTTTCCTTTTCCTCAGTGTGATTAATCCAGGACAGATTGATTGAAAATGATCAATTGTTTCCTGAAGGAAGACCTGTTATAAAAATACCAAAATTTTAACATATATTTATTGTACCTATTGATTTCATCCACACACAGAGCCCCGTTTTGGCATGGCTGGTCACTGCATTCATCAATGTTGGTTTCACAGCGTTCCCCCTGGAAGCCCGCCAGGCAGGTACACGAGAAGCCATTGATGTGGTCATGGCAACTGGCGCCGTGAAGACAGGGCTGTGATTGACACTCATCAATCTCAACCTCACAGCTGCTACCTGGAACATCAGAGACAGTGGCGTTGAGCGCAAAGATGCCGATCCGCTTTTTGTCGAGATCTCTGCATGGCTTATTACACATGCCATCTGGACAGGCCTCATCCTGGATCAAACAGACTGTAACTGGAAGCTTCCAGCCAGTCTTTAGGGTAATTTATATTCTGCCTACAGCTTTTCCGTAACTTGACCAAAAATGTTTTTAGGCGGATTTGAACTGTGAGGATTAACATCACTTGTTTAAAGTGACCAGGGCTTGTTGTCACATGAGGAGGTTGTCAAAAGTTCAATTGAACAACACTTGTTTTCCCTTGGACTTCGGTTCAAACTAATTTTTGTGGCAACTTAGAGACGACAGCATAACCCACTATAGGGTTAACATACTTGATAACCTCTCTTATTAGCTATATTAAGAGATCTTTACATGTATCAGTGCAGTGGTCCTTCATAAAACTAATGTTGCATTTCCGAGTGCAATATCATCATTCAGCCACAAGATGGCAGTGGCTACATTTGGCATTAGTTGAGACGTTCCACATGTCAGTCTAACAGGTGAGTCACACAGGGCAACAGTGCACCAGACCCTCCCTCCTTTCACTCACCCGTGTATCCAGGTCTGCAGAGACAGATGTAGTGCCCGATCTTGTCCTCACAGGTGGCTCCGTTCCTGCAGGGCCACGACACGCATTCATTTACCTCGATCTCGCAGCGCTTGCCCTGGAACCCCGGCACGCAGAAGCAGGTGGGGCCGTCCCTTCTGCTGCGGCAGATGGCGCGGTTGCGGCAGGGGTTCGGGGAGCATTGGTCCACCTCTTTCTCGCAAGAACTCCCGGTGTAACCCTCTTGACAGATGCATGCATACCCCGGTGTCCTGTCTTGCACTGCCAAACAGCGGACACTGTCCCCGCACAGCCCCTGAGCGCAGAGCTGGGCACTGGAATGACAGTCCTGTCCCAACAAGCCGGGCTCACACTGGCAAACTAGTTCCCCCGGGTGGGCGCCGGAGGGCTGACACGTCGCATTGCCCTGGCAGACGGACAGTTGGCAGAGAGCACTGGAAGAATCGCAATGTGTGCGGTGCAGGGCTGGCACAGGCGACTGACACTGGCACAGGAAGTCAGACGGGGCTTCCCTGCACTCTGCCCTGTTTTGGCAAGGCTTGTCCAGGCAGAACGTTGAGGTCTTGAGAAGTGTTAAACCTACAAGGATTTGCAAAAAGAAAAAAGAAACACTTTCACCTTCACTGAAAGTTGTCTGCTTCCCTATGCTGGACGGAAACTGTTACACTCTTAAATGTTCCAAAATGGTGGTTCACAGCAGTGCCATAGAACCATTTGACTTCACTAAAAGCTCTGTACCTTTCTGTAATAAGTTCCTAAAGGCATAGTTCAACCAAAAATGAAAATGTAATGTTTATCTGCTTAACCCCAGGGCATCCAAGATGTGTGTTTGTTTCTTCAGTAGAACACAAATGAAGATTTTTTTACTTCAACCGTTGCCGTATAATGCATGTCAATGGGGTGTTTTCTATGAAAAAAAAAAAAAAAATCACAGACATACAAATCCATATTAAACCCTGTGGCTCGTGATGGCACATTGATGTCTTAACAATCATTTGTTATGAGAAACAGAACTGTATTTTTATACATTTTTACCTCAAATACAACACTATGTATAAAAGCAGCGACCATGCCATCACTTCCGGCAAGGGCGTATCTCAATGGGATACAAGCAGTGAAAGTAATCTCTTGCACGTATCTCTACGCCATTTTGTGTAATTTGACCTCACTTACAGGCAGTGATGGCGCAGGGACGGATGATGTACATAGTGTTGTATTTGAGGTCAAAAATTGTATAAATACTGTTGGGTTTCTCACACAAACTGATTGTTTCGTGTCTTAAGACATCAATGTGTCGCCACGAGCCACAGGGTTTAATATGGACTTGTATGTCTATGTGTTTTTTACTCTCATAGTGGCTGTCATAGACATACACCCCACTGACATGGATTATACAGCAATGGCTGGAGTTAAAAATCTTCATTTGTGTTTTACTGAAGAAACAAACACACCTATATCTTGAATGCCCTGGAAGCAGATAAACATCACATTTTTAATTTTGGGTGAACTATCCCTTTAAAAAAAACACGGCAGCTTTTTGGGACTTTAGCTTATTCACCGTATCCCCAAGAGTTAAATAAGTCCAAACATACCATTCTCATCTCCGTGTGTGCCATAACTTTGTATGAAACACCCACCGCTAGCCTAGCTTAGCACAAGGACCGGCTCTATCTAGCCTACTGCTCAATAAGAGACAAAATAAAGCCAACAAAATAAAGACAAAATAAAGCAGGTTGTCACATTGGTTATGTTGACAGAAGTTAGGCTATTTTCCGGCGCTGTGTGGTAGTGTGCCGCTGCACCCAAAGTTCATGGATTATTACGCAGGAATGAGAGTATAGTCCCTAGCCATAAACTTTTCATTTTCAGTCGTTCTTAGTACACGATGTAACTGTACACATCCCAACATGTAAATATGAAAATGTTATTTTGTCTCTTATTGTGCAGTAAGCTAGATGGAGCCATCTTTGCGCTAAGCTATATAGGCTAGCAGTCAGACAGAGTTATGGCACACACAGAGATGAGGATGGTATGGACTTATCGGTGAATAACGGTGATACGGTGAATAAGCTAAACTCCCAAAAACTCAGTGTGTTCCTTTAAAGTGATAGTTCACCCAAAAAATGTAATAAGCCCATGATTTACTCCCCAACAAGCCATCCTAGGTGTATATGACATTCTTCTTTCACCCAAACACAATCAGAGGTATATTAAATAATTGAATTGCTCTTCCAAGCAATTCTTGCTTTCACACAGTAAGATAATTTATTATTATAAATCTATCCATTTTTGTCTTTACATGGTTGTGGGTGTCACTCTTTAAACTAAGAAGCTCAACAGGATGCTAGTGCTGTTGTATTTATTGTGCGGCGCTGCCCTTGTATGCCTTTCAAACATAACATACGGCCAACAAGCTTTGAAACAAAAGGCCAATAAGCATTAGATGAATCGGCTAATGAGCCAACTGGACTTAAGAGCCAATCAAACATCAGGTGATGGGCCTGTATTGTGCTTGGCCCATCCTAAAATAGTCACTGTAAGAACCACTGTGGTAATGGTGATTCTTCCACTTGTGAAATTGGGGGATTTGTGCAGGATTTGATAATCACATGCGCCAAATGATAATATCCATACTGCAAACAAGGTACAATTCTTGTTCAATTACACAGACTGCAGGAGAAACCCCTTGAATTGAACATCTTTGTCTGCAGCATGTTAGAATCGTGTTGATGATCTCGTGCTGTGTAGTGTATATCTGTGATTGTGTTTGAGCTTTGAGCACCCCTAATCAGATCACAGGGTTTATGTGACTATAGGATTAACCTGTTAGTCCCATCTGAGGAGAGCTGTGGTTGCTGGACCCCTTTAATGAGAGCTGACCATTGCTAAAACAGAAGCCGGAGCCTGAGGAAGCACTTTAACTTCATGCAGTCAGTTATCCGCTTGATAAAACTAACATCTGTATCAGGTGCAATACAGTGAAAAAGTTTGTGTGGTCTTAAAAGTGTGTCTTTTTACACATTTTCACAGCTTTTCTGTAGCCAAAAAAGTTTGATAAGTTATTGCCAGAGTGTGATAAATAAATGCTTGCTTGCTAAAATAAATCACTTATAGCATAGTAACTACTTCTCAAATGATGTCTTTATTGAACAGTACACTGACAAAATATAATTTTATCTCATTCATGTTTTTGTACTTACACTAATCTATCTATCTATCTATCTATCTATCTATCTATCTATCTATCTATCTATCTATCTATCTATCTATCTATCTATCTATCTATCTATCTATCTATCTATCTATCTATCTATCTATCTATCTATCTATCTATCTATCTATCTATCTATCTATCTATCTATCTATCTATCTATCGACTGTATTGACTTCCAACCATCAAACTTTAAACCGAAACTCTTCAAAGTTTAAATTTTTTAAACTTTTCCTAACTTTCTGGTCCGGCTTTCTCAAGCCAATTTAAAGTTTGTCTCAACAATTTTTTTAAATCTAGTTTCCTCTGAAACAGGAAGACAGGGCAGGACAAATCGAACAGCCCCTCCTCCTTTTTTAATACCCAATTGCGCTTTGTTTATATCACAGCTCGGCAGAGCCGTTGAGCTCGTTAAAGCCGCAGTTTCCTCCAAATCTCTAACAATTTAATAGTCTAATATCATTCTGTGCAGAATTCACATGGGTCGTATACGTTTTAGTATGCACAGGCTCACACATTTAATAAGCTTTGTGCTATCATGGCTTTGTCCCAATTCAAAAGCCATGCCTCCGAAGGACGCAAAGGTTGGACTGAGCATTGTTAAATGGGACGATCTCGCCTACAGAGGATTGCTCTTGTCGCATAGCAACTGTGACAGCTGCTGTTGATGAGTAAAAGTAAAATTTGTACTAGACTTATTAAACTGTCTACTGTCTTAAATATGTTCACCATGGTCCATTTCTGTATACAAAAGAGTAGTCTATAAACTAAATATAATCAAAAAGCTTTAAAAGTATATATATATATATATATATATATATATATATATATATATATATATATATATATATATATATATATATATATATATATATATATATATATTATTATTATTATTATTATTATTATCATTATTATTATTATTATTATTCTTTTTTTATTTTTTATTAGTTTCATTAAAAATTGAGTAAGCTGAAACCCAGTACTTCCAATTTCTCACAAAAAAATCCAGTCGTCATTGGCACACAATGAATTCTAGCTGGGGTAGCCAAGTGCGCGAAGGAACCATCTGTCGTATCCTTCATTTTACGGAAAAAAGCTGCATTTGAACGAGCCTTCTAATTGGGACAGCCTTCCGCACGCAGCGATGACGCAATCGCCCTTCGAAGGATGCAGCCTCCGAATTGGGGTGCAGCATGTGTCTCTGGACCAAAGCAGACTGTGTGTGTGTATGTGAGACACTAATGTGAAACTAAACTTCATTCGCCCCAATGGAAAGCATATTTCGTTCCCTATCCCTATATAGTGCACAATGTGCCATTTTTTAACAAATAACCAATTTCAGCCGCAGCTTCAGTGTCTATTAAGGGGGCGAAATGCTTTAGTTTCTAGAGAGCATTTGACTGGACAGAACATCTGATGAGAAGCTGAAGTGCAGAATGATGTCATCAAAACCTTTGATCCATATTAGCTGAAGTGAGAGACTGTGAATGATATATCTTCTAATTTTGCTAATTTTGTCATTGGTTAGGAGCACACTAGCTTAACAGTAATGATAACATATTCATACAAAAAGCCAAAAAACATCATTATTTCATGGGGACTTGAAATAATGTACACCTGACTGGCCACATCTACACAACGCAGGGCCTGCACAGCTTTAGATAAAGCACATACATAAAAGCCTCCTCCTGTCCTCCATCCAGTATTCAGCAGGTCATTCTCGGAAATGCCAGAGGAAACAATGCTCTGTTATCTATCCAAAAAACGGCTTAACCTCTGTGACAGCCCTATTCACGGCGCTCGCTGCGCAAGGACGTTTGCAAACTTTGGAGGCTCAACAAAGCATCAAATTATGTCCCCATAGCAACAAATTCCACACATCCAGCTTTCCTTTTGCAGGGGTTGCCATGGTAACCGGCAATAGACATAAGTCAGTCATTTAAGGGGGTGTCTAGAAGCCCCATTCAAACCCTGCAGTCTGCAATGTTTTTTTTTATTACAGACTGTGCATTGAGACAAAGGCTAATAGCGCAAGCAATCGTGAGCGTAATTTGGCAATGTCGCAATCAGGATTGCCCCTCGTTTGCATTCAAGGTCCACAGAGAGGAAATTTGCTGATATGTACGTTCATTGCGATTAAAAAGTCTTAAGGATTTAAAAAGCTGTGCAGTAACTTTTGAGCGTTAACTTCCACCTTCAAATCAAGGGTAGCCTATATTTCAAGTTATTGACCAGCTGGTTTTGGGACCCAAATTTTGGGGGGATTTCTGTGAGATCAGCTTATTGGAAGTCTAGACCAGAGCTCAGCGTGAGCCCACACACACTATCCCAAACACACAACGTCAAACCATATGTCATACAAACACAGCTCTGTAATCCTCCTAATAAACAGCATCAAACTCAAATGTTAAACAACGGTAAAAATGCACACGTTTAAGTGCCTGTGCCTTTTTTGCTTGTGATGAAAGCGAGCCATAAACCTTTTAAATGTGTCTAGAAAATGAAAAGCACAGCTCTGTTTCTAAGTGTCTTTGAAGCAAAGCCTTTTATGTTCTTAAGTGCCACTGCGGCCGATGCGTCCAGGGTTATGATACCTTTGACCACACTCATCCAGAGTCGTATCAAAGCAAGCGGGAATAATATCAACCTACTGGCTTTTTCATCCATATAAGAAGAACACACACACCCACACAAGCATACACAAAAGTATAAACCATCATTAAGTGTTTAAAAGACTTGAAAAGATAAAATGTAAAAAAAAATAAAAAAACACCTGATTGTTAGAAAATGTAGGCCTACTAAAATCAGTTGGCATGATAATGTTTAAAATACAACTTAAACAACAAGGAAATATAAAATAACCAACAGCATATCTCACATCTCATGAGTAAATCTTAACTCTTTGACACTACAATATTCAACAAGTGGACAAACAATTACGTCATTCCTGGATAAAAGCAACAGGCTGGACTACTTACTTTCTGTCCACTGCAGAAGAAGAAACAAGACACATGCAACTAATCTGAGCCACGCTGAACCCAAAACCGTAAGATCCATATCCATAGTTAGATGTCATTGTGATAGTGGGCAAGCTGACATGATCACGGTGTGTTCCTCAAGCATCCTCCGGTGTGTGTGTGTGTGTGTGTGTGTGTGTGTGTTTGAGGCTCTCTGAGTCTAGCATGCTCTCATTCACATACGCACCAATGAGGCGCAACTCTCTGTATCCTCAATACAAAGAGGCCTCTGGGGATTGGTGAAGACTTGAACAGAGAGAGGCCATCAGGAATGCTGTCTGAATATTAATCAGCAGGTGATGAGTACATTGGATATTAAGTAAGCGACGACAGACAGAATGCTACTTTTCACCCTCTTGCAATCAAGGCCTTCCATCCACTTAAGTCTAATGACTTCTCTCAAAAAGCTCTTAGGGTTGATTTAATGCAAAGTAGACCGTGCCATCTGCCGGGATTCATGGGTAAGAATGTACACTGCCTTCTGGTTAGTGTATAAGCACCCAGTTCATTTGACTTTAAAGCCATGTCAATACTTTAATGTGTTTTTTAGACTTCATTTTTTTAATGAAAATAGTGAGGAATCATTGAATAAATCATTGAATATTAAAGGGATAGTTCACCCAAAAATTCTGTATTCATTTACTCACCCTCAAGTTGATTCAAACCAGTATAAATGTATTTGTTCTGCTGAACACAATAGATATTTTGAAGAACATTTCTAACCACCTGTCATTTCTAACCACCACACTTTGGGGCACCATTGACTTACTATGGGGAAACAAATACTATGGAAGTCAATGGTGCCCCAAAACAATTCAGTTCCCCTCAGTCTTCAAAATATCTTCCCGTGTTCAACCTAACAAAGGTTTGGAACAATCTGAGGGCGAGTAAATGATGACAGAATTTTCATTTTTGGGCAAACTTTTATTTTGGATGCGATTAATGAATTGCCCAAAACTAAAATATAATAACATAAATCAAATGCCTACAATATTATATAAGTATACATCTCCAGTTTTTTAAATGTTAAATACTCTAGAGATAAATAACTAAATATTAGAAAAACCTAAAAATTAAAAAAGCCTACTTAAGAAAAATGAAAAACAAAATGTAAACAGACAGCATTGTAACACTATAATAGCTGCCTGCTGCAAATAAGTTTTGCAGTCTCGTCAAATTGTTTCATTTTGAGGATATTATTTGGTGAACATACTTGCTGTGGACAAGGGCGTGATCGCAAAAACAACTTTAAACATGCAACAAATGGCCATTTTAATCCTGAGCAGTCTGAATAACACGGCAATGTGCATGAATCATCTTCCTGCATTGTGGGCGTGTGTACAGATTTTTTAAAGAAAATCTAGAATTTGATTGGTTCGAGTTTGCTTTCCTGTTCAGTGATTGGACAATTCCATCTGCTGCAACGATCTGATTGGAAGCCTGGCCTGTACTCAAATTCAAACGTGCGTCTGCGCACACTGGTTTTAAACGGCATTCACTACAGCTCGGCAGACTCAATGACACATGGATTTAACGAGTCGTTGTTCTTTTAGTTGAGTTAAACATGTCTTTTAAAATTGCGAAAGCGGAGTGTTTGGACTTCAGTCCAACATTTGATTCTCAATGTAGTCGCGATAAACCTGGCAAGGAAAACAACACTTCAATTCCTGTGCTGAGTTTGCTTCAGTTTTCAAGGTCCCCTTTCGTGTCATTTGGGACGATTAAATTGGGATCGTCAAAATCAATGCCTTTGCGAATTGAAAATCCCACGGAAGATGCAACAACGACAGTCATAGTGGATAAAATTTCAGCATCCAAAGGCTTCTCGGTTGATCAGGCGTCTTTTACAATACAGGTAAGAAGAGAAGCTGCGTTTTGTCAACCTGTGAGCTCGACAGCGGGACATTATTTTTTGGCAAGCAGAAATGAATGTGTTAAGTAACTTAAGTTTGCATATTTAGTTATGGTAAAGTATAACTTAACTGTATCGTAGGACTGCATGCGTTAAAAAAAAAAAATCGTCAATTTACTCCTGCGCAATGCATGAGGCACCTTTACTGTATTAAAGGCATGCGTTAACTAACTTAGTTCACCAATAGGGTTAAATGTAAATTGTCATTTATTCACACAAATCTGTTTGAATTTCTTTATACACACACGCAGGAGATGTTTGGCTGAATGTTCTGAAGCTGTCAAACTAAAATAATAACTGTATTCTACATGACTCCGTAATGTAGTGTCTTCTGAAACAATATGAATATTTTCTATGGGAAACAAAACCAAATTAAGCTATTATTCGCTGGAAATCCCTTTCCCGTGATATTTGTGCAATGTAAATGTGGATATTAAAATTTCGTGTGTTAAAGTGTATTTAAAAAACAAGAAAAGCAACGGAATTGGGATGTGAAACCTGATTTGACATCTTGACACACTGTAAAGTTATTTGAATATTGAAATGTAGAGCTTCCCTGTGCAGAGAAGATTAATAACTGACATTTTGGTCTTTTTTACTTAAAGCTCTCGTCTTTAAAATACTTGGAATACTGAGCATAAGTATGAGAATCTGGTACTGTTTTTATGCTGCTTTTTGTATTTCCCTGCTGCCTTTTGATGCTTGATGACTTGTTCCAGTCCCTATTCACTTATGATATGGGAAAGGGCTGCATTAACATTTGACTGAATATTTCCATTTGAGCTCCACCTAAGAAAGTCATCCATGTTTGGAACTGCATGAGAGTAAGCTTGTAGTTAAAAGTGCGTTCTCTATTTTTCAGCCTGAGGACAGCATTATTTTAACTGTCACTTGGACACCAGTTGAAGAAGGTGGAGTTCGAGAACTCCTCAGCTTTGTCGCAAATGGCATTGTCAAACATCAAGCCATATTGCTCGGGAAAGCAGAGGCGACCAAAAAGAAAAAGGTAATTTTTGTGTATGATTATTTCTATTTAGTACTGGTAAAAAAAAACAAAAAAAAAGTAAGAATACTCCTTTGAAAGAAGTCTCTTGCTCACCAAGCTATTTATTTCTGTTTTAGTGCTGTTAAATCAATTAATTGAATCCAAAATAAAAGTTTGTTTACATAATGTGTGTACTGTGTATGATTAAATATACACACATGTAAGAATAAAAAACAACAACTTTTTTGGGGTTGGAATTTGATTTTCAAATTTGGGATACGAATTTTAGTTTTTTTTTGTGCACACCTGGTATCCCCCTTGAAACGGTTCTCATTTGCGCTTTCATGTGTTTACACTATAAAATCTGGCAAAATACAATTACAATTATTTCATAGCCTAGCAGTTTTTAATAGGATGGACAGTTAAATAGGAACCAAACCTTGTTATACTTAACAAATATATTTGCTGCTTAGTGTTTCCTGCAACAGACTATTCTCTGTCTAGAGCGCACAACTGCACGAGCTGATATGGAAGAAACACAAGCCTGAGCTTCCATTTTGGGTTAAGTTGCGTTGGTTTGACATTGATTGTGGAAAATAGAATAATAGAATAATAGAATCAAAATGTATTAGCCGTTTTACCCTTAAGGGATGTGATGGTGAGAATTTTACCTCACCGTCACATTACAGTGCTTTTGCACGGAGCGGCTGTGAACTTAATAATGGTTCTTATTTTTATCAATGTTGAAAACCATTTTTGTATGCTTAATATTTTTGTGGAAACATTGATACCTTTTTGTCTGGATTATTTGCTAAATAAATAAAGGTAAAAAAAGAACAGCATTTGTTTGATATAGAAATCCATTGTAACAATATACATGTCTTTACAGTCTCTTGATTAATTTAATGTGTCCTTGCTGAATAAAAGCATTAGTACTTTTTATTATTTTATATTACTTACCTCTAACCTTTCAATGGTAGTGCCTAGTGTATCATGGTTTCCAGCACACACAGCATAAAAACTGGAGTAATGATGCTAAAGATTTATCTTTACTATCATAGAATAACATGATGAACATTTTAAAACCTATTAAAATTGTAAATTTAAATAGTATTAATATTTCACAATATTGCTGTTTTTAATTTAAAAAATAAAATAAAAACAGCCTTAGTGAGCTGAAGAGACTTCTTTCAAAAACTAAAAAAATCTGGCTAATAGGCAATCAGTACTGTGTAAACCTAAAAAATATTTAGAGTTTGGTATAATTTGAGGACTTACAAATTTATGTTTTTCAGAAAACCCTATGGGATTCAATTAAATCCAAGAAGGGGCTCCCGGCACCCTCAAAAGAGAAGAAAGTGGCCTTAGTGCCAATAAAGGCTGCAAATAAGACATTTCATGTGTCTCGCCAGTCGCAATACAGAAAAGAGAGAACGTCCAAACCGTTGGCGCCATTGAACCATGCACTTTCTACCTATGGCTCCAGTGGCACTAGGACCAATGCGCCATCCTCCACCCCTGAGATGTCAAAGCCTGCCTTTGTTACAGAAACTTTTGATGATGCGCATTTGCAAACAAACTCGCCAGTGGTTGTCTTGGTACCAGCAGAGAGATTGTTTGATACACCTGGTAAAAAGGATGTGCCTTGTTCTCATAAACCAGAGTGCAGAGAAATTACAAGGGTTTTAAATAAAACGCTGTCTCCCGCTGGCACCCCAGTGAGGTTTGGAGACCCATGCTTTCAGAGCCCACTCCCTGTGATTGGACAAAATACAGAGAAGAAACGTTCTCTGTCTGTAAAAGATGCTCTGGACGTAATCGGATCGGATCTATCGCATGCGGTGAGCCCACCAAACGCTTGCTCAAGCTTTGATTTTTCTGATTCTCTTGAGTCTGAAAAAACGGCTCCAGTAACGTCATTCAGAGTGACTGCTGTCATTTCGCCACCAGTTAAAGTTCCTCACCCGAGGTTGACTTTCTGTGTGAAACCCAACGAAGTCATAGGCGTTGAATCAAATCACGATGCATTTAGGCTCAGGGCGTTGCCTTTTAGCTCCGCCACAGTGACCAAGTCGAATAAAGTTGATGACTCCATAGTAGTTCCTGATGGTCCCAAGAAGTTTACTGTGAATTCTACCACTGTGACCAAAAGCAAAGTAGATGCCTCTGTCGAGAGTCCAGGCTTGCGTAAGAAGAAAACCTCAAGGCGCAGGCTCTTGGAGAAGACCTTGGAGCTCTCAGAACCTAGTAATGTAGAATCTAACACAAGTTCTCCTGACAGCATCTCATCACTACCTGTCATTAGCTCAGATTCAAGTCCAGATGTGGCACTGGAGTCCAAATGTCCCGTATCTTCAGTGTCGCCTACAAAAGAGAGGCTGACCTCATATGGATCCCCTCCTGAACAGCTTTTGTCCGCATTATCTCCCATACAACCTAAAGTTTTGCCCGCTGTTAGCAGTAGTCCGTTAAGTGGTTTGGAGTTGGCAGCCGGACACGTCTCTGAGGAAGTGCAACCTCAGGAGCAGTTTCCTGTACAATGCAGGACACAGAGTAAAAAGAGAAAAAGTGATGAGTTTTTGCAAGGTCAGTCGGAAGATATGTCAAATGTCCAAGCGAAAAAGCGACATGTTCCAGCACGCGCAACAGAGCTTAAGAAACCGAGCCAAGAAAGAACGTTCACTTCAAGGTCCACATCTGGACGGCAACAAAAACCTATAGGTAAGTCAAGTAAACTCATCATGCATGTCATTCAACATGTAGGTGATGAATCTAGTACGTATTATCAAATGCCTACTTATTTGAGATGTTTAGGCATTCTGCAAATTTAGAATGTTTTAAATAAAATCTCTTTTTCCGTAAAGCTCCACCAAGCTCCAGAAAGTTCACAAGACCCCCAGCAAAGAAATCCATTCCAAAAACAACCCCACAAAGTAAGAAAACATTTTGTCGTTGAATAACTTTTAAAAATATTTAGTATGACCAATGATACTACCTTAAACGTATTTCACTGATTTAGATGGTCAGTCTGTGAAGTCATTGACTAGTTCGAATCGAAAGTCAGTGAGGATAGTGGCTGTGGCGCAGGCCAAACTGAACTTTATGAAACCAACACAGACAGGTATGTTTTCATTGATATATTCATGTAATTTATTTGCTGTGTTTTTAAAGGGTTATTTCACCCAACAATTAATCTCATGTCATTCCAAACCTGTAAGACCATCTTCATCTTTGGAAGCATTTATCTCTATTTTTTAATGCACCTGAGCTAACACTAACTAACAGTTGCTTTTTTAACTAATGTTATCAAAGAATAACTTCTGTAAAAATGTAGCTGTTCGCTGTTTGTTAATATTAATTCATTAACTAGTGAGGCCTTATTTTAAAGTGTTACCTATTGTTCTTTATCATCTTTTGCACTTTAATCTGTTTTTTTTTTTTTTTTTACTTTATACATTTTTGTGTATTGCTTCGTTGTATTTGAATGTTCCGTTTATTTTGTTATAAGAAAATGATTAAACCTGTTATAGTATGACAACACTTTTTTTGCAACGCATATCAAAAGCTTCAGCAATTAATCGCAGCATGAAAATGTGATACCGGCACATGCCTATTGAGAGTACAAGCTAGCTAAAGCCGGCAAATTAAGCTTATTCTGCGTAATTTTAAAACAATCCATGTCAGCCATTTCGCAACGAGACTGGAAGCCCCTTCCATTACGCAAATTTGTGTCTGTGAAGTGTGTCACGCATGAATGGAGCCAATAAACTTAAAATGTTCAAGTGTCCAACTATGCAAGAATAGCTCGATTTATTATTGCAAGTCGTGTCTGGTTGGAAGGCGCAGTTACACAGTTGACGTAGTGTAACAATGCAACGCTTCCAGAACGCTGCACACCCTTGGCCGACGCTGAAGTGAGCACCACAACGCATGTGTAAAAGTCGTTATGCTGTAGAACTAGGAACCATTGCACTGTTTACACCATGCCAACAGTGTAAGAATTGCAGGTTGTGCGATAGACTTGAAAAAATTGTTGAATAAAGTTTTTTTAAATTTTTTTTTGCGTACAAAAAGTATTTTTGTCGGTTCATAAAAAAAAAAAGGTTGATCTCTACAATCTCTACATACTACCTGATCCACTCTCTTTCTTGACCTTGAAAGCGTTATTGAATTGCTGTCTATGGAGGGGTCAGAGATCTTTGATTTCATCAAAAATATCTTCATTTGCGCTCTGAAGATGAACAAAGGTCTCACGGTTTGGAACGACATTAGGGTGGGTAATTAATGACAGAATTTTCATCCATGTAATTGGCGTAGTTGCTTAAGTTGTACAATCTTGACAGCCATTCCAAGGCACCCTTTGCCATTTGCTGCAAAGAACATGTTTTATGATGAGCGGTGGATTGAAAAGCAGGAGAGCGGCTTTAGCTGGTGGATGAATTATGTTCTCACTCCTGATGACTTCAAAGTTGCAACTGAAGTTGCTAAAGGTGTGTGCTTTTGTTTTGGTTGTTAGCATCTTTTGAGCTTGGCATTGTCATTTTAAGTTCAATTTATGTAACATCTTTCTCATTGTTTCTTCTTAGTGAATGCCTTATCATTGACTATGGGCCATGACAAATTCAACATACCCAAAGCACCGACAAAAGAAGAGTTGTCTTTTAGAACGTACACAGCCCGTCAACGGCTAAACCGCCTTCGGCGAGCGGCGTGCAAGCTTTTTACTTCAGACACCATGGTCAAGGCCATCCAGAGGCTGGAGCTGGAAGTAGAAGCCAAGAGGCTCCTTGTGCGAAAGGACAGACATCTCTGGAAGGACATCGGTATGAAATGCCAAAGGATATATGTTTTGTCAATGATTATGCTTGTAAAACAAGCTCTTTCTACATATAAAGGTGGGCGTACGCTGTGTAAGTTTGGACACTCGAGGTCGTGAGCCATTTGCACATGTTGGGACAAGTCGGTTAACCTGATAATCATGTCAAAGCAGATGGAACATGGCATGACTACTGCACGGAGAGCCAGTGGCCATCACATGGAGACCGGAGCTTTCAATGTTGCCGCTTTATTTTATAAGAATAAACACTGGTCAAAAATGGCCCGACTCCCTGCTTTTTAAAAAAAATGTGTTTAAAAATTGTCGGGAGGTGCTCGTTTCCTGTCAAACTAGGGCTGTACAATAAATCAAATTACTAATCGTGATTACAATTATGGATTCCACAATTATGTAATTGTTCAAAAAGGCGCAATTACAAAAAAAGTAAACTAGCATTATTCTGTGTTAAAGGTGTTTTTTCTTTCTAAAGGTTAAGGTTTTTATAATTTGTAAAAAAAAAATTGTTTTGTTTTATTAGAACTAAAACACAGTATTTTTTTATGTTTTAATGGGCGTATTTTTCAAAAGGTTTCTTGTTAATCTAATTTTTCACTTTATTTCTCAGGTGAGCGGCAGAAAGTTCTTAACTGGCTGATTTCATACAATCCACTTTGGCTACGTATCGGACTTGAGGTATTTATTTTTTGTGAAAGCATAATATTCATTTATATGCTTGCTGAAAATATATATATTTTTGTCATTAGCTACATTATGATTTCATGTATGCCACATCTTTTGTCCGTGAATTGTTTCAGACAATCTTTGGAGAGCTAATATCACTTGAAAGCAACAGCGACGTCATGGGACTGGCCATGTTTATTCTCGGACGTCTGCTGTGGAATCCAGACATTGCCGCTGAGTTCAGGCATGCTAAAGTGCCCAATTTGTACAGAGATGGTAATTGAATAGTTTTTTTGTCATGGTCTTTAGATTATTGCAGGTAGTGTGTCTGTAATAACACATTCTTTTTTTCCCACTCAGGCCATGAGGAGGCACTGTCTCGCTTCACTCTGAAGAAACTAATACTGCTGGTTTGCTTTCTGGATAAAGCCAAAGACTCCAGACTGATCGAACATGATCCTTGCTTGTTCTGCATGGATGCTGAATTTAAGGTGTGTGTGTCTTGCGATATAATCATGGCAGTTGAGTTTGTGGCTTAACCTCTTACAGTGCTTTTACTGCATATGATAATTCATACTCAGAATGCAGAACTGAAGGGACATTCATTATAAGATCGCTACGGTGACCGGGAGGGGACATGTTCACTTTTTGTCGTGGCCACAAGATATTAATTAGTGGGAACGTAGTATGTGATAGTAATTTGTGGCCTCGAGTTCATTTTGTTGAGGTAATGACATTATTTTGTGGCCACCACAATCATTTATAAACCTACACTAACACAAGAGAATACATCAAAATGTTCATCGCAGTTTCAAAATAGTAATTTAAACCCTCGCTCTTTGCGAGTTTGCATGTTTTTATTTCCACATTTTCTTGTTCAAGAAATTAGTTGCTGTAGCATTTCTATTGTAAACAAGTGGCCAAATATTACAGCTTAAGTGGACATTTTTTTTTTTTTTTTTTTTTTGCCTTATATTAAACAAAGGATATGATAATGATGTATTTTTTTTTCTTTCCCTATAGTCAAGCAAAGATCTGCTTCTGGCGTTCTCACGAGACTTCCTCAGTGGTGAAGGCATTTTGTCACGCCACCTCAGCCACTTGGGCCTAGCAGTGTCTCATGTTCAGACTCCTCTGGATGAGTTCAACTTTGCTGTGAAGAATCTTGCTGTTGACCTGAGATGTGGCATTCGTTTGGTGTATGTTTGATTTTGCATGTCCCTTTATTAGAATAAAATGTTTTAAAACAAAATTGCTGTTGTCCTTTAATCCAATGTTTAGATTTGGCATTTTAAAAAGGCCTCCAAATTCCAATGTTATGTATATATAAATCTCTTAATATTTCTTTATTTATTTTCAGGCGGGTCATGGAGCTCTTCACTCTGGACTGGACATTATCTAGAAAACTGCGGATACCCGCTATTAGCCGCCTGCAGAAAGTGCACAATGTTGAGGTTGCACTGCAGGTTCTGAAAGACAAAGGTGTTGACCTTAAAGATGAGCATGGTGAGTGATTCACCTGTTTCTTGATGATAAATATCTAGGAATTCTTTATGAAACTCTTCATAATTTGTACAAAAGCACACTGAATTTGTCATAATTTTCTTGAAGGAGCGAACATTGACTCCAGAGACATTGTGGATGGACACAGGGAAAAGACCCTGAACCTCCTGTGGAAAATCATATTTGCCTTCCAGGTATCGACCAGAGCTGTGTACCATTATATCGTCGAGCACTATTTTTTGGATAAATCATTTGGATGACTGATACTCATTTTTATCTTTTGATATTATATCCATTTAACGTGTAATTCTTTAAATGTTATGATATTTCTTTCGTCATAGGTGGAGGTGCTGCTTGATGAGAATCAGCTCAAAGAGGAAATCAGTTTCCTCAGGAAAACCTGGAGAACAAAACAGAAACTTGCTTCAATAATGGCTAACAAAGGTGTTGCAGTGACGAGAATGAAGGCGAGACAAGCATTTGAACATTCCAGCGAGAAGGTGACGCTTCTTCTGGACTGGGTCAATGCTGTTTCCGAGTTCTACAATTTAAAGGCGAGTCACAAATGAAATGATTTGCTCATGTATTCACTGTTATGTTGTTCCAAACCCATATTTTGTCTTTATGGAATCAATTATTGTAAATGTGTAATAATTTTCCTGAATATATTTGAACAATAACCCCCAAAGGATCCTATAATAAACAATATCTCTCTCCATTATTTTTGCAGGCTGAAAACTTCACGGTGTCATTCTCAGATGGTCGTATCCTGTGCTACCTCATTCATCATTACCATCCTAGTCATCTTCCTGCAGAGGACATACAACAAAGAACAACTCAGACCATAGACTGTGGCCACCGTGGCAGAGTGGAGCTCAACAACTCCTCGAGTGACTCGGACTGCTCTTTTGAAAATGTGTCCTCAATGCAAACTGGTACTCTTTTTTTCTTTTTCTTTGTGTAAATCACAGACGTTTTACTTTTAGGCGAACTATTCCTGTAAGAGTATGGTAGTCTGTACAATTCATAACTGTAAATGTTTTAGAACAGTTTGTTTTTTGCCTTAGGTTCAGAATCCCTGTCAGTAGACTTCAAAGAGCTACTTGAGAATGAGAGAAGTAACTTTAATTTGGTGAACACTGCCGTGTCTTCTCTTGGAGGCGTGCCTGCTATGATAAATCCAGAGGATATGTCCAACACTATCCCGAATGAAAAGGTACAAACATTTTCCCTGTCTTCTAAAGCTGCATTCTGGATGAATTGAGAATCACGATTTTTGTTTAAAGTGGAAAACTAAACAAAATAGTAATTTACTAGAGGTGCTGAGAAAATGTTAATTGCTGCAGTCCATTTAAAAATGTTGTTATTTATAAAATTCAGTTTGAATGAATGATTCACTGTGTTTTTGAATGACCTTTGAATTAATTGACAATGACATAAACATTCTTTCAGTATTTATCTGACCGTTTTCCATTCAAGAACTGACATCATAGACGTTGGGGATTTAAAAAGCTGCATTCACGCACAAATCTCTTTTGATATGTACAACGCAAGTACATTAAACCACTTACACAGTCATATAGCTGCATACACGAGCATTTTTACTGAGACCGTGCACTTCAGCATTTGAAATTGAAAGCAGCCTTCTGTCACAGTCACAGAATTTTAATATACAAGTCCACTGCATTCCAAAAGACATAAATGATGCCTTCGTAGAGCATTTGTAAGGAAAATACAGATTGGCGAGACTGCGCACTGCAACTATAGTATCAATGAAGCCTGCAAATGTCTTTGTAATTTGTTTCAACCTTTTGGAACTGTATGGAAGGTAATTTTATGGAAGGTTCGAGTGGTGTACATGTGTGAAGAATTGGAAGCAGAATACGGGTGTTTCTAAAGCACACTCGCCATCTTTGCATCAGGTTAAAAACTAAGCTCAGAATTGATTCTGAAATTCTTTGAATCGATCCAGAATGTATAGTGTCAAATTACATTCAAAATTGATATTTTGATCACTAGCGTAGCATAGATATAATTTTTCATATCCGAGCTGTACACTTTTATCCCAGTGCTACTTTGATGAATTTTTGTAACAGAAATAATGATACTGTGTGGTTGAAAAGACTGTGAAGCCGTTTCATACTTGTCAAAAGTTTAATAGACACATCCGAATTGTCATTTAGGAATAATATCGCATGGGTGTTTTAATTGAGATTGCAGTCTTTTAACGATTAATTGTGCTCCCCCCAGGTTGTCACATGTTACCTCTCCTTCCTTTGTGCCCGTCTTTTGGATCTCCGCAATGAAACAAGAGCAGCCCGAGTCATCCAGGGTGCATGGCGGAGATACAAGCTACAGAAGGACATTGAGCTTATTCGGGTAAGGGTATAATTTTTCTACCATGTCAAGCTGCTTGGAACTTTGATGTGCTTAGAACTTTTTTTGTGTCTTATTTTGACAATTCACAGCAAAAGAACCTGGCTGCCACTAAAATCCAAGCCCTTGTGCGGAAGTTCATCTCGAGAAGAAGAATGATTCGACAGAATAAGGCAGCCATCAAGATTCAAACATTCTTGAGAGGATACAGTGCACGGGAAAAATTGAGAGTTCTTAGAAAAGAGAGAGATTTTGCTCTTCAAAATGCAGCTGCAATTGTAATTCAGGTATGTTTGGGATTAGTATTGGTGAAAAAGTACCTAGGCATGTTTCCAACTAGTTACGGATTATATTATATTAATGTATCATTTTGATTTACATTTTCTTGTATTCACACAGAAAACATACAAAGCTTGGAGGGTTCAACATCTCCTGAAGAAAAACCGTGCCGCCTGTGTGATCCAGGCAGCTTTCCGGAAGTGGCATGCGAAAAAAGTTCTGGAAGAAAACATTGCAGCCTTGCGCATTCAAGCATGGTACAGAATGCAGCGTTGTAAAACCAAGTACCTGGATATGCAAAGGAAAGCAGTTTGTGTTCAAGCATGGTTCAGAGGTCACCTTCAAAGATGCAAGTTTCAGGCTTTAAAGAAAAGGCATGATGCTTCAGTTGTTATTCAGAGTGCATTCAGGGCCTACCTTGTCAGACAACAGATATCTAAAATGGAGCAAAATGCAGTCTTGATTCAGAGGTGGTTTCGAGCCTGCATGCAAAGGAAAGCAGATCAGAAGAAGTTTTTTGAGATTAAATCGGCTGTTATGGCTCTGCAAGCTGCTTTCCGTGGATGGAAGGTCCGTAGATCTGTGGCTCTCCGCCACCAAGCTGCACTTCTGATTCAAACTGCTTTCAGGCGGTTTATGGCACAAAGGCGCTATTTGTGTTTGAAAAGATCAGCTGTTGTTCTGCAACAGAGATACAGAGCTAAAGTATTTGGAGAAAAGTTACGACAAGAGTATATGGCTCTTAAATCCGCTTCAGTGACAATTCAAGCAATGTGGCGAGGACGAGCTGAGCGGAAGAAGATCAGTGAACTCCACAGATTTGCCAAAATCATTCAGGCTAACTATCGTAGATATGTGGCACAGATGCGTTTTCTGGAAATGAAACGAGCTGCCGTAGTCATTCAAATACGCTACAGAGCCTTCAGAGATGGACAGAAAGTGTATATGGAATACACTGAAATTAAAAGAGCAGCCATTATGCTACAGAGTGCTTATCGTGGCAAGAGAGTAAGACAAGAACTACAGAAGAAAAACAAAGCAGCAACTTTAATTCAGTCTGTGATAAGAGCACATAGTTGCCGCCAGCAGTTTTTAGCTCAAAAACGTGCTGCTGTTGTCATTCAGCAACGGCATCGCGCTTTTGTACTTGGGCGGTTGCAAAGAAGCCATTATGTCCATTTGAGGCAGGTAACTATAAGTCTTCAGGCCATATATCGCGCGAACAAAGTGAGGCAAAATCTGAGACGAGAGCATCAAGCCGCTACTGTCATTCAAGCTCAATTCCGAATGCATAAAGTACGCATTGCCTTTGTTGCTGTAAAGTATGCAGCGATCATCATACAGCAACAATACAGAGCCTACAGAGTTGGCAAATGCATTCAAGCTACTTACTTGCAAATGAAAAATGCTGCTGTAGTTATTCAGTCAGCATTCAGGGGAATGAAAGTTCGCAACCACTTACTGAAATCACACCAAGCTGCAACAGTGATTCAGGCACATTTCCGTGGACATTCCCAACTCAAAAAGTACCAGAGAAAACAGTGGGCCGCATCAGTTTTACAGCAGCGATTCAGGGCATTGATGACTAAAAATGCAGTCATGAAGCAATTTAGAGACATAAAAACAGCTACCATATGTATCCAGTCAGCTTTCCGTGGAATGATGGTAAGAAAGGAGATTGCAGCAAGGCACAAATCTGCAAAAATTATCCAGATGATGTTTAGAGCTTTCAAACAACGGTGTGATTACCTTGCTCTCAGAAATGCCACCATCCGTATTCAGCAACAATACAGAGCACTTGTAAGTGCAAGGCAACAACGCAAAAGGTATTGCTCCTTGCGAGAAGCTGCCGTCACTTTGCAGTCTGCATACCGAGGGATGAGACTCAGGAAAGAAATCAATAGAAAGCACAAAGCTGCAACAGTTATTCAGGCACATTTCCGTGGACACTCCCAACTCAAAAAGTACCAGAGACAACAGTGGGCCGCATCAGTTTTACAGCAGCGATTCAGGTCATTGATGACTAAAAATGCTGCCATGAAGCAATATAGAGCAATAAAAACAGCTACAGTATGTATCCAGTCAGCTTTCCGTGGAATGATGTTAAGAAAGGAGATGGCAGAAAGGCACAAATCTGCGCAAATTATCCAGAAGACGTACAGAGCTTACAAACAACGGTGTGATTACCTTGCTCTCAGAAATGCCACCATTTGTATTCAGCAACAGTACAGAGCACTTGTAAGTGCAAGACAGCAACGTAAAAGGTATTGCTTGTTCCGAGCAGCTGCCATCACTTTGCAGTCTGCATACCGAGGTATGAAACTAAGGAAAGAAATTGACAGAAAGCACAAAGCTGCAACAGTTATTCAGGCACATTTCCGTGGACATTCCCAGCTCAAAAAGTACCAGAGACAACAGTGGGCCGCATCAGTTTTACAGCAGCGATTCAGAGCATTGATAACTAAAAATGCTGCCATGAAGCAATATAGAGCAATAAAAACAGCTGCCATATGTATTCAGTCAGCTTTCCGTGGAATGATGGTAAGAAAGGAGATAGCAGAAAGGCAAAAATCAGCAGAAATTATCCAGAAGATGTATAGAGCTTACAAACAACGGTGTGATTACTTTGCTCTTAGAAATGCCACCATCCGTATTCAGCAACAGTACAGAGCACTTGTAAGTGCAAGGCAACAACGCAGAAGGTATTGCTTGTTGCGAGAAGCTGCCGTCACTTTGCAGTCTGCATACCGAGGGATGAGACTCAGGAAAGAAATCGACAGAAAGCACAAAGCTGCAACAGTTATTCAGGCACATTTCCGTGGACATTCCCAACTTAAAAAGTACCAGAGACAACAGTGGGCCGCATCAGTTTTACAGCAGCGATTCAGGGCATTGATGACTAAAAATGCTGCCATGAAGCAATATAGAGCAATAAAAACAGCTACAGTATGTATCCAGTCAGCTTTCCGTGGATTCATGGTAAGAAAAGAGATTGCAGAAAGGCACAAATCTGCGGAAATTATCCAGAAGACATATAGAGCATTCAAGCGACGTCATGATTACCTTGCTCTTAAAAATGCCACCATCCATATTCAGCAACGGTACAGAGCACTTGTAAGTGCAAGACAACAACGTAAAAGGTATTGCTCCTTGCGAGCAGCTGCCATCACTTTGCAGTCTGCGTACCGAGGGATGAGACTCAGGAAAGAAGTCGATAGAAAGCACAAAGCGGCCACTGTGATTCAGGCAATGTACAAAATGTACAGAACAAGAGTACCATTCCATGCTATAAAACTGGCTTCATTGGTCATACAGAGGCAATACAGGTGCCATTTACTGAGAAAAGAGGCAAGAGAGAACTTTTTAAAGCTGCGGCATAGCGTAACAGTGATCCAGGCTATTTACAGAGGAAGCCGTGTACGCCGTGATATTGCTAGAATGCATTTTGCTGCCACAGTCATTCAAAGGAAGTACCTTGCCTACAAGCAAAGGAAGCACTTTTTGTCCATCCGGGCAGCTGTAGAATTCTGTCAACGACGCTATCGATCCATTTTAATAGCAAGACGTGTTCGGAGAGATTATTTTGCTAAACGCCAAGCTGTTCTTATAATCCAGGCAACTTTCAGGGGAATGCAGGTCCGGCGACAGGTCCGGAGAGAGCACAAAGCTGCAACGATCATTCAGTCCCATGTGAGAAAGCACATCTTCAAGTTGCGCTTTCAGCGGCTTCGTTGGGCAGTGTATACCGTTCAGCAACATTTTAGAGCTAATAAAATGATGAGGCGAGAGATGGCAGCTCTACAGGAACAGAAGAATGCTGCTTTGATTCTACAAGCAGCCTATCGTGGCATGAAGTCCAGACAGACTTTGAAGCAAATGCATCAAGATGCCACCACTGTTCAAGCGACTTTCCGAGCTTATAGTGCTCGTAAGAGGTATTTAGCCATGAAATGCGCTGCCATTGCCATTCAGCGACGGTATCGTGCTGTAAATGCAGCGACACGGCAGAGAAAGAACTTTCTTGAAATGCGTCAAGGGGCACTTGTTCTGCAAGCATGTTATAGAGGTCTTCAAGTTCGGAGGAAACTTCTGCTACAGCGTCAAGCAGCTGTCTTGATTCAGTCTTATTTCAGAAGACACAAAGAAATGGTCAAGTTCCAGGCCATGAGGCTGTCAGCCATCATTATCCAGAGCTATTACAGGTCATATGTCCAGGCTAGAGCAGATCGGGAGAGCTATCTACGTTTGAGAAAGTCTGCTGTTGTCATTCAAGCATCTTTTCGAGGACACTCTCTCAGGAGACGTTTGGCAGAAAAACAAAACGCGTCCATTATCATACAGGCTGGCTTCCGCATGTACCAGCAAAGGTCCGCTTTTAAGAGGCAGCGATGGGCAGCCAGGGTTCTCCAGCAGAGGTTCAGAGCTTTGAAACTTCGAGACGAGCATATGAACAGATACCAGCAGGTGAGGAAGGCTGCTGTATGCCTGCAGAAGTCTTTCAGAGGGATGAAGGGGAGAGAACTGGCCAGACGGACCAAGGCTGCAAGAACCATCCAGTCCTACCTCAGGATGTCTGTCCTAAGACAGCATTTCATGAAAGCAAAGGCTGCAGCAATCGTGATTCAGTCTGCGTACAGAGGCCATTGCGCCAGAGTTCAGCATTCTAGGATGCAAGCAAGTGCAACGCTCATCCAGAAGTGGTACCGATCACGTAAACTGGTCCAGAAAGATCGGAATGGTTTTCTTGCTCTTAGGCAAGCCACGCTTACCTTGCAATCTGCTTTGCGTGGAATGCTGGCAAGGATGTTTGCAAAAAGAAGACGGGCTGCGATCAAGATTCAGTCAGTGATGCGCATGCACATGCACCGCAAGCGCTACGTGATGCTTCGCTCAAGTGTCCTGAAGTTGCAAGCTCAGTACAGAATGTTTGTGGTCCAGAGAAAATACCGTGTTTTACAGGCTGCAGCGGTTATACTCCAAACGCGTTACAGAGCTCATAGGGCAACTATGGAACAGAGGAGCAGTTACCTGAAGACTCTCCAAACTATAAAGTTCCTTCAGGCCAGAGTACGTGGACACATTGAGTACAGAAGATTTCAGAGATTGAGGGCAAGTGCCATCACAATTCAGGTAATCACCATGTAGTTATATTCTGTCTGGTCATTTATTTTAACTTGATTCACTGAAAATTCAACGGAATTGATCAGAAGGCTTCTTTTCTTGCCCTCAAAAAAGGCTCATTATCGAGGAATGATTGAGAGACGCAGGTTTCAGCAACTCAAGGAGTCCGTTCTGGTTATACAGAAGCATTACAGAGGTTTCCATCTTTGCCAGAGAGAGCGTGCACAGTTTCTTCAGCTGCGAAAGTCTGCTGTTGTGATACAGGTAAGCATGTAGCAACTCTAAAATGTATGTTTGATTATACTTCTCTGAACCCATTTCTCTAGTCCTGCAATAACCCTGCTTGTTTGTTTTTTCTTGTACACTTGTTTTTCTGCTTGTTTCTGTTTGTCATATTATTGCATATGTGTGTATATTTGATCTTTTTTTTTGTCTCTTGTTAACTTCAGAGAGCATTTCGGGCTTATCAAACAAGGCAACATATCTTGCAAACACAGGCTGCCCTGAAAATTCAGTCCTGGTTCCGAGGACGCCTAGCTAGACAAAACTACATCTTAAAACAAGCTGCTATTGCAACTATTAGACAATGTATTCAAGCAAGACGCCAACGTGCAAGGTAACCAATGATAATATTTTATTCTTCTTTTCTTCTTTTAAAGTTGTGTCAGGAATCACAACATGACTATTTCTTCTCCTTTCCAAGATTTCTAGCAATCCAGCACAGTGTCCAAGTCATTCAAAAAAGATGGAGGGAAACTCTGACTGCCAGAAAACAGCGTGCTGACTTCCTAAGATTTAGAAAATCTGTTATATACATCCAGGCATTATGCAGAGGTCGGAGAGTAAGAGATTCCCTTCAGAAGGTAACTATTCTCTTTGTTGGAATCTAGGCCATAACCATTTCATGACATTTGCGTTTTTTTTACCAAAGGTTAAAGTGATACTTAACCCAAAAATGAAAATTACACCATAATTTACTCAGCCTCAAGCCATCCTAGGTGAATGTGACATTCTTCTTTTAGACGTATACAGGGTTATATTAAAAAATTGCCCTGGCTAATCCAATCATTATAATGGCAGCACAAAATTTGAAGCCGGTCTGGCAGAAGCTAGACATTTTAATTTATAAAGTTTTAAATATTTATATTTTTCTTACACCAACCAGTCGATTCACTCTAGGCTTTTTTTTAACCCCCTGGAGCTGTATGGAGTATGTTTATGAAGGATGGATGCACTTTTTTGAGGTTAATTTTTGGCTGCCATTATAATGCTGGGATTAGCCAGGGCATTTTAATAGAACTCAGATTCTTTTCGTCTGTAAGAAGAATGTCATATACACTTAGGATGGCTTGAGGGTGAGTAAATCATGGGGTGAAGTCCATTTTTTGGGTGAACTATTCCTTTAAGGGGGTGAGGCGGATGTTATTGATTTATTTAAGAGTTCAAAAATTAAAGCATTTAAAAAGGATTTAATGGAGTAAAGAGTAAAAATAAAATAAGGAGGGTTGGGTTGTCTATGGTAGTTACAACCCTGGGGGGAAAATGTTATTATATAGAAAAATGTATTATATAGGTAATATGTTTATCTCAAGCATGCTTTTTTTCTGTGCTTGGTCAGAATGGCTGTCAAGTTTGATTTACACTGACACCTAGTTGTGTGGATGCAGTATTACACACAAATGTACATTTATTACACTACTGACATAACTTTTTCATGTGAGTGTTCTTTATAATAAATATTTATTAAAAGTTAAATTATTGTCTTTGTGTGTAAGGCTTTTAAATACGAAAAAATAGTGTGCACATATATGATTTAGGAGAACTTGTGCTTTTGAACTTGTCATGTTGTTTTGCCAACAATTTGTGTAAATTCCTGTAAACATAATAGACTTGCGCAATGATGAACTCGCTCAGTAAATACATACTATCTAAAGTTTACCATTTGTAGATAAAATTACAGAGAAACTGTTTTCAAAGTCCATTTATTTCACAGATTGTTGACATTATACTGTGTAACTTGTGTTGCCAAGCTTTTCTTATAACTTGTCTGTCTGTCTGTCTGTCTGTCTATCTATCATATCTATCATATCTATCATATCTATATATATGTATAATATATATATATATATATATATATATATATATATATATATATATATATATATATATATAATATATAATATATAAAATCATTGTCCATCTGCACTGTGAAGCGCCGTCCGATGAGTTCTGAAGCATTTGGCTGAATATTAGCAGCCAATTGTCCCAGTACTTTTTAAAAGTCTGCAGTTAAAGCACATCTTGTTGATTTCATTTTAAATCCATTGTGGTGGTGTATAGAGAATCAAAAGTTTATGTTTTTGAATATTCTTATAATTTCTTATGCTCATCAAGCCAGCATTTATTTGATCAAAATACAGAAAAAACTTTCTGTGAAATATTACAATTTAAAATAATGGTTTTCTATTTTAAAACATTTTTCCAGCATCATTACTCCAGTCTTCTCTTCAGTGTCACATGATCCTTCAGAAATCAATTCTAATAGGCCAAATTACCCAATTTTTAATATAAGATTTATTTTAAAAAAAATCCAACATTAATAATAAATCAGCATGTTACTCTAGTCTTGTGCTATATGCAAAAGTTACACTTTTTTCATATAGCTTTAGTGGGTCTTTGGAAGTCAATTATTTTATTCACAATAAAATCTCAACATGAAAATGTTGTTTACCAACTGTTAAAAAGCAACACCAAACCTTCCGTGTATTCTTTTTCACAGCAAATAACAGCTGCTGTGAAGCTACAATCAGCTTTCAGAGGCTTTACCCAAAGACGACGGTATCACCAACAGAGAGCTGCCGCCATCATTCTGCAGCGGCGTTTCCGAGTCGTGCAGCTTGCCAGAGTTGAGGAAGAAAATCGAAGACGGCGACACAATGCCGCTGTTTATCTTCAGGCTTTGTGGCGTGGTTGGCTTGCGAGACAGCAGGCAAGTTGTCTTTTGTATTTGTTGTTTTTACTAAGGCTGTGCACAAGTAATTGACTATTGAAGGATTAGCTCTGCAACCAGCTAGTTGGAGTAAAATTTCTCGAATGCCATCCATAATCCAAAGTTTCTTGAATCAATTGAAGGGACTGAATATGGTAAATGTTTTGGGCCCGGTTTCTCAGACAGGACCTAGGCTAATTCAGTTCAATTAGGACATTTAAGGATCTTTTATAAATGTGCCTTTGGAGAGAGAAAAAAAACATTACTGGTGTGCATCTTAAAGGTGGGGTAAGTGCTTTCTGGTAACCGTTGTTGTTATTTCAAATCACCAAAACAAACTAGCCCCTACCCCTAAAAGGGTCTCGGCCCTATTTTGATAGCTCCGCCCCACACATGCGTAGCCCATGCAATGACTATGGCAGAATCTGCATGTTACTAATCCAGGTTGAATATTCAATAAAAAAAATTATTGAATAATAATTTTTCTCCGTTCTCCGAAACCGTTCTCATGAACAACTCGATAGAACACAAGCTCGATAGTCCAGCTAACGACATATTCCATTTATGACCGGATAAGGGTTATATAGATCATGAAAAGAGAAAACAAACGTATATTAGGAGCATAGTATCTTACTTGTCGCACACATTTTGTGAGCTGATGCTTGAAACAGACAGTGAGGAGATTTAGATGCCACATGCGGTGTGGAAATGAACAGGTCTTTATCATCGCTGAAGTGAGTGACAATAAGATCGCGAATGGACAAACAAATGAACATGACACGAGCATATTCAAGCAAAAGCTAGCATATATTAGTTCTTGGCTAATGTCCTTAATGTGTGACTCGTGTGTTTTGAATAATGACGTGCACCGAGGCTCTCTTCTCACCATCAATAGTACACCCGCCCCGTACCTGCTGATTGGCTACAGGTTTGTTATTGCACTCGGCCCGAGTCCATTTTGTAAAACAGTTTTGTAATAACACTTACCCCATCTTTAAGACATAGCAATGGCTCTGACATATTTTAAGAAATGTCAGTGCAAGTTGAAATAGCTCAAACATGCATTTTAGTCTGGGACTATTCTTAATTCTTGTCTGTGAAACTGGGGGATAGAGTATTAACTTGTTCCCTTTATAGGTAAAAGAAATGGCTTGTGCTGCAAGACGTCATCGTTTCACAGCTGCCATTTACCATCATCTCTGTGCAATAAGGATTCAGAGAGCTGTGCGAGCGCACTGGGCTCTTAAATCGGCCAAGAAGAAAATCTCTTCAGTCCTATACATCCAGGTACATTTAATCCTTTACATGTTAAAAGGAAATCATTTATGTAATTGAATTCCTTCAAAGAAACACATTATTCAATACTGAAAGCTGTAAAATTAAATGTACCCCTCAACATAACTTGATTGATGTTTTATGTGTGTCATAATCTTGGGAATATCACTTTTTAAAAAAAGTTAAATTGGATTTGTTAGCCAGAGGTAACATTGTGCAATAGAAGGTTAGCCCTTAACATATTACACATTTTACCTAATATAAATGTTCTTAATTTAACTACATTTTCTGTTAAATTTCCTCTCCCCAAATTTCTAGCAAAGTTTTAGGGCAAAGCTGCAGAGAAAGCGATATCTTAAAGACCGAGAAGACATCATCAAGACCCAGAGGGCAGTGAAAACGTGGTTACGTCGCCGCAACCAAGCTGCTGATACTATCCAGTGTGCAGTCAGGAAGCTGCTTCTTAGACGTCGCAAGGAAAAGCTACAACGTGGAATAATAAAGGCGCAGGTGTGGAAGAAAGGGCTTGATACATAATGCATATACATTTCATATTATGTAGCAAGTTTTCTTTGTGTATGTATTTTCTTTCACTGTGCACAATGCAAGTAATATTTAATTCTAGATTAGTATTACTAGATTCAATGACTAAAAACAAGTATTCTGAATGGATAATTTCATTTAAAAATGAAACCCAGTAGTTCTGATTAAGGGTTTTCCGAGTAAACTAGTTTGCTTGCTTTCTTCTTGAGACCATAAAAGGCAGTATGTTGATGTTGTCTTTATCATACAATGACAGTGTTTTAAATTTTGCGTGAACAACTCCATTATTTGACCTTTTGCAATATGATTGAATTGCTTTCAGGCACTCTGGAGGGGTCATTGTTCAAGAAAACGGCATGACACAAGCAAAGTCGTTTCCATGAGGCGACGTCTCTGGGAAGTAAATCAAAGGGTGAAGGAAGAGGACAAGCTGTGTAACAAGACTACAACAGCGTTGAGCTACCTGCTTGGATTTCAGAATTATGCTTACATTATTGCAGCCTTGAGACATTTAGGTAAGGCGCTGTTTTAAAGATATGAGGTTGGCTGTATCATAAAATGTAACTAACATTTTTTTTATGGTTAAAGAAACTGCCACCAGACTTTCACCGGAGTGCTGCGAACGCCTTGTTGAAAGTGGAGCAACACACACCATCTTCACTTTGATAAGGAGCTGCAACCGAAGTGTGCCTTCAATGGAGATCATCACATTATCCATCCAAGTCCTTCTCAACCTATCAAAAGTATGTTGCCTCATAATTTGTGCTGTCAAATTCTCTATGCCAGTGGTTCTCAAACTTTTTACACCTTTTTACATTCAAAGTCCACCTTCAGCCCAAAAACAATGGTCTTAATCAGGGCTGAAGGTGGACTTTGAATAAGGGTATCTGCTAGGGATGCACCGAATATTCGGCAACCGAAATTATTCGGCCGAAAATAGCCAAAAAAAGCACTTTCGGCATTCGGCCGAATAAGTAAAAAGGCCGAATAATTTTGGCCGAACAATGACGTTTTTAATGACGCGATCAAAAAGTAACCCACGTAGAGTAAGAGATGCGTGCTTTATGCAGCAAACATGTCAGCAGTGTGGAAGCACTGTTTAGTGCTGAAATTTAGTGCTCATGTCATCGATGAGAAGAGGAACCGACTTTCATGTGAGAAAGCAGAGAAGCTACTTTTCATAAAGAAGAACCTGCCACTTTTCCTGAAGAAGTAGGCTAAGTAGGCTTATGTCTAAGACAGTTATTTATTTGTTGTGGGTTCATCCACATTTTTTGCACTATTCAATGCACATTAGTTGTTGTAGACATACAGAGTTACATTCTTTCAGCAGTCAGTTATAGGCCTAACATAGGCTATTCAAGAAGGGGGGCTTCTAAGATGGCCAAATAAAAATATATTTTTTATTTTACTAATTATTTATTTTAAGTTATGTTGTGCTTAGTTTGTATAATATCTGCTGGAATGTTAAAAAAAATTCAGTGTTAAATAAATATTTTGAAATTGTATTTTTGTTATTTGATTTATTTCTCTGAAAAGCAACACAAAATAGTAAAAAGCAAATTTTTACTATTTAATTATTATAATGGTAAAAAAAAAATTGCCAAATAAATGGAAAAAATGCGAAACACCGCGTTCGGTATTCGGCCTTCGGTCTTCGGCCAAGCATTTCATTATTATTCGGTTTCGGCTTCGGCCAAGAATTTCATTTCGGTGCATCCCTAGTATCTGCAGGTTTTACCAAGACCATTTCTAAGACCATTATGAATTAAATTTAAGACCTATATCGCGCAATAAAAAAAATGCATAGGTGCAGTATCACTAAATTACTTGCAAAGCGAATTCATTTATTTAAATTGAACAAAGTATTAGTAATCTTATTATACATAGCTCAGTCCCACCGGGATTAGCATATATATATATATATATATATATATATATATATATATATATATATATATATATATATATATATATATATATATATATATATATATATATATATATATATATATATATATATACACATATATATATATATATATATATATATATATACACATACATACATACACACACACACACACACACACACACACACACACACACAATACATACATATACACACACATCCACACACGTTACATTTTTATTTTATCAAAATTATTTATTTTATTTTGTGGTAGCCACAAATTTGCGAACATTTTTATTTTTTTCATAATTAGGATGCCACATTAACCATAACAATAGTCACACATGGCAATACAACAAACAAAATGAATGAATCTTGTTTGGTATTACAAAAAAGGCTGGTCCAGTGGTGTGCTATCTATCTTTATTGCTTGGGGTGGGAAATATGACTAAAATCTTACAAGTAAACCACAGCAATAAGCAATTGCTTAATAGAAGTAAAACATTTTCAAGTTATTAAGTAATCAAGTAAACTGGTCAGTAATACTAATAAGGGCCTACTTATTAACAAATGACAATAGGCTATTGTCAGAACAGGACAAATTAATAAAACTTAATGATACATATCTACAAACAGTGCTTTAAGTGTGCTATTTTCCCCGTTTGTGTTGTTATTAAGCTATATTAGTTTGCTTTCACTTTGAGAACTTACTAATTCCCAGATCCAGAACTTACTCACACATCCCAAACCTTTTTACTCAAGTCAGATATAGACATATGCATAATGTGTGTATTTGATCGTTCAAGAGTAGGCTAATAGGCCAAAAAAAACAAAACAAAAAAAACAAACATCCAATACACTCACGCGAGCGCTGACAGGCAGCAAACACACGCAGTCTGACATCGGAGTTCGGCGTATACATCACTGTTATTAACTCTTTTAGTGCAATCGGGTATATTATACTTTTATTTGGTCATTATGCAAGATGGTGAGAGATTCGCCTTTGCTTTCACGATCGCGGAACTGCAAGAAAGGTCAGCTGAAGAATAAAATCTGTTTTATGCGTCTGTGGGGTACGATCAGAAAGAGGCTGGTGCCAATAACACGAAAGCTGATTGGCTGCAATACAAGATGCATACTGATCTAATTTGTAGTTGTAATAGAGCGAACAATAGTTGGACTAGCGAAAGAAAGAACAACAACACCACGGAACACGCGCGCTGCGAAAGAGCTTTTCATAACTTATCCACCTCCACCTCTTCCCATCACAGCCAATTCATATTTAATTCAGCGATTCCTCCGCGTACCACTAGTGGGAGCCTGCATACCACTTGTGGTACGCGTACCACACTTTGAGAATCAACGCTCTATGCTGATTAATTGCATATTTGCTCATCATATATATATATATATATATATATGTATATATATATATATATATATATATATATATATATATATATATATATATATATATATATATATAATTTTTTTATTATAATTTTTTTTCAGTACAACAGAACCACAGATGCAGTTTATGATGTGGACAACTCTGTAGAAACCCTCCTGGATCTTCTGCAGATCTACCGTGAGAAAGCTGGAGATAAGATTGCAGAAAAAGGTGGCAGCATCTTCACCAAAGCTTGTTTTCTCTTGGTTCTCTTGGTCCAGGATGAAAGGAGAGCAATGGTGGGTGTTTTCTTATAATAATAATAATTTGATAGGGCCTTTTAAAAGTTTTACAAAGATAAAAGAAAAATACATTGAAATGGGGAAAGACAAAATGAAAGTGTGCATCATATCAATTTAATAAAAAACTATGCAGGGTTGGGAGGGTTACTTTTAAAATGTATTCCTCAAAATATTTTAAGTGGTCATTAATGGACCATAATTATTGCACAAATATTATTTAGTACCAAAAGAGCTCTTCAAAATATAAATATAACTAAACTACAATATTGAGCATTTATTTAATTGAGAAATAGTTCAGGTGTACGGTCACATTTGACTATGATAGTAAGGAATACCTCAGGGCTAAATACAAGAAAAACATAACATTAATGTCAACAATGTTGCATTTCCATCGATCTCCATAATAAAATTATACTGTAAATGTGGTTGATGAATCAATGCACACTATGCTGTACTGTTTACCAAAAATAGCTGTAAATACCTGTATAGTGAAGCTTTAATCTATTCAGATGTATTGATTGACACAGCGCTGGTTTGTTTAGAACTATTGAGAGCGCCATGATCACGTGACTGCGCGCTGCGGCGAGATGAACGCATGTCGCAACTGTTATTCAACATCTCTGGTGTTAACCGTTATGCCACACTAAGTTTTTTTTAAAAATGTAAAGCTTAGATTTTGTTTCATATCAAAAACAATTTGGATTTTTTTGGACAGAGTGAGACTTTAGTAAGATTGGGATTCCTTTGATTATATCTATATCTCCATCTATCATGCATCAATCTGTCATCTATCTAATGTTATAAATTAGAAGCATATGTGAACCCCGTCTGTGAAACCCGGCTAAAGTCGCAAAATTTAATTATGAGATTTTTATCGTCAATGTTCCATAGCCATAAAAATGACGAAAATAGGTAATTTGTGTTTATTGCTGTAAATGATAAATTATACTAAGGAATTTGAGATACAATACTCAATTTTTAATTCATAACATTATAAATACTGAAATTAGTGATTTTATTGACACTACACTTTATGCTTTTGCACAAAAAAAATTCCGGATGCGGGCTCCCTAAACATGCGGTCTCTCCCATTAAACATTTTAATCATCTCGGGGTTTTTCAGCGCAACAACACCAGCTGATTTGTATGTTATTCAGTTCAGGAACTTCTTTTTTTACCATTAGGAAGAGAAATACATTAAAATCAATCGGCAAAATAAAAGCGATACTACCCCTGGGTCTTTAACAGACAGCATTAAAGGCTACTGCTCCTTTATGTAAAAAAGATAAGGAATCACACACTGCTGTTGATTGAATAGCTTTTGTAAGTTTAATAAGGATTAATTTTTAATTTAAACAATTAAATATGCAGTAATTCTTCATTTGATTACTTTATTACATTTATTTACCTAAAAACTAATGTTAGACCTAGGCCTACCTGAAAAGCCCGAAAAGCATTGTTTGGTTAGTAGCCTATCTATGCTCAATAGTAATTATTTGTGCTGCTGCTTGTATTTAAGTTATTTGTTCTTTTCTTTATTTTTATTTGACAGTAGTCCTTTTTTCCATGAACATAGCAAATACCGAACCATACAGAAACCGTGAACCTGAACCTGGGAACATAAAACCTTGATACAAACCGAATCGTGAGCAGTCTGTACCATTACACCCCTAGTGTAACGTATGCAAGGGTGTGCCACAAAATTAAGAACATTTTCAAAGGGTGCCATGACTGAAAAAAGGTTGGGAAACACTGGTTTCATGAATTAAGTTATCTAGGCTATTTGACATGGCAGCACTTAAACGGGAGCTGGAATAGAAAAAAGCTGATTGCTTAAAAGGCTTTTCCGATATTAATCTCTGTGGAATTACCCCGAATAATGATATAACCGGGTTTATTGAAGAAAGTGCAGGTTTGGAACAACATGATGGTAAATAAATGTTGACAGAATTTTCATTTTTGTGTGAACTATCCCTCTCTTTATTTTTGCTCCAGTACTGTACTTAATGTTACAGTAGCCCAGTAAAATAATTTAAGTTAGAGATTTTATACTGAAATGTAATTTATTAATTCATTTATATATTAATGACTTTTTCCATGGATATTTAATTTTATTAATAAAGTTATACAAATAATTTCAATTAATTGCTGCTACAATCAAGCTCTTGTACCCCCAATTTGTTTGAATGTTTTTGTGCTTTTTGGACATGCGCATCATAATAAATAAGCCTGTTTTACAAAACTTTAAGAATTTTCCCATAAATGTGTCATATATCACTGAAAATGGGAGAATCTCAGCTTTAATGTGGTATATGGCTCATATTCAGGTGTTTACATTGAGAAATTCCAAAAACATGATTTTATGTAGAAAATAGTGAATCACAAAAAATGACTTTAGCTGGGTTTTCACAGACAGCGTCACACATTATTAGGCTACTTATAAAGCCTTTCGGTAACCTACAGTACACACACCAGTAAATATAAAAAAATAAATATTATATTTAATTATGGCCTAATTAATTATAAGAGATGCCAGTCAAAATGCCTGCGTTCCCTTTTAACTGGAAGTCAAAAAATGTAAATGGCTTCAATAAAAGCTAAGCTCAGCTCGTTCCTCAGTTTAAAAAGACTAATCAAAAAGCTGGGAAAAAGTGTTGCTTAACATTCTTTTAGCTATTTTCAGGAAAGTTGTCATGAAACTTTGTTCAATAACATTTGATTGTTTGAATGTTCTTTTTAAACAGGAGGTCCGAAAGCTTCCAAAGATTTTGGATCGCATTCGTAGCATCTACCGACTCACGCTTCGAAAGTACAAAATGGACACAGAGAGAAACAAAGTCAAACAGAAAATGAACGCATCTCTCAATGGAAGTTTCTTCCAAGCCACCCCTCGGAAGTCAAAACCAGTGACCAGGTATGCGGATCTCTGCTATCTGGAAAATTATTTGCCTTGGTTTGTGTTGTAAGGAAAATACTGATCCTGACAATTTTCTTTTATTTCCCTTAGGTTTGCTCCAGACTGGGTTCTACGCCGTGACAAAATGAAGGACATCGTGGATCCTCTTTGTGCCATTCAGATGCTGGCTAATGCTCTTGCCCTTGTGCCTTGAAAATATCGCAGCAAGAAAAAAAGTTATAAACCTGTGTGCTGCCAAAGTGCTTAACTGTTGCTCAAAATAGTGTACTCTGTTGGCTTTGTAAATATTGTGGTATTTTTTTATTTTTCTGTGTGTGTATATATTTTTTATCCCTGATCTCTTAAATGTTGTGGACTGTTTTATTGCTGCATATAAGGGTCTGTGCTGTAAAATGCACATGTTAGCTTTAAGATGCTGTAAATAAAAGTGCATTTTGGAATTTATTTTCTTTTTAATGTGCGGTAATTGGATATTAAAAATAACCACAGGTTTTTTTTTTTTTTTAAATATCCTGGTGCAATTTTTGACTGAAATAACTGTCTATAAGGTTACAATGTGAGTAAATTGTTAGGTTATTGTTATTCTTTTTATTATAAGGATTCGGAGTGTTGTTTTTTCCCCTTGCCTATATTGTTATGTAGTATATCCGAGGGAAGCGTCTAAATTGTTAGGTTATTGTTATTCTTTTTATTATAAGGATTCGGAGTGTTGTTTTTTCCCCTTGCCTATATTGTTATGTAGTATATCCGAGGGAAGCGTCATCTTCAGGTAACTTGATTTTGAATTTGTGTGACGGTTTGTCATGCCCTCGTGCCAGTACACACGTCAAACAGAGAAGATATGTCCCTGCAAAAGAGGGAGTTATTTTGTATGATATTTAGAGGGCTCCTAAATTATAAAAATAATTATGTGCACGGATAAATAATTAAAGGGGGGGTGAAATGCTGTTTCATGCATACTGAACTTTTTACACCTTTAAAGACTTGGATTCCCATCCTAAACATAGACAAAGTTTCAAAAACTAATGTTGGACGTTTGATGGAGTATTTCTGTGTTAAAAATACTCCTTCCGGTTTCTCACAAGTTTCGGCGAGTTTTTTTCGAGTATGGGTCATAGACCGTAAAAAAATAGGGCGCGCGCGCGTGACTAGAGGGAGAGAGAGGAAATGCACGCTGTAAACAGTCTCTCAGGTGCAGATCCAGTCGTCCGTGAACACTTATGTCGCGCCGCGCTCCACTTTATTCCTATGGGTGACGTCGAGCGACTTCAACGCTTCAGCACAGCATTCCGGGAAGGCAGCGCTGCATTTGAACCGATTTGAACGCAGAAATGACGGGAAGCTTCAAGGCATCGCTTCAGTCGCGTCGCAAAGTGGATTTCCACGGTCACTGCTGTCACAGGACTTCACCAAATCATACCAAAGAAGTGTGTTTTTGACAGAGCGGTCCCAGCGATAAAGTTCGGTCCTGCTTTGGAAGATGCCGGTGAGTAAATCAACTTCAAATGTCTCTGCTATTGGCTCCCGTCGCATGAGTAAACATCAGTAAATGATACGATCGCGTGCTTCGTCATTCAAATGCGCTAACGGTTACTCCATTGTTGTTCTGTATAACGTTACACTATTCTGACTCTGACGTGCAAAACCATTTTGCTTGCTACCTCTAAGGTCTAGTCACATACAATAGTCCATAAACCGAATCATGTCCTCATAAACTGCACACAAAGGCCCCTAAATACAGTACATACCACAGAGACGGACATCCTGATGTTGCCGTTTCTCCTGTTCAATTTATTTCAGCCTCAGATTTGATTGTGGATCATTATCTGTATTAGCTGAGATAGATGGGTTTCTCCACGCTTGAGGACGTCACTGCTTTGCGCGCTTGTCATTCTTTAGCTCCGCCCACACGATACGCCTCCAGGCGCTCGGTTTTTTCCGGAAAGACTCGGTACAGCCCATATTTCTTTTATAAATATGATAAAACTAAAGACTTTTCGGAGATATGAAGGATGCAATACTACTCTATAGGTACTCAAGATTGACATGAGATTGACTGAAACTGAGTGTTTCACCCCCCCCTTTAATGATAAATGCTGCAGTATTCCATAGAATCTTTTTTTGTCGTCTACACATGTATTCCATACCGCGTTTACCATTCATTTTCGCGGGAAGGGGCCGTTTGAAATTAGTGACCAACCGAATCCCTCCTTTGAGCTCTACTGGTTTTCCGGTTGTGGGATGCGGCAACTGAGGTACTTGAAGAACTCTAAAAGCACACTTTTCTTATGGCACAAAGTACCATGGAACATATATTTCTCTTTATTGTGCGTAGGGGCATTCAAAGGCCAGATATTCCTATCCTCAACTCAACTGCAACGCTATAACTTTTCTTCGTGGTCTCTACTATACAGGTAAGTTAAAGGGGTCATGCCATTTTTGTACAAGTTAATGTGATTCTTTAACCTAAAGGTTACGGTCTAAATGAAAACTTTAATTTTCTGTAATAAAAAACTTTAATTTAAATGAAGACTCTTCCCCCGCCCATCTGTGGGGCGCTTTTACACCAAGCGGCAACCTCCCGCGATCTCTTGAAGCCAATACGGATGTAATGTAAACTGCAATTCATCAACTGGCCACTAGAGGCCGGCTCCAGAAGGGAGCAGAATCTCATAGAGCCCCATTTTAAAGTGCCCAAATTTACAGCAGAAAAAAACCTGTTTACAGCCTGGTACAAATTGTGATTTTTGCCTATATGGCAAATTTTACATTATATAAAGCCTTAAAGTTCTGCATAATTAAGGGCGTGGTTACTTTGAGTGACAGGTGGATAGCCATTTATCCGCTGTCTATAGTCCTAGGGTGCTTCTCAATATCCCTCCTCGTTTCCTCGCTCTTCCGTCCTCCATCCTATGACCCGGAACCGATGGAGCTCAGCCATCTTGGAGGAGATCTCAATTCTCTAATTGCACCATGAGGAGGCGAGGATGGAGGAGTGAGGAGGCTTCCTGAGGAGTCATGAGTGAGGATACACAGGAATATCCTTTGCGGAAGTGTTTTATCGACTAAACGTGATGCAAGCATTAATTCTCCTCCCTCATAGTTTATTAATCATTATTATGATGTTTACATGTACAAGACACAAATGTTTGTCAAATAACAGCACCTGTCAGTTGCATATCAAAGCACAAGAAAATGAAAAAACAAATAGAAACTAATATTATAGGCCTACAACGAAAAAGCAGTTAATAACTGGAATTCGTTGTTAATAATAACCAGTAATATTGATTAAAATAGGGACAAATGTGGTATTTTGTGGAGGCTGAAGCTCACAATATAAATAGATATCTCTAATGTTCAAGAATCCCGACTAAATCCAGCGGTGTCATTATTAATTGACGCCGCTTTGAAGTGACGTTAAAGGGAGTGAGGATATATCAATTCACTTGATTCAATTCCTCCGCCCTCGCTTCTTTTCTAGGAAAAGGAAGCTAGAAAAGGAAACGAGGCTGCACAAATAAGAATTGGGAAGCACCCATTGCATCACCTAAGCTCCGCCCACATCCCGCATTTTTGCCCATTGTCTGTTATCCGGGAGTGACACGCGATGACTCGCTCACAAGATGCCAACGCCCAGCTCGCCCCTACTTTAAGCTTATCGGAATCCTATGCGTGACGTCGCGGATACTACGTCCATATTTTTTCACAGTCTATGTTTTACATCAAAACATAGACTGGGGGGTTTAAATAACTCATTTGTAACTCATTATATAAAGCCTTAACGTTCTGCATGATTAAGGGTATAGTTACTTTGAGTGACAGGTGGATAGCTGTTTATCCGCCGTCTATAGTCATTGCGTCACCTAAGCTCCGCCCACATCCCGCCTTTTTGCCCATTTTCTGTTATCCGGGAGTGACACGGAATTACTCGCTTGCAAGATGGAAACACCCAGCACGGCCCTACTTTAAACTTCAGTACGGCTTATCTGAATCATATGGGTGACATCAGGGACACTACGGCCATATTTTTTACAGTCTATAGGTGTTTCTCAATGTCAAGGATGCTTCCTTGGAAAGACTGATCCTTCCAAGTCACTTCCTTCAGAGGCTCTTTAGCATTCGGAGAACACGTAAATGGAACAGGCTAGCAAGTGCACGTCATTGCGTCATTACGTCAGTGAAAAGGTCCGTTGGCCATCAATAACGTTATGCATAACGTTTTTACGCATTTAAACGTTAAACTTTACTTATATTTACTACGGTTATAACAAATGTTTGGTAACGTAAATAAAAGCATTGTGGCTAGCAGCGAGGTGAGGGACCGTGAGAGCGGGCCTGTGGAGTGATAATGAGCGGCAGCTGACCGCCACACCGGTCTCGGCTCACGGCAGTGACGGCAGTATAATTGGAGGAGGATGGAAGACGAGAGAGGACCAGGCCTGGACTTCATGTTATGGTTTGTTTATGTTTTATAATGTGTGTGCGGGCGCCCGTGAGGGGCTTCCCGCGTTACTTTTGTTTTGTTTATTATTTATTATAAAGTTGTTGAAAGTTCGACGGTTCCCGCCTCCTTCCTTCCCATCTACAAACCCCGATACAAGCATATTTGCCCCGTTCACGCTCCGACTCCGGGAACGTCTGAAGATAGCAAAGCTGTGCGCATAGGATTGTGGGTGATTTAAGAGCGCGAAGGCTACTCATATGCATCCTTTCCTGTATATAAAATATTTTTCGAACGAAGGACTCAGTCCTTGGTTGAAATTCCGAGGATCCTCGACATTGGAACAGTCCTTCGTCGGATGTCGATGACTTTGCATCCTTGGAATTCTGGCTTCCGAGGATCCTTCCTTAACATTGAGAAACGCCTTATGTTTCACACACATGAGGAGCTGTTGCCCTTGACAACAGTGGAGGCAAAAGAATGGCGACGTGAGTCTCTGAGGACAGAACTGTGCAACTTTATCAGAACCGGAGTCGGACTAATGTAATATTATTTAATGTAAAATAACTTTGATCTATCTATATGTACTGGCAGGGTAACATTAGCGCAAATGCTGTGTGTTTACTGATGTATAACATTACGTTAGTTCATTGACAGACTGATGTTACAGCTAATGCCAATAAAATTTTTTTGTCTGTTTGCGTAAAGTTATCTATGCATTGTAATAACTTACAACACAATTTATTTTTTGACAATAACAGACACCGTTATAAACCATCTACATAATTAAGCTTAGTGTTACCACGTCGACGTTAACTTTAAAACCAGCGTACACAGTTTGTAATAACACAATAACCATAACGTGTTGTTCATTATAAACGTGGGATTATGAATTATATTGAGAAGATCATACATAGAAAGCATGCCGTAATGTAACTTACTCTTAATGTCGATTCGCACGGGACTACTATTACCTAAATATGGTAGGTAATTTGCAGGGGAATTTTTACTTTACAAATTACAGACATGGCCGATTCGCACGGGATTAAGATCACAGACATTCTCTGCAATTATTACAAATCACCAGAGGTCCCTAGATAATACTAGTCCCGTGCGAATAGGGCTTCAGCTGCATTATACTGACCCTCGTTTATAAAGCAGTCTGGTGAGAAATGTTTCGCGGTTCACAAAAACAAAACTCAGCCACTGTGTCTTCAGCGGTTCGGATTTAGGAACATCAAAATGACTGCTGTGTTCATCATTACACCCATGAACAGCACACCACAATCGCTTAGATGCCATTCTGTTCCAGCAACAGTAGCAGACTGTGATGATGATGACAGAGCTCGCTCAGGGCGGGTCTGTGTTGAAACGCTGCTGTCAAATAACAGTTGTTGGAGGGGCACGGCTTGACTTGAGACAGGAGAAAACATGCGGAGATTAAAAAAAAACACTGGATGGATTTTTATCATTATAGGATGGTTGTGTACAGGCACTACCAACACACATTTCCATACAATCATCTTGTAAAAGTGCATGTACCATTATATGACACCTTTAAGCTAATAATTTCAACCCAGATCATTCCATCTTCAAGTAGGGGAGAGTGGGCCATTATTACTTAGGCTATGTGGTCCTCAAGATATGGGGAAAACGAGGCAAAAGTATCTAAAGTATTTATCAATCATTGAATTATTATTTTTTTAAATTGAAATTTAATAAATGAAATTTCCTTTTACAAATCATATTTATTTTCTTAAAGCTAACTTAAAGGGATAGTTAACCCCCAAAATTAAATCCTTCTTTAACACATCTTATACATGCTAATTGTAGCATTTTTCTTGCAAGAAATTTCAAACAGACAATACTGAATTGGGGGGAAAAAGGTTTAATTTTTATTTGCTTATTAGTTCATCTGATGCCTCAGTGATGTTTTATTCTTCTTGTCACTTCTCACACACAGGTAAAACCATCACTCCATCATTACATATTTGTGATAGGTCATTGACTTTTAAGTATTTCCCCCACTGACATGCAAAGAATATTCTTTTTTCCCCATGTGTTGAGAAAATATTTTGCTGTTCGTCTTGATGTCTTGAGACATGTGTTGCTCTTTGGGGCACGTTGTTGCAGTGGTTTCATTCTTATCTTACTAATAGGTGGTATGTTGTTAGCATTGGAAACCAATGCTCATCTGAAATACATCTAAAGTCTGGTGTTCCCCAGGGTTGGAATCTTGGTCCAGAACTGTTTTCCCTTTATATCCTCCCCTTAGGATCTACCTCACCTAAAGGATTATTAGGAACACCATACTAATACAGTTTGACCCCCTTTCGCCTTTAGAACTGCTTTAATTCTATGTGGCATTGATTCAACAAGGTGCTGAAAGCATTCTTTAGAAATGTTGGCCCATATTGATAGGATAGCATCTTGCAGTTGATGGAGATTTGTGGGATGCACATCCAGGGCACGAAGCTCCCATTCCACCACATCCCAAAGATGCTCTATTGGGTTGAGATCTGGTGACTATGGGGGCCATTTTAGTACAGTGAAATCATTGTCATGTTCAAGAAACCATATTCAAGTTTTGTGACATGCATTATCCTGCTAGAAGTAGCCATCAGAGGATGGGTACATGGTGGTCATAAAGGGTTGGACATGGTCAGAAACAATGCTCAGATAGGCTGGGGCATTTTAAACGATGCCCAATTGGCACTAAGGGGCCTAAAGTGTGCCAAGAAAACATCCCCCACACCATTACACCACCACCACCAGCCTGCACAGTGGTAACAAGGCATGATGGATCCATGTTCTCATTCAGTTTACGCCAAATTCTGACTCTACCATCTGAATGTCTCAACAGAAATCGAGAGTTCAGAAATCATCAGACCAGGCAACATTTTTCCAGTCTTCAACTGTCCATTTTTGTTGAACTCGTGCAAATTGTAGCCCCTTTTCTTATTTGTAGTGGAGATTAATGGTACCCGGTGGGGTCTTCTGCTGTTGTAGCCCATCCGCCTCAAGGTTGTGTGTGTTGTGGCTTCATAAATGCTTTGCTGCTTACCTCGGTTGTAACGAGTGGATATTTAAGTCAAGGTTTCTCTTCTATCAGCTTGAATCAGTCGGCCCGTTCCCCTCTGACCTCTAGCCTCAACAAAGCATTTTCGCCCACAGGACTGCCACATACTGGATGTTTTTCCCTTTTCACACCTTTCTTTGTTAACCCTAGAAATGGTTGTGCATGAAAATCACATTAACTGAGCAGATTGTGAAATACTCAGACCGGCCTGTCTGGCACCAACAACCATGCCATGCTCAAAAATGCTTAAATCACCTTTCTTTCCCACTCTGACATTCAGTTTGGAGTTTAGGAGATTATCTTGACCAGGACCACGCCCCTAAATGCATTGAAGCAACTGCCATGTGATTGGTTGATTAGATAATTGGATTAATGAGAAATTTAACAGGTGTTCCTGGGTATATGCAGGAATCCTGAAGTTAATTTCAATACCGTTTTAAGACTTTTTAAAGACCTTCTCAAAATATTTTAAGACCTCATCACACTTCAAGTTCTAATCGGCAACAAACCTTTAACCTAATAAACAGTTGTAGTAGAATGTAGAATTAAAATCTCTATCGTAGGTAGAGGGCGAAACATCACCTAACTGCACCTTTCGCAAAATACGTGACGTCACTCGTAGGGGATGGAAATGAACTTTTTTGTTCACCAGTCACTGTGGCTGGTGGATTCCAAAATCTAGCAGCCACTCAAAGGTTTTACCAGCCACTTTCTTGTTTTTAACCGACAATGTGTAACTGCATGTGAAAATTAATACTACAAGCTCTACAATACTTAGGCAGTTTATTTAATCTCAAGTCTCAATGAAATACTGACCTTTTCTCTTTCACACAAACCATGAACTGATATTCATGGTTTATAGATGAGTAATGACGCAATTACGTGCACTTGCTAGCCTGTTCCATTTGCGTGTTCTCCGAATGCTAAAGAGGAGCCTCGCCTGGCCTCTGAAGGAAGTGACTTGGAAGGATCAGTCCTTCCAAGGAAGCATTCTTGACATTGAGAAACACCTAGATATTCTCACAGCACGTGCAAGTCTTCATTCGCGTCTTCACGCGTGTGATGACAGAGAAAACGACGGGTCATATTCGAACATACGACAGCACTCGCATGCATTGATCAGAGTTTACAAAGAATTGAAACAGTGCGAGTTTACTGCCACAACTCAAAAATCACTGCATTTGGCTGGTGGTGGTGTTAATTTCCATCCCTGGTGCGCGCGCTCCGAGCCGATCTCAGACTGAGTTGTTTTTCAATACTTATGGGGAGGAAAATAAATATATTCATTAAACCTTTTTGGAGACAAACTCTTTTGACAAGGCTTGAACAAAATTTAATACTTCATAAAATCGTGCTAAAGACTTTTTATACTTTTTAAGGTTCTTAATTTTCCCAAAATGGATTTATCAACTTTTAATACTTTTTAAGTCACCGCGGACACCCTAATAATCCTTTATGTGAGTGTATATTAGGGATTCCATAATTCTCAATATAATATTGAACCGTTCGGTATGGCATTCATGGTTCAATACTTGATACTGGTTTTGCATTTAATTTATTATTTCTATTTCTCTCCGTTTGAAATAGTTCTGCCTGTGAGTCTACACGCTGATATGAGCAAATACACACTAAAGTTAGGGGGTGTTAAGCCGCGCTTGAAATGCTGGTGTCAGAGAGTTATACTCACGGAACACTATAGTTATTCACAATCCTGAAAGTTCATTATTTGCATGCATTTTTAAAGCCTTGTCGGTTAAACATTTCATTTGCGTGCTTATGCTCTGTTTTACATGCGCTGAGCATGCGTACTAAAAGCCTGTCAAGCACACGTGATTACTGGACTAAGTAGTATTAATGCGCTAATACTATGAAATACACACAAAGTTAACATATATAAATGTTGCTTATGTCTAAAGTGAAAGTAAAATCGCCTGTGAATCATACCTTTTACACATTTAGGGAATGGGGCGTTCCATTCTCCGCTTGCCAAGCAGCTGATTTGTCTCTGTCCTAGTAATTCCTGTCCCTCCTGATCACATGAAAGAGTTATTGTTTCTCCAGGTCTGACTGAAACCTCACGCCCCAGGTCTCTGTCTGATCTCATGTTTGCTGGCAGGTTTGCGACACACGTTACCTCTAAAGAACAGAAAGATCGAATCTATAATCATCCTCCATGTGAACAACAGATCAATCTTTGAACTATCTTTGTCCAGTCTGAGGCTTTACCGTCAGTGGCTTTACCTTCACATTTAGGAAAAGGGCTGCTCCGTTCTCCCTTTGACTGACAAGTTATTTCTTTCTCTCCTTTTAATTTCAGCCCTTGCCCATTGCATGAAAATATTAACTTGTGTCCACTTTTGGCGGGACCCTGAATATCAGGGATTCGCTCAATTGTTAAGTCTTCCACTGTTGTGTTTAGAGAACATGTTGAAGAAAGAAAAGTTTAGAAAGCACATATTTAATCATATTTATCCACACAGAAGCTTTTATACTTTATGTGGCCCAGTGTTTTGTAGTCACTATACTTCTGATTTCCAATGTATATTACTGAGAAGTGTTTTATCATAACAATTACATTTTTGTCATATGGTACTGAGTTAAAAATGATGTAAACGTCTATCCCTAACAACGCCATGAAAAATTCAATATGGTGTCTATAAAGCACTTATATAATATAAAATAATATTAAAGGTGCACTTTGCAGTATTTTTTGCAGTAAAATATCCAAAAACCACCAGGTCAGTGTTATATCAACCCGATCACACATAAATGCGTATAAATAGAGTGTGCAATGTCGTGGAATGTATACGCCAAAACTCATTTTGGCGTGCATATGATACGCTGTTTTTCGCGTGCATATGATACGCACTTTATGGCGTATATATGACACGCTCTCTTGGGTAGGTTTAGGGTAGTGGGGTGGGGTAGGTATAATACGCCATAAAATGCGTATCATATGCACGCAAAAACAGCGTATCATATGCACGCCAAAATGAGTTTTGGCGTATACGACATTGCACACTCGTACAATTTATACGCATTTTTCGTGAGATCGCCCTGGTTATATATTTTGTATGAAAGATTATTAAGAGCCTTTCTTATTCTACCCTTTCTATAATATGTTGCTGCCTTATTAAAAAGATGCACTATACAATTTAAAATAAATGTAATTTCTTAGTATATATAGGCCCTATTTCTATAAATATATTTACTTGATTTTCATTAATGTATTTTGTTAAACATTTTATCAGATTTACAGCTACACTTATTCACTTTTATTTTTTACCCACTAAATGTTTAAATTTTATACAATTATTGGGAACTCATGGTTTTTAAACTTTTCCTGCTAAATTATCCACTAATCTAATTTATTCTCCATCTATAGTAGTATTTTTTGTCATAGATTGTGATTATATATATATATATATATTTTATTTGTTGTTTTTCTTTATAATGAAGTCTGTATGTAGTTGATTGTGTCTAACAAAAGAGTGATTATCATTTCAACTCACTGAGGTTTAGAAATGTTATATAGAATTTTTTAACAAAACTGCATTGGTATCAGATTGGTATCGGTTTAGTATCGGCATCGACCGGTACTCAGAATTTTTAATATCAGATCGGTTCTGAAAAAAATGGTGTAGGTGCATCCCTAAAGGTAAAGTTAATAACTGCATCAAAGAATATGATCTCCTCCCGAGTCCTATCCTGATTCCTTTCCTCTGGCTGAGCATGTCCCAAGATTCTGAGCTCAAACTTGGCTTCATCACACTATGCTTTTGTTGTGAATACGCATACTGTGTTTGTAATAACATTATTTATGAAAAAAGGGTCTGTAAAAATATTCAAAATAGTATTATAAAATAAAATGTAGGCTAAAATATATTAAAATAATCCAACCTAAAATATTATAAAATGGAATGTATAACATTATAAAATAATTTAAGCACATTAAAGGGTTAGTTCACCCAAAAATGAAAATTCTGTCATTAATTACTTAACCTAATGTCGTTCGACACCCGTAAGACCTCCGTTCATCTTCGGAACACAAATGAAGATATTAGTGTTGAAATCTGATGGCTCAGAAAGGCCTTCATTGACACCAATGTCATTTCCTCTCTCAAGACCCATAAAGGCACTAAAGACATCGTTACAAAGCCCATCTCACTACAGTGGCTCTATAATAATTTTTATACAATAATAAAAGTTTTTGTGTGCAAAAAAAAAAAAAAAAAAACCTAAATAACGGCTTATATTGTGATTGGTTGATTTCAAATCAAAGCTTTAAACCATATCAGCGTATCGATTCATGATTCAGATGTAATGTAAAACCGCCAAACTGGTGAAATACACTGATTCATAACGGTTTGAAGCTTTGTATTGAAATTGGCCTATCACTATACAAGTCGTTATTTCGTTTTTTTTTTGCACACAAAAACTATTCTCGTTGCTTCATAAAATTATTTTCTGCTTCACGAGTTCGTTTACCCATATACTCTTTAGCTGATAAGGTTTAAACATATTTGGCTTGCTGTCCACGGTGGAGGGGCTCGAGGGCGCTGCTTCAACTCGAGCTTAGATTTACCCCCCCGGGGACTACTAGTGCTAGGAAGAAGAGAAAGGTAAACATGAATGTAAGTAGGTGGAGTTGGGGAGGTGGAGGGAGCAAAACGACTGATGCCTGAAAGAGGTAGGAGGCTGCTTATATGCTTTGCGGTTGATTGAAAGATTAGATGGGTTCACGCCTCTCGAACTTGCGTTTGTGTACGTTGCTAATTGAAAGATTAGATGGGTTCACTCCTCCCGAAATTATGTTGTGAACTTCACTTCACGAGTTCGTTTACCCATATACTCTTTAGCTGATAAGGTTTAAACATATTTGGCTTGCTGTCCACGGTGGAGGGGCTCGAGGGCGCTGCTTCAACTCGAGCTTAGATTTACCCCCCAAAAAAGCAAAATAGATTTAGGACAGCAAGCTGGTAATATGCGAGTGGAATTGATGGCAATGTTTGCTCTGGAGTTTCAGTTTGATTACGGAAGGCGGCCCCCAAAAGAGTAAAAATTAAGTTACGAGAGGTGATGAGAAGCTGAGGATGTGTGGTATTGTATGAAGCATCTCGCTGCTGCGTTTATCGACCTGGGTCGTGGGCGAGCACAGCTGCGGCAGTGACGCTCCTAGTTGCTCCTGCGGGAGCAGCGTTTGGACTGGAGGGGAAAAAGGGGGTGGAGGTTGGGTACGTTCTGCCTTAGCATTCGTGACATGGGACCCCCCGGGCTGGAATAACAGGGGGCCCTTGATGTCATGAGTGAGGAAGGAGGTCCTTGTCCTTGAAGAAGCGGGCCAAAACTGCTCCCAAGCGATAACCACGCCACCCGCCACAGAAAGAGAGACCCTGCGATGGGTAATTTGACGCAGTGCTTCCCTCCCCCTGAGGCGAGGGCCCACACCGCGTGAGAACATGATGGCCCACAACTACCCAAGGACGAATATTGAGTTCCTCCAGTCCACTGTTCGGATGGGAGAGCCCTCACTGCGATCTGAACGGGAGAGCCCTCAAGATAGAGAAAACTGAAGGATCACACTGCAATTCAGAAAGGGAGTGCTCCCGCTGCACCCGAACGAAAGAGACTCACACTGCAATTCGAACAGGAGGGCCCTCACTGCAATTCGAATTGGGAGCCCATGGTAAACATAAGACATGAAAGCTCCTGTTTAAGCGAACGGGAGGGCCCACACTGCGATTCGAACGGGAGAGCCTGCGTTGCATCTGGTTGGGGGGGCCCACACTGCAATTCAAAAGGGAGAGCCCACGCCATGCGTGGTGGCAAACCCGATTGAACGGGAGGGACCTCACTGCAACCAGATGTATGAAAAGCCCTGCGGGGCTTGGCAAGCAGCGAGATTTATGAGGTTGTGAGAGTTTGGTGGGCTTGTCTAATGTGGAAGAGGTTTGATCTTACATAGGATTCGAAAGTGTGGGACGTCCAACGACCTAGCATTTTAATCTGGGTTTCCGATAGGCCTTTTTGTGCAGCTGTGGTAGCTGCTCCTATGCGAAACGAGTGGGAGGAAAAGTTTTTAATGGAAATTCCTGATCTGGCGAGGACGGTTTTTAGTTTTCTCTGGAACCAATGTCTGGATGCTGGGTAGTTGTTCTCGTCGAGGAATAAAGGTGCGAATGGAGAATTGGTTTGTGAATGCCTTTGAGATAGGAATGCAGCAAGGGACTGATAGGGCTGGATGGGTGTTGGTAGATTGAAAATGAAGACTGGATGACCTCGTTTTAGTTGGTCGGTTTTACTCTGTTTGATGTTGAATCGAATTGTGTCATGGTTTAAAATTTTGAGATCTGAGATGGTTGCATGATTAGCTGGATTGAAAGTGGAATTGGTTGTAAATTCTGAAACACGGAGAAAGCCAAAAAAGGCTAAAATGAACATGGCGTCCAGGGTTCGGGTTATGTTCGGAGGGAAAACCCCGGAGCGGATGGTAGTCAGGCATTTGCCTAGGAGGTCGATGGTAAGAGGTTGCCTGGTGTCGGATTTGGTTGGGTGAGTTTTTTGTAGGCCTTTAATGAGAAGAGATGTCTGGGGATTTGAGATGGCAGGGCACTCGTGACCATGGATGATTTTGAAAAAGAAATGTATGCCGCTGAGGTAGACTTTAATAGATCCTGGCTGAATGGACTTGGAACTGTTCATGTGGGAAATGAAAGAAGTTATAGAAAGGAGGGAAAAATCTGGGAACGCTAAATTGTAATCTGTATGGAAGTTTTTAAAGGAATTCCAGGCTGTCCAGTAGGATCGAAGAGTTCTTGGAGAAACAGCTTGTAATATTAATTCCATGGAAAGGGTGTGCAGATGACTGAGGGGGTGGTCTATGGGAATATGAGTTCTGAATAGGGAGGAACTGGTGTCGGGTTGTAGTCTGATTCTGGAACCAATGTTCTGAATTTCTGGAAGAGAAAGCGAGAAAGAGCGTCAGCGATTTGGTTTTTATGCCCTGGGATATATTCAGCTTTCACAATAAATTGGTTACAGGCAGGTATCCAAATGAGGCGTCGCAGTAGGGGCATGATTTTTGGGGCATTAGAACGGCCTTTGTTTATGCAGTGAACTGCTGCTTGGTTGTCGCAAAAAAAGGAAATGGTTTTTGATGACCAGTTCGAGCCCCATAAATGGGCTGCTACGATTATGGGATATAGCTCGAACAATGCGATGGATTGGTCGGAATGGGGGGAAAGGGTTAGCTCAGGAGGCCAGGGTGAGGCGAACCAGTGGCCTTCGTAGTAACCTCAAAAACCTATGGATGGGGCGGCGTCTGTAAAAAGATTGAGGTCGCTGGCTTGGGACAAAAAATTGTCGTAGAAGTATGTGAGCCCGTTCCATTGCTTTAGGAATGTTGTCCAAAGTTTGAGATCTGAACGACAAGGGGGGTTTAGTTCGACTAGGTCTTCGAGACCTTGGGCTGCAGTAGCGAGGGTCAAAAGATGTGAAATGAAAGGCCTGCCTTGGGGGATTATACGCATGGCGTAGTTGAAGTGCCCTAAAAGAGAGAGCAAGTCTCGTTTGGTGCAGTGGGAGGCTTCTAGCAAGTTTAGAGAAATGGCTATTATTCTGTCTATCTTCTCCTTGGGAAGAGAAGCTTGAAATTTAATGGAATCGAGATTGATTCCCAGGAATTCCAGAGATGTAGAAGGGCCCAAGGTTTTCTCCGGGGAGAGGGGGACTCCTAACTGTGAGAAGACTTTTTGGACAATGGTTAGATGTTCTGCTGGGGGAAACTGGCTGGGGGAGATTATGAGAAAATCGTCGAGAAGATGAATGAGGAAAGGAACGGCGTAGTTGTTTTGTAGGATCCAGCAGAGAGCTTCAGATAGAGTATCGAATATTTTTGGGCTGCTTTTGCAGCCGAAAGTCAAACGGACTGCAAAGAAAAATTGTTCTTGCCAACGAATGCCGAATAAATGCCAAAAATCAGGGTGGATGGGCATGACCTTGAAAGCTGAAGTAATGTCGACCTTTGCGAGCCAGGCCGCTGTGCCGGCATGTTTAATGAGATTGATAGCTTGGTCTATGTCATGATATTGCAGTGAGAATTCTTCTTGGGGGATTAAGCTGTTGATACTTGGTTGATTTTTTCCATGCAGGGCAGAAAGGTCAATTATGATGCGTTTTTTGCCTGAGAATTTTCTGGTGGGATGAACGTAGGATGAAACCTGAGGGTTGTTTGGAGCGTGGTCCGCTGCGAAACTATTTTCAGCAGCCGCTGTTGCTGGCCGGAACGAGACGGGAGCGGACGCGGAAGTGTGAACGGTCGCTATGGCGGCGGACCCGGAAGTACGAGCGGTCGCTATGGGGATAGCGTGCTGCGTTTGGGAGAGATTTCCCTGCTGCGGCGGGGGAAAACGAATGTCTGCAGTGCATCGAGTTTTTCTCTTGGGGTTTTTTGGAGGAAGTTCAGGAGGACTGGGAGTGTTATTTGCACTTGCCAATAGCTCGAAAAGTTGGATCTTTGTTGATCTGCGTGGAAAGTGGACACCTGCATTAGCGAGTGCTTGACGGAGACTGTTTACCGTCCATTTCGAAATGGGAGGAAATGACGGAACCTCTATGCCAGTAGGCAGAGATGAAGACTGGGGAGGCTGAGAAGGAGAGATGGAAGAAACTGCGACTCTTGATGGAGGAGGAGAGAGTGGTCTTCTTGTACGTGGTTTGTACGAACGCTTGAGATGACGTCCTGGTCGCTCAAGCTGTGGATCGCTATCCTGGGTGGAAATGCCTGGTTGAGGTTGAGGAGGAGAGGTAGGCGTCTCTGGGATGCTGAGAAGTTCGTCGTCGTCTGACGGAAAAAGTTGTATTTCCAGATGATCGGACATGGTTTGTCCGGATGAAGCAAAACGACTGATGCCTGAAAGAGGTAGGAGGCTGCTTATATGCTTTGCGGTTGATTGAAAGATTAGATGGGTTCACGCCTCTCGAACTTGCGTTTGTGTACGTTGCTAATTGAAAGATTAGATGGGTTCACTCCTCCCGAAATTATGTTGTGAACTTCACTAAATGCATAAATGTAAATGTATTGTAGAGCCACTGTAGTGAGATGGACTTTGTAACGACGTCTTTAGTGCCTTTATGGGTCTTGAGAGAGGAAATGACATTGGTGTCAATGAAGGCCTTTCTGAGCCATCGGATTTCAACAAAAAAATCATTGCACACCTGTAACACCTTCGTTCATCTTCAGAACAGAGTGGAAATGTACTGAATCCCTATGGAGGCCTTTTTGAAGCCTTTCTCAGCCATCAACTTTCAACAAAAATATCTTAATTTGTGTTCTGAAGATGAACGAAGGTGTTACAGGTGTCCAACGACATGAGGGTGAGTAATTAATGAAATAATTTTCATTTTTGGGTGAACTAACCCTTTAAAGCCACACTTTGTAACTTTTTTAGTTTATTCTTAGCTAAAAACACTTAGTTCTTTCAAAAATATGTGCTCATTAATGTATATTTACTTCTTTCAAGTAATAAAGTATTCTCCTAAGTTTATAATATGCCATTCAAGATACATACGGGTGATGCCGGTCGCCATGTTGCCCCTCCATCTTGACAGTACATTAGTCAAAGAGGGACATACCCATAAATTCAAGCTTCGCTTTTTGCGTTTTAACATTCAATGGCACTCATTGACGAGGTCGAACTGGAAGCCATGTTAATCTTGGACTAAATCGGCCACCATAGGAGTTAAAACATAATCGTAATTAAGAGGAACAGAAACTAATATTCACTGGATTGTCATATACCTTTACACCGCTAGATGGGGGAAAATATCACACAGTGCAGCTTTAATTGTGGACAATGGTTCTTCAGATGAAATGATCTTAACACTATGGAAATAAGGAATTCTTTTAAGAACTATTCTGTGAAAAACACTTTTGGAACCTTTACTTTTTCTGTTCTGAAAATTAAAGTGGTGTTTATCCATGCAAAACCTGCTGCCACATTGCTAGTGTGTAACCATGCCTACTTCCTGGTTCAAGTGTAACAGATAAAGCCCAGTAAGAGCTATGCATGTAAACCTCACTCCCCTTGCCTCAAGAGGCGCTCTAGCTACTGGTGTTTGCGGCAGCATCCAGCGTACTTGTTAGTGCGCCCGCCTTCTAGGCCTGTCGCGATAGTCGATAAATCAATTAATCGCACATTTAAAAAAATGAGCTCGATAATTTTTCCGGCCGCGATAATTGCCATTTGCATGCTTTTTTGTTTTCCTTGTCTCTCTCGTTGACTGCGCGCGCCTATTCCGTTTGGGGAGGTGTTTATACTCGACGTGCAGACCGGGTGCGGCGTGATGAGACGTCATTCTCGGCCAAGCAGATTCGTCTGGAACTCGTGGCTATTCGGTTGCGGAGCCACATGCAAAGTTACAAAATTTGACGTGCACATGCACAAAGCCAAGCGAAATGGGGTCTCGCGCACTCCGTGTCGACGTCATTTTTGCCGCGCGCACTCGAGCGGACACGTCGTGTATAAACGAGGCTTAAAGCTACACTGAATTTTGATAAACGCAAGTTAATTCTTCAGTTCAATCTTTGTGTGCTAAAAAGGCACATGAGTTCCTGTAGAGATAGCAATACACATTCTCCTTTTTTGGCCAAATAAATGAAAAGCATGTCATCAATGTCTTCTCTCTTGCTGTATCAAAATATCACTTTCCTCAGAGATGGTCAAGTTCAGTATGCATGATTTGGCTATGATATAAACATTTTTTTTTTAATACTGTATCCTAAATTGTGGATAATTAATATATCATATGCTAAAGTACATTTCTGGATTAAAAGAAAAAAAACAACAAGAACCGTACAGAACGTGACCCTAAAACCGTGATACGAACCGAACCGTGCCGCCCCTAATATGCACCTAAAACACAATCATCCGTTGCAGTTTTCATCCATTTTATTTATTGTTTTGGTACTTATTTAAATGCATTTTAAACAGACTGAGAGTCCATGCTTTAATTGTTTTTGGTTGTTTTGTTTATTTATTGTGGTTATTTAATTTTTTTTCCATTTTTAGTGTTAAATTAAAGTTTATTGATCTTTGAAAAGGTGTACTTGCATTTTTATGCCATTATGATTATTTTAGATGAAAATGGTCTTAGAATGACAATATTATCGTTTATCGCAATAATTTCTTGGCCAATTTATCGGCCAGCAAAATTAGTTATCGTGACAGGCCTACCGCCTTCCACGCTAGATACCACGGATTGAATCCCGCTCAGGGGTGCGTTTTCTGAAAGCATCGTTAGCCAACTTTGGTCGCAAGTTCGGTCATAATCAACATAGTTCAACGCGTCTGTTTCCCGAAACCATCATTCCAACAAACATTCACAAACAGCATCGCAAAGTCAACGGCTCTTGAGCTGTGGTTTGGAAAAGCAGAGTTTCTTTTTTGCATTACGTGGACTCAATAATTCCTAACAATGAGCAAAATAAGTTCCCTTTCGAAAGGGAACTCGAGCTGTGTCAGCTGACGCTACGGGGAACGCCTCCAGCGTGACCGGTGTCTGAACTACTATCAAATCATGGCAATCCTACTGACCAGCGACAGCCTATGATGTCATCAAGGTGCAGCCAGGAAGTATATAAGGGCGCCTTGCAAACATGACACTAGCTTTTTCGTCTTCAGGGACTGTTTTGTCTGAATGCTTCAAGTCAAAGGTAATCCGAATTCATTATGATTTCTGCCTGGGATTAAGAGCGTGCACAGGCAAGCTCTTATGGAGTTGTTTGTTTGTTTGTTTGTGTGCAACGGGAGCGTTCGTTAAACACAGTATGAGATCGCTCCGCTCTCGTCTGACTCTCATCCTGAGGGAAGAGGATGGTTGCATCTGAGACTAAGTGACATAGTCCCACTCACGCCAAGGCTGAGCACGGACGCACGTCATGTTTCCTCGGATGGGGCTTGCCGATCGTCTCAAGAGGGCGTTCTCTCTGGCGATCTGGCGGCTGACGAGATCTATGAGAAATGCTCTTAGGGATGGCTGGGAAGAAGATAAACTAGTTAGCAGCCATCCTGAACGTGTATGCGGAGCTGATGAATGTTATGTACGCTCTGCAAGGGCTGCGGCTGCCATATGGGCGCGTTAGAGGAGAGATCCATAAAATCATCGGCTCAGTTGAGCTTTCCATTCCTTTCTGATCTCCTTACTGAGATCGGGAGGGCATGGAAGAACCCATGTCCAGTTTGAACACTGAGAGCTCCAATCCTGCCATCTGAGCTTTTTTAACGATACGTTTGTTAGATGGCAGGGCATACACGGCAGCGGGTCAGCCCGGTGCTACTTTGTGCACGATGTCGGTGCTACAAGTATACTGGGAAGGTCTGCTGAGGGATCTCAATCAGGGAATAAAATAAAATAAAGTAAATAAAACCCTGATGCAGGGCGGCGGACACGCGCCACTCCAGCGATAGCAGGGCCCGAGGGCCAGCATCGAGAAAGCGTGTGCGGTGGTGTCTGAGGACCCGCACGCCGCTGAGATCCTGGTCCCAGGCAGGCGGGAGGCGTCGCGGTCATAGACCAGTGGCGGGGCCTGAGGGCCAACATCGCCTCTCGTGCGCCCCGTGGTTGAGGGCGGGGCGCAAAGAGGTGGACTTCCGAAGAAGAGGAAGGGTTTATCACAACGCGGTTGGTGATATGGATGAAAATATGGGTTAAGAAATACAACTGACTTTTTCTCCTCTTCTTCAGTATCTTCCCAGGCACTTCTTGCAATCGGCCTGTGGTGGGGCCATGAAGCGATGATACTCTAGGTTCCGCCTGGCAGGTATGTGAGAAGCGCCCCCCTCAGGTTTGGTGCGCCGAAGCATGCATGTTACATGAAAGCGATGAGGCACCAGAGGAGAGCGGGTGAGTCCCCTTTATAGGGCAAACATTCTTTCTTTCCCGTATGTTTGGACTCTATGCTTCCCTGAGGGGTTTTGTGGGATGATGGATGTGGGAAACAAGTTTCTACAGAGAAGAGTGGGCCTGTAGTTCCCCGGTGGGGTGGCTAGAACGATGCTTGTGATAAACACTGTGTGTTTATTTTAGGCTGTATGTTTTGCGAGTGCAGCACTGTGGTCTGTGGTAGGCAGTTTCTCATCTGGATATGTGAATATTAGCAGTTGAGGCCACCGCACATGCCCACGGACATGTAGCTTCGATATAGACTTATGTGCATTCTCCTAGTCGAACTGTTAGGCCCATAGCCACCCCTGGGTAGGGTTAGCACCTCTGCTAGTGAAATATCTAGATGAGTGTATGAGGTCAGGCTAGCGCATGAACTGCAGTAAGGTCTGTCCCAGCCCTTTTTAGGGCCTTGGTTGTTGGGTTTTTATCAGACCGATGCTGGTGCATCAAGTTGGCCTAGGCTGCTGGTGGGATGGCGGAGGCGTCTTGCGGTGGTGTGTTGCTCCGGCAAGTTGCCCCGGGCTCCTGTCAGTAGATCTGCAGTAGAGCTGAGGTACAGCAGGCCTCATTTGGCCTCCCCTGAGAGGGTGTCCCTGGGCTCCAGTCACCAGATGGCAGGTAGCAGGCCTCACCAGGCCTCCCTGAGGGCTTGCTGGGTTACAGCAGGCCTCATCTGACTTCCCCTGAGGGGGTGGTCCAGGGCCTCGGCCACTGGGTGACAGGAACTAGGCCTCTCTAGGCCTCACGGAGGGTGAGCCCCGGTTCCCAGTTCCTATGACAGTGAGCACGGTTGCTAGCCAAGGCAGCTAGCATGTTCTGCTATCAGGTGGCAGGCCTCACTAGGCCTTCCTGAAGTCGTTCCCCGGCCCTGCAGTGTTTCCCGGTGGGATTTGCCATTGGATAAGCACCGTCTGTCACCAGGACTCTAACAGGGAGCTGCCATTTGGCAATAGGCCTCTCCAGGCCGCCCTAAACATTCGACTGTACGTGAGGCATCAAACAGGCCTCCTACTGTGCTGTCAGGTGGTAGGCCCCTCTGGGCCTCCCTGGGAAGGGATTCCCGGATCCGGTCTCGGTGACAAGCTAGCCATTAGCAGGCCTTGCTGCCAGGTAGTAGGCCTCGCCAGGCCTTCCTGAGGGCGAACTCCACTGTTTGGACACTCGTGCAGCTCGCATGGGTGGCTTCTGGTGTTGATGGCCTCATGGGCCTCCCTGAGGGGACAAATAAAGCCACCTCCCTGTGGCCTTTAACAGCTAACCTCAACGGTGCCAGGTAGAGGCTCCTTCAGGCCTCCCTGGGGGGGAACGAGTCCCTCGGACGGGAACCAATAACTGGCTTTATGCTGACAGCTAGTGGTTGCCCGCTGTTGGGTCCCGAGGGCGGGCGGGCTCATGCCCTAGCACGACGAGACGCCGTTTCTGCTGCGCAGTCCCTTCAGGACAGGGACCGGCATGCCTACAGCATGGTTTACCTACCAGGTTAAGACACGGGTCTTCGATTTAAAAATATACTGCTAATACCAATGCTTTGTTTAATAAAAAAATTAATAATAAATAATAAGTTGCATGCATATTTAAATATGTTGCATTTTGCAGGTAGTTTAAGACACAGTAACTACCTACAAAGTAACCACTGGCTCTGCACCAATATCCTAGACTCGCTTGTTCAGACTTACACACCCTCCAGAAGCTTGCGTTCTGCGAGTGAGCGACGCCTTGTGGTTCCATCCAAAAGGGGCATGAGATCTCTCTCACGGACGTTTTCCTGGACCGTTCCCACCTGGTGGAATGACCTGCCGATCTCAATTCATGCTGAGTCTGTAGCCATTTTTAAAAAACATCTTAAGACACATCTTTTCCAATTGCACCTGACCAATAAAGACCGGCACTTAACTTTCCAATACATTTCTTTGTTTGTTTGTCTTAAAATATATATATATATATATATATATATATATATATATATATATATATATATATATATATATATATATATATATATATATATATATATATATATAAATTGTTTGTGTACTGTGCTCGATTAACTGAGAATTCTTACAGCTCTTGCAGGTTGTTGGCCTTGTTTGTTTCGTTGCTTCTATTGCTCTCCCCTTTTTGTAAGTCGCTTTGGATAAAAGCTTCTGCTAAATGTAATTAAATGTAAATGTAAAAAGACTGGTTAATAAGGGAATGGTAGTATTTTGTATGTTTTTGGTGAGTTTCTAATACATTTCTAATATGTAAAAAATGATATTACATTATGAGCTCAAGATTTTATTACGTTTTGAGAAAAATACTACATTATGAACATTTTATTGCAATAATAATGTAATACGTATTACACTATATGCTGTTTTATGTGCAGTTAATATATTATGAGTTGCTACATATCACAAAAAATCCTGAAAACCAAAATAATGCTTTTGCCTAATGTAACCTTACCTCTTACACATTTAGGAAATAGGACTCATTGGGCTGTTTTTGAGTGTTGGCAGACTACAACGTCAACTTTCAAAATGTTTTTTAAATTTGAAAGTCGTATTAGTTCACAAAATGATCTAAGCCCAACAACCACAATATCTAGTTAAGCTCCAAATTGCACTAGCATCTCACATTTTTATTTTTCGCTGTGTAGGGTAGACTGAGGCTTTGTTACTTATTGATTAACTCAAACTAAAGTAAAGCAATCTGCAAACTAAATCTTTAAAAGGTATTTGCCAGTTTGGGACAGAGTTCATGTGTGTATGTATTGCATGATTTATGTTTTAATGAATCATAGAACAACACATTACTTTTTTTCATTTTTTTCAATTACATTTTTTATATTTTTTCAACATTTTTTACATTAACCGTCAAATATTTTAATCAAATATATTATTGTAGTATCTCTTCATACCTCCACATTTTGGATATGGGTTATCCCATTTTCCACTTGACAGGCATTCAATTGCTCGTTGACCGAACATCTTTAGGTTCACACCTGAGCATCGGAAAACTAAGATATGTCCAGGTTTAAAAGGTGAAACGATACCTGAATGTCCAATTAAAATGTCAACATTGATGAGATCTTCACCCTCACATGTAACTTCTGCAGACGAAGAAATACAGTTAATTCAGTATAAAAAAGAGAGTAGTTTACTGGAATCAAGAACAGTTTAATAGCATCTGATAATAACCAAAGGCATAAAAAGGAGGAAAATATGCTCTAAGTAAGACATCAAGACACATTTGAAGTACCCTAATTAGGGTGTATGCCATGCTAGTATACTACTAATAAAATCAATGATACTCTTGTTTTATTATTTTACTTCATTTTTATAATCTCTTTCAATTTTCAATTTCAAAATTCAAAAAATCTAATTCAAAAAGGCACACAGCTATTTTCTGAGTTTAAACAGCACGGAACTGTAATTTGTTCTGTTTGTGCACTTATATTAGCTGAAGTTTCGCAATTTAATCCATTTAATTCTTTTTGTGACCAAAATGTACTTTTTAGTTTGAAGAGTCTAAAAAGAGTTGACTGAATCTTTTTTTGGATTTTTTTTTATTGTAAAATACACATTATGATCACTTAGCTGACATTAAATGAATCAATGTCATACATGCATATTTTTAAACATTTACAGCAACTCACAAATAGAGAGATTGTATTAGGAAAAATGTTTTATTCTGATTTGTTTTGGCTTATTAATACAGCTGATGCATCAGTGATGTTTTATTCTTCTTGTCACTCACACACAGGTAAAATCATCTCTCCATCATAACATATTTGTCTTAGCTCATTGACTGTTAAGTATTTCCCCCGCTGACATGCAAAGGTGATTCTTTCCTCATGTGCTGAGAATATCTTTTGCCGTCCACCCCATCGCAGCTCTATACCTCTTTTATCCATTTCCTCCACCGTCACTGTACAGGCCTCTGAAACAAACGCATCTCACTGTCAGTGTTACAATATTCATTCATTGATTCATCAGAACCAGGGGCCGTATTCCCAAAACATCTTAAAGATAAATTTTTGCTCACAAAGTATTTTAGCACTAAAACTAACTCCTAAATCCATTAAATGTTAGGAGTAGTCAAGAGGACTCTTAAGACAAATCACTAAACAATCCTAAAGCTGTTACTGCAATCTGCCCAAAGACACTATACAACACTGAGGCGATGGTGATTATAATGTATCTTTCATAAAACAAAAATCAGATTTCCTGTTGCAGTTGTTTTTACAAGTTCACACTTACAAATTTTCATATAGAGTAAAAATATATATATATATAAGCGTATTAGGCACACTGTCCGAGGGGATCAAGGCACACTGTATTAGGCACATATTAGGGCTCCGAGCTTTGAAATGAGCCCAAACCCAGAGTTCTTCCCCGCAGTGCAGACCGTGAGTGAGGAACAGGCGTAGGGATGCAGAAAACTGTCGCTGTAACTCGGTGAGTCGGCTCTTGGCTGTGTACCTCCTCTCATGCTGATCAGATAGACCCTTTGAATGTGCTCCTCATAAACTTTGTTTATAAAACATAATTTCGCTTGAGTTCTGCAATCTCTCGGGATGAAGACATGTAAGAGGCTGACAATTAGCTGAACATATACTAGTTTAATTAGTGACACTTGGCCTACTTTTTAAATCTTTGAATATGGCAACATTTTGATTTTAAACATTCTATTTGAATATAGCAACATGAAACCTCATTCAACAAAATATTTCTATAATTAAATCACTGACAGAGACCCCTCCCTTATCAACCAATCACTGTGGTCATAGTTAGTAAGCATGATGACATCAGCCATACATAGCAATGAGATCAACCCCGCCCCTACTCTTAGCTTAAGACTTCTCTCTATTCCTTAGTAAAAGTTGCTCTCAGCAGCTTTGTGAATAGGTTTTAAGAGAAAACTGGTAACTAAGAACTTTTACAGATTTAGGAGAACTCTTAGTGGTAAGATAAAATGTTTTGTGAATACTGCCCCAGAACTACAACTTCAACTACAAGATTACATCAAACTAAAAAAAAAAAAAAAAAATACTGTAAGAAAAGCCTCACATGTCTTTGATGTATGTGGTGTAGATGTTCATACTTACTTAAACACCTAATAGTCCCTCTCCATTCACCATTTTCACAGGTCATGTATTTGGTGTAGGGGTGATCCTCAAGCAGTTTGTATTTATTAAAGCATTTGTATTCAACTCTCTCCCTTAAATTGTATTCAGTTTTTGCCATTTCTGTTGTATCTGCAAATTCCACTTGTGGTGGTCGCCCACATTTCCCTAAAGGCCAAGACATTTTTAGATTGTTTTTAGATCAAGTAAATGTGGCATTAATAAATGTCAATATCAGCCACACACATTTTTTTTAATCATTTCTATGGTATCTGAGGACAAAGACATGTCTCTGGCCAGATAAAACGGTGAAAGACTAAACATTGTCAATTTACAAATACTACAGACATTGTAACAATATAAAGCGCTGTGAAAATCAGTAGTGATGCTTGAACTGAAAACACTGTTAATAAAACGTAGCAATTAAACCTGTGAATCTTACCCCCTATACATTTAGGGAATGGGGCGTTCCATTCTCCACTTGCCAAGCAGCTGATTTGTCTCTGTCCTCGTAATTCCTGTCCCTTCCGCTCACATGAAAGAGTTATTGTTTCTCCAGATCTGACTGAAACCTCACGCCCCAGGTGTCTGTCTGATCTCATGTTTGCTGGCAGGTTTTTAACACACATTACCTCTAAAGAACAGAAAGATCTGATCTATAATCATCCTCCATGAGAACAACAGATCAATCTTTGAACTATCTTTGTCCAATCTGAGGCTTTACCGTCTGTGGCCTTACCTTCACATTTAGGAAAAGGGCTGCTCCATTCTCCATTTGGTTGACAAGTGATTTCACGTTGTCCTTTTAATTTCAGCCCCGGTCTATTGCATGAAAACATTAACCTGTATCCAGGTTTGACAGGACCCTCAATATCAGGGGATTGCTTAATTGTTAAGTCTTCCACTGTTGTGTTTAGAGAACACGTTGGCTCTAGAGAAAGCAGACATTTGATCACATATTTATCCACACAGAAGCTTTATGTGGCCCTGTGTTTAAGAGTCACTTTCCTAATGATTTCCACTGTATATTACTGAGAAGTGGTTTATCATAACAATTACATTTTTGTCATATGTTATATGGTATTGAGTTAAAGATGGTGTATGGTGCATCTATGCCTAACAACGCGGAATGAAAAATTCAATATGGTGTCTATCCTGACTAAGGTCCGTGTCTTATGTTTAAAATGCCTATACGCCTGAAATAAATATGAAATATTTGTATTTTAAATGTTGTTTGCAAAAATATGAATACATTAGAATATATGGTTACTTTTAAATGGTAAACCATTTTCTATAGTGTAGGTACGACATCTGCAAGCAGTGCATGGGTCTGAAAACTCCTCACTGTCACGGGAAATTTAATACGGGAAACTATGAAACTATAATATAGGGTATGATTCAACAAAGTGACAGAGAATGATAACTGCAAATCCATGTTTCACTGCTTGGAGTTCAGTTGTTTCTGTGAATTGCAGCGATGCATTTGATTCTCTTTTCCGTATAGCTTTTGGCAGTCTGTAAAATATTCCTCAGATTTCTTGTCAAATCTGTTTGTACAGTCAGTCTCAAAGCTCTTTCCCATTTTACCTGAGTTTTGTGTGTTTTTCGACTCATTCACACTGAAAACCAATACAACCAATACTATCTTTTTGCCACTCAGTGTGTGCAGTGCAGTCACTCAGAATGACGGTGTACCAGCTCTATTTTGACAAGCGTCAGCATGACGTCATATCAAGTTGGACAGCATCTTATAATCAAATAATTATAGCAAAATACATTATCTTATAAATTAATTGTATAATATAAAATAATATGAATATATGAATTAACATGTAAAATATTTTTTGGTAGAACAATGCAAAAAAGTCCTATAATGTGTATAATATATTAAAATAATCAGACCTGTGAAATATTATAAAATATAATTTATAATGTGTTATTTATTAATTTATTTATACATACATATGCATTTTGTGATATTTAATTTGAATATACCCTTTGTGGCCTTACCTACACATTTAGGAAATGGGCTGCTCCATTGTCCATTCGACTCGCAGGTGATTTGTTCCGGTCCGTCTAAGATCAGCCCATGAGCACACGAAAATGCCAATCTGTGTCCAGATCTGATAAATTCATCATAATCATGGAGTCCCTCCACTGTGAGGTTCTTGTCTGTGTTGTCTGGGACACACGTTATCTCTAAAAAAAAGAAGAAAAAAAGTCTAGTTTTCCTCTCAGACTGCAAAAAGGAGTTATATCAGGCCGCCCAGCCACTTAAAAAGTTAAAAATAATTTAGGATATTCAAAATATAAAGACAACCTTCTGATGTCATCTGTATTTTTGTGTGAAGTCAAAAAAGCATAGGCCTAAATGCCCCCTTTACACCAAATGTACCCCGTTTCTTCTACGAAAACCCACTTTTGGACCCTTGACTTTTACTTTTTCAGTACCTTCACATGTAGGTAATTGATTGTCCCATCCACCATCCCGACATGTTCTGGTATCAGTTCGACTCATCAGCTGGTAGCTTGACAAATATATTTACAAATATAAATTTGTATATTTACGATTTTTGTTTACATTTTCAAATAGTTCTGTCTGAACATAAACTTACTTACTTACCCATCACTGCAGATATACTTGATGGCCGTTCCGAAAACAAAGTTGCCACCACTCACAATAATGTATTGCCCATTTGGAATATCTTCCGGCAGCTCACAACGTTTGACTGAATGTGAATCAGAAACAAAAGATACAATTCAGAGTTCTAAGAATTCAGCTTTTGAAGCCCAGTAAAAATTGCATTTTAAGAAGTTACTTTAAGAATGTTGAATGCATACAATAAGATTTACAAGTATTTTTTAAGAGCAGTCCACTGACTTCTAAACTTTGAGTGTGTGTCTTTGTATACCTACGTGAACATTTTGCACCACGCCATTTAATCCACTTATTATCCACACATAAGTAGGAGATTTTTTGCGGAGTTGTATAGCCATGTTTGCAATTGTAGTCAAGTTTATCACCATTAGAGTAGTTGTCTTTCCTTGAGTTTTGAGAAACTTCTGCATTTGCCACCTCTGGGATCTCAGAACAACCTGCTAGACAGTTATACAATGCCATCACTGCTATCATTTTTAAAAATGTAATTCTTTGTTATCTGGTTAAAAAAGAAATGCCTTACCATTCGGTGTTGATGTTAATGCATCAACACTAAAGCATATCCAAACACATAAAATAGCAAAACTTGATCTCATTTTCCCCAATCGGTTAGTTTGTTCTCTCTAGGAGATGAAGAACAAACTCACCAAACAAGGTATTTACCCTAGTTAATGTTTGTCAGTTCTGGGCAGGACTTATGTGTGCTGAATGATGTTTATTTGGGATCATATGTGCAATTTATATGTGAAAAAGATGTGTATTTTTGTCTAAACAAAAACAATAAAACAGAAATACACTTAAAACTCAAATACACATTGAATTTACTTAATTTTTCTTTAGCACACACAAGTACATTTCACATATGGAATTAAGTAAACTGTACTTTAACTAAGTTAAGTAAAATTAACAAAGAAAATAAGTCATTTTAACTTTGCCAGTAAAAGTTTGAGTAATTTCAACTGAGTTGAAGTATCCTTTGCAATACTTTTTACTCAAATAATATAACACTGAATTAAACCACGATAGTGGTTTACACAGTTGATAAAACAGTGTATTTACAGCTGGAAAACGGCAAACAATTGATCTTATTAATTATTCAAGCCCAGTGCATGATGGGAAAACCAGTATTAGAAAAGTTGAGTAGTTTTAAATAATTTTAAAACGTTGATATTTATGCTTTAATTTCTACAAGCTTCAATTGAGTACTAATATAGAATTTACTTTGTTTTCATTTTTTTTTACGTTTTCATGAAGAAATTACATGTTTTTTCTGTAGTATTTAAAATACTTTTTATCAGTGTATAATGAGATCTAAAAGTCTGAGCAAAAGTGATAATGATCCCATTTAGCATTTTTCTGTTTATTTTGAAATTCACCACAAAGTAAATAACTGGCAATCATCAACAATTTGAGTGAAAAGTGAATAAAAAAACAGAAAACAGAAGAAAATTGGGACCTACTTTATATTAGGTGGCCTTAATTACTATGTACTAACATTTAAATTAATAATTTGATACAATGCACTTATTGTGTACATACATGTTTTTACATTGTACTTTTTTTATTTTATTTTTTAAATTTTTTAAAAATACCTGCATGTAATTATACGTCTGTAATTAATTTATGCAATTACATTTATAATTACACAGTTGACACTTCCCTTGCACCCATCCCTACCCTCAAACTGACCCATATCACCACACCTGTCCATAACTTTACCCGTATCCCTCCTTGATATAAAAAAGTTTTTTTTACAATACAATATAAACACAATAAGTACATCGTACTTATTTTGTGATGTAAGTACATAGTAGTTAAGGCCACCTAATATAAAGTGGGGCCAAAAATGGCTTTAACTGCAGTATTGCAAATGTATGAATTTGTTAAATACTAAACATTTCATAGTTGTTGTCATTATTTATAATTTTTTCTCAATATTTTGTAGATTTTTTTTGGTATATATTGTATACATTTGTTTATACAATGTAAAAAAAAAATGCAACGTCTGAGATCACAAAAAATACTTTATTTGCGATAACAACCACTTGAGGGAGTTGTGTAATGTCTTTCTCCTGTGTGTGATGTACTCCAGCTTCAAAACATTGACCAATGTGAGCTTGGGACCTCTAGAACTGTTGTGGTGCTGTTGTAACACACATTTAGCAAATTGAACCACTGCAAAGCAAATACTCTGTGCAAACATGAAGTGCACTTTGTATGGGAAGATCAAATACAAATATCCTGGAACTGATGTTTTTGAAGGTAGATGAAGCGAGGCCATGGACAAAATAAAATCATTCGATAGGACCTTCTGCAATTTCACAATGTATTTATATCTGGCCTCTTCTGAGCAAACCGATGGTTCAAAATTATTACAATGACAACACATTTTCTCCTGTTTGTCTGTCACCAGCTGCCCTTTTTCATGTGACATATAGCATAAATGAGAGTGAAAAAATATTTTGGTATTATACAATATATTATATATTCATGTAGTATAGCCTACTGCAGTATATTGCAAAATATACAAAGAATTGCCAATATATTTTCAATATATTGCAATATTGGAAAATATAAATATTAAATCCCAGATTCATCATCCTAAATTTCTTTAGAAAGCACAATGGAATTTTTTACTTAGCGCTCGTTTTTTTAAGTTAGTAAAACTCATATAATGAATTGGGAGAAAGTAGTAAGAGTAAATAAATAAATACCAAACTTTGAGCAATAGTTTGCATGTTAAGCTTTATTCTGAAGCAGTGTTAACACAATGTCATAGAGAGAGAGAGAGAGAGAGAGAGAGAGAGAGAGAGAGAGAGAGAGAGAGAGAGAGAGAGAGAGAGAGAGAGAGAGAGAGAGAGAGAGAGAGAGAGAGAGAGAGAGAGAGAGAGAGAGAGAGAGAGAGAGAGAGAGAGAGATGGCAATACCAAGAATCCTTGTCCGTGTGGGGTAATGTTTTGATCCCCATGAGGAAAACAGCTGATTTTTGAATTTTCAGATGTTTTTTGAAAATGTAAAAATGCCGGTTTTCTGTGATGGGTAGCTTTAGGGTTACAGGATTGAATATACAGTTTATACAGTATAAAAATCATTATGTCTGTGGAAAGTCTCCATAAAACATGAAAACACAACTGTGTGTGTGTGTGTGTGTGTTGGTCCTGCAGCAGCTTGTCTGTCCATCTTCATTCATTCTTAATAGAGAAAACAATGATAAATGCAGTTATTTGTGCACATTATTGTTGTTTTTAATGAGTTTACATGCTCACAGACACATTCTAATAATCATTACAGGATCTTTATCCCATTCTAATTCTGCACTGTAAAATAAACTCTTACTGTAAATCAAATGTGGTTAGTACATTATCAAAGTGTTTCAGTTTTTACCTCAGTGTTTTACTCCAGCCTTCTTTCAACTAGTTTGGGGCTGAAAAAAATAAATACATAATTTTCAACATCAATAAAAAAGGATTAAATTCAATCAAGGTTATAGATATTAACTGAATGTTTTCCTTTTTTAATTAAGTAAGGATGTGTTTATTTGATCAAAAGTGGCAGCCAAGATATTTCTAATGAAAAACCTTTAAAACTTTTCTGTTTGAAATAAACACTGTTCTTTTGAACTTTCTCTTTAGTTTAGCTTCCTGTAACTGACATGAATTGAAAGCTCAACAAAAGCGGTGTATAATATCAGATGAATTATTATCAGGATGATAAAGATGAGTCTAGATCAGCTGCAGACAAACCTGACGACCTCAACTAATTCTCACAGGAATAAAAATACACAAACACATATAAATGTAGAAATAGTGCCATATACAATACGTTATAAATATTATATTAACTGTATATGTAAAATGTGCCCAAAATTTCACAGATAAATCACAATACGATTTGTGCTTTGCTGTAAGGAAACCTTTCAGAATTTTAATTATTAAATGGATGCCGCCTTAAAGGGTCATGAAACCCTAAACCAACTTTTCTGAGATTTTAACAAAAGTATGTGTGTTGAACATCATGGAAGACAATGTTACCGTCTGTTAGTTTTAAATGTGGGAGACAACCAGCGGCGGCGCCAGGGGGGGTCTTGGGGGGTCTCAAGACCCTCCTAAAAAACGCCTTGACCCCCCATTTGACCCCCCACCCACCCTCTTCCTGATAAAAAAAAAAAAAAAAAAAAAAAAAAAAAAATATATATATATATATATATATATATATATATATATATATATATATATATATATATATATCCGTGATAAAGATTTAAAAAGGTTTCTCTTCAAACTACGTAGAACAATAATAATTAAATATTTATTCAACATATAAACGCGATTAACATTGCGATTGCATTTTCTTTTTGATCCGTGGCCCGTATTAGAGAAATTTAGATCAGCCATAGACCCAAGGATGCTGCAGCAAAAATTAATAGGGAAAGAAAAGGGTTACCATTAACATTACTCTGAAACAAGTGCAGTTATTGCCTTTATAAGCTAGCCTACCATATTTTCTGCTTAACTTTTATTAGGCTCCGCAGGTCGAAAGAAAAGTGTTTATTCACAAAAAACATTCTCTGCAGTGAGTGCAGTCCGAGCGCGATAGACTGAAGCTCACTCTCGCTCATATCTGAAGTAGCCTAAATCATTAACACCATCATCACTACTTACAGTACATGTGTTTTATTGAACTATACATTACAATCAGCTAAAACGAATAAGCAGCAGGTTACTTTTCTGGACAAGAGCGCTCCCGAGTCCATGTTTCTCACTGCGGCACAGCTCGGCGCACACACAAAATACCGGCAGGAACAGACATATGGGCAGGAACGCGCATCTCTTAAAGGGGCCACACTATATTCCTACTTGTGGAATATGGTGTGCTCACAGGTCCGCATTACAGCTTTTGAACTGGGCCGTGTTCTGAATTAAACTGCCAGTGTAAAAAATCCCTTTATTTATATTCTTAAAATGAGATAAATCACTGCTTATTCTGAATTGTTGGCTTAAGAGACATGAACAAGTTCTTTGAAAATCATCTGTGACCTTTGGTACATGTCTAGTCTTCATGCTCTGAGTATGGTTTATAATAAACATACATTTGCATAAAGCATGCATTTTCTCCATACCCATGTTGATTAGAGTATTGAAAACTTGAAACATGTTCATTTAAGGTACATTTAGAACTGATAAGAATGTGCGATTAAATTGCGATTAAATATTTAATCGATTGACAGCCCTAAAAAAAATATAAAACAAGAATTACTGCGCCACACTATGAACGTTGCTGCGCATTGCTTTGTTGCGTTCAATGCGCTGCAACAAACCTGCAAGAACTGATACGCTAAAGCTATAGCTTGGAGCTAAAAAAATTGTTTTCTCTGACATGGGTGTGGCTATGAAAATTAAAGTTTGAGCATATTGTTTGCAAACTGCAAATTTAAAACAAAGTAGTTGATATGTTGTGTTGTTTTTGTTTAGCAGCCGTAATATGCAGTTATTAGCTGTGTCCGCTGTATTTTTTGTTGGTTTTCATGAGACCCCCCATTGAAATGACCAGGCCCCCACATTGCCCCCCCCCAATCAAAATTGTCTGGAGCCGCCACTGGAGACAACTAGTTAATTTTAAGTCTTTTAGCTCTATTTTCAACTTCCTGGTTTAAATTCATCTTCATGTCAACGTCATAGGCTGTGACATTTTCTCATACTATAGTATGGATGACTGTTGCCTAAGTTCTCTTTAATAGATCCTGAATCTTCACACAAACGCGACTTGTCCACACTGTGAGGTGTATAATATTAGATGAATTATTATCAGGATGCTACCGATGAGTCTAGATCAGCTGCAGACAAACCTGACGACCTCAACTAATTCTCACAGGAATGAAAATACACAAACACATATAAATGTAGAAATAGTGCCATATACAATACGTTATAATGGATCGAATGTATGTGTAAAATGTGCCCAAAATTTCACAGATAAATCACAAAACAATTTTTGCTGAGAGGAAACCATTTTAAAACCTTTCAGAATTCACTTATTAGAATTCACATTATATGGTAAATAATTTACATAATTTGTAACATTAATGTCAGCACATACCAGCACACAGTGGATTTGTCCATCCGTCTCGTGTGCATGTGGCCAACACATTCTCACACCCAACTCGTCACATATGGACGCTTGACCAGGACCCCTTGTCGTCACTTTTCAACGAACTGGGCGTACCTTTATCGTCAATTTTCGACACGCTGGGTGCTCCATTCATTTCAATGAGAAACCTTTGGCGTCATACACAGACGCATTATATTCTTTGCGTTTGTAAAAGCAGACATGATTTTATTAATATTTAAAGGCTACTTTTATATTTTGGAGCAACTAACCCAACTCCTACCCTAAACCTACCCACATCTTAACAATATAAAACACATACCAGGCAAATAAATGTACAGTCACAAGTATTTATTGCAAAATCTGACCAAAACAGTATAAAAGTATTAGCTCATGTTGCATTCCAAGTCTTCTGAAGTCCTACGACGTCTTCATGTGAAGAACAGAGTTGATCTTGATGTTTTAATCGCTGAAATGATGATCCTGCTGCCCCGTGAACGAACTCATTCATATCTCATTCAAATAATTCAAAAGACTCTTAAACATGACGCAATCGGTCACAAGACACAGGAGAGCCAATGACATTTTACAATCAATGCTGACGTAATGACGCAATTGGTCACAAGACATATGAGAGCCAATGACATTTCACTACGAAATCTGAAGTACGGGCGGCAATATTTGAAATTTGATGTGTTTGTTCATAATCTTCGGCGGATGGAGATGCTGATCGCTTTTGGGGATTTTCTTCATTCAAATCAATCGTTTGGCCTCGGAAAACTTGGATTATTTAACTTTTTTGAATAACTCGTGGATGCAGTCGTATGTTATATCCTGTGTTTGATATCATGTTCACACAAATGGATAAGTTTAGGGATGGGGGTGGGGTTGGGTTACATGTTAAAATGTGTCTAAATAGCGTAAATAAAATAAATGTTAATGAAATCGTGTTAAAATGTGTCTAAATAGCGTAAATAAAATAAATGTAAATGAAATTATGCTTGCTGATTTAATTGAGAAGCACACTCCAACATGTCATAATGGCAAAATTATAAACCAATAAATAATTTCAATAAATAAATCAAAAAATAAATTTCACCATGACGATAATATTCCCATTCCCAGTGCGTCTGTGTATGACGCCAAAGGTTTCTCATTGAAATGAATGGAGCACCCAGCGCGTCGAAAATTGACGATAAAGGTACGCCCAGTTCGTTGAAAAGTGACGACAAGGGGTCCTGGTCAAGCGTCCATATGTGACGAGTTGGGTCTGAGAATGTGTTGCTGTGCTGCCATTTGAACATATGAAAAACCTATTTTTTCCTCACATGAAAAAACCTCGGTAACACTTTAGAATACTGTTTCTTACTTAATGCATAACTAATAAAGAGTTACTGCAGTACTAATGAATAATTCTTCATTAACACTCAAGTCACTAATATTAACTACTAAGGAATGAGTGTTAACTAATCAATATGTAATAGCATTTTTTAAATTGTGTTAAGTATCAATTAGTTAATCAGTAACTATTCAATTCAGTTATGCCTCCTTAAGAACTACTATTAAGTAACTACTAATTCAGCTTCACAAGGAATAACTATTAAGTAACTACTAATTACAGTATGCACAGTATCAGATAGAGGCCCTTTCTTCTTCTTTAGTACTAATGTTGTTAGATAAATGTACTACTGTTATGTGTACTATATTCATTTACATTCACTCGCAAATGTGCCGATTAATGTTTCTGTCTGTGTGTGTCCCCACGCTATAATGTTGCAGTTCTTGCAGCATTAAATCAGAGAAAACAATTCTAGTGAAAGAGTACACAGATTCATGAGTGCACATGCAGAGTGCACAAAATGTGAGCGCACACGCAATTTCTGTGAGTCCAGTTTTGTGCGAGAGAATGGATTGAGATTCCGCTTGTAAGCAGAGATTCATTGCTTGTAAACTTGATGTGCTCTCGCGGTACAATATTAATACTACATTAATGAGGATGTTGATGATTTCTTTTTTTTTTTTTATGTAAGTATTGTGTGCAACCAGAAGTTCAGGACGGAACCCCATCCCCAATCTAAGTGCCTTGCCAACATGGCTCAGGCATTTTATGTTTATGTGATACCAAATGATTTCTGTATTTAAGGCAATGACTGAGGGGAAAATGAGAATACAGGGAACCTATGAGTCATTAAAAAAGAATTACCAAATAGTTCTCAAGTAGTTACTTAGAACCTGGAACAGTATTCTAAAGTGAAAACAAACCCATTCATAATTATTGAAGAATTACCAAATAGTTAATAGTTAAATAATTAAGCCTAACTACCATTAATACAGTACTAATAAAGGAAATTTGACCCTCTATTCTAAAGTGAAAGTTTTATCCTCATTAATTATGACACTTATTGAATGATATTTAAGTTTATTGACCAGAATAAGTCAATAATTAAGCCTAACTACCATTAATACAGTACTAATAAAGGAAATTTGACCCTCTATTCTAAAGTGAAAGTTTTATCCTCAATTATGGTAGTAATTTATATAAGTTAATAAGCAGCTTCTACAGACACAAAACATATTTTTTGTCTATTTGGATAAATAGTGAAAGGTACAACATGAGCGTATTGGCAACATTTAAACAAAGGTGTTTTTACCTCAAAATACATAAAATATATTTTATATCATATACACATTTACAATTTTCCTTTTACCATTTTATAGATACATGTTACTTCCCTAAACACAAACATAGCAATTTAACAGAGACTAAAAATGACAATACAACTTAATGGGTTAATGGGCAATCTAGCATTACAATTATATTTTGAGCCCCTAATCTCACTCAAACCTCTAAACATACACATAATGATTTTTTTTAAAGTGAAAATATATAAAGAAAAACATAACTAACAAAAGTGTAATCACAATCATTTCTTTATTGTGAAAATGTCAAAAGCGGTACCAATAGTAGTCCGAGTGACGATGTGTTGCAGTCGCAGTCCTCTCTGGTGATATAGTTTTGTATGAGGTAACGTTACAGAGAATTTAAGTTATTTAATTTAAACTTAATCCCACTATTTGAAGGCGCGCACGTTTCTCATTCACCACAGACTAAAAACTAAAACACGGCTTGTCGCAATCTGTGACGAAGCAGGCGAGAGCCAATGAGCGTTTGATATCACTGGCGTAAAACGCAATGTTTGAATTCCCAAACAGCGCGGGTTTTGTTCATAGACAGTAAAAGAAATGGACCGAGCGATCCCATTGACGTCAACGGCGAAAGAATGAAGTCAACCTAGGGGCACTCACTTCCTGATGGCTGAGCGAACTGCGCAGGCTCAGACTGAGCTTGAGGACGTAGATGTGACGTGAGCCTCCTGTCTGACAGCTGTAGGTCTTCTAGTAGTTGTGGAATGCGAAAGCTGAATCACGTTGTTTAAATATTTTCTCCCGTTGTTTTTGGCTCACTATGGGCTTCTCCCCATTCTTCCCCCTTGACTTTATCAGACTTTATGTCTCCACGTCCCCCCGACTGTCTCATAGACAGTAAAAGATTGCCTGCGAGCGTCTCCTCAGGTCTATACGGTAATTTCTCAACTGTGCGACAGGGTCGCGTTGGTTATGACGCAATCGTTAGCCTATTTTTACAAAAACAGCTTCTGCGGGGCGATAGTGTAAGATACAAGGTATGGAGCCTTTTATACATTGTCGTGTTTCTTTAGAAATAAACAATGGACAAATGGAGTCTTTAAACGTCTCTGATGTAAAGTTATTCACTGTCAAAGTGACTCAAAAATGAATGGGAGTCAATGGGATGCTAACAGCAGGTGATGGCTTGGTTAGCAATGGCAGCCCCTAGGGGTGGAACGCTTTCCGAGCGCTAGATTACCCCCTTGGTTTTGTTTACGGTCGCTGTTGAAGAGAAAGATGGAGCGCGGGATTTGTTTACGGTCGCTATTGAAGAGAAAGATGGAGCGCGGGTTTTGTTTACGGTCGCTGTTGAAGAGAAAGATGGAGCGCGGGATTTGTTTACGGTCGCTATTGAAGAGAAAGATGGAGAACGCTGAATAAAGAAGTTCCTCGTATGGATTCTAAAGATGTGGATTACACCGAACTGTAACGACAATGACTTATGAGTTTAATGTCTCGGGGAATAATTAACTCAAAAGGGATTTAATATTCAATATTCATGAATTTATGAATATAATTTGCCAGTTGTTCATTACGTATTAAAATTTTCCGATAGGGAAAATTGTTTAATTAAATACAAGTAACTCTTTACGGAATTGCTTGAAATTATCCTACTAAGTTTGTCCTGCAAATTAGTTATAGACTTTTCAAATCAATTCTCAATAAGGGATTACTGCTTTACGAGCGCATAAGAAACATTAACTTTACTGATCAGGACAAGTTCAATATTTCAAATGGTCATACAGTTTTCTTTACTAACATAGTAGCATAAGCAGTTAGGTAACGTTAGATCGCAAGTTTCATTGACTTTGTGTATGTGGCAGAATAACAGATTCAACTCATTAAATGTCTTTTGGAGGTTTAATAAACACAGACTAAAAATAACACTACAATTCACACAGAAAGTACACACTAAATATGCATCAAGATAGTAGAAATATAGATATTAACGAAAGAATACATAAAAGAGAATAATGAATAGACTGAAATTAGAGGGAGATAAAAGAGAGAGAGAGAGAAAGAGAGAGAGATGGTACAAAGCATTAGAGGTAAGAAGCAGCTTTCCTTCAGTTCATCAAATACAACCTTCACGGAGTTAACTTGTCCCAACGGGAAAATAACACACCCTCTTTACAGCAGTAAGAATAAGAATACTTCCATTCTTTTTGGTTTCGTTTTGGCTTCTCGCTTGTGTGCGTATGTTCCTGCGTGTTCGGTGGTTCTTTCCGAGGTCGGGAGGGAAGCAGCTTTTCTCTAGCGGCGCTTCGTGTTCTCCTTCTGAAGAATGCCCTTGTGGCTAGTAAGTTGATGACTCAGTAGGGAAGCGAGGAGAACAGGATTGTTGAAGATCGGATTGTAGAAGAGAAGATTTTTGGAAGAGCTGAGGCCTGTTGGCCCCATAGTGTGGTGGGCCTCTGGTCCCACACAGCACATGGCTCTGTGTCTGGAGCCCCTCCCTGCTTGGGGGGGGGGGGACCTGGTGGTTCAGCCAGGGAGAGAAGACGAGAGCATTTCGGAAGAGACTTTCAGAAGAAGAGGGAGGGCATCCGAGGTCCTCCTTTTATGGTCTGGGCGTAGTCCCACCCTCCAGGGTTAGACTTAACCAATGAGATTGTTGGGATTTCCAGGCGGGAAATTCCTCAGAAGATTTTATGGCTCTTTGTTTCAAAGCTCGACTCAGTGGGTCTCGACCATTCATACTATAATTAATGCAACAAACACACACTGCATTTTCTGAATAAGTGATATACATGGAAGTGTAAGTCGTGAAGTGAGCATTAATTTGATAGGAGACATGACATATATGAGGTTATCTGAACTAGTAATTTGTTAAGACAAAGATAAAAAAGATGCAAAATACCATACAGAAGAAACATTTTACAAAACAGTTATGTGTTTACATATAATGTCCTGGGGTGCATGTTCATTTATAGATGGTTTGTCTATAATTTGAGGCAAAAGCTCTGTGTCTTAAACTCTTTGTGTCTGAAACTTCATGTGGCCAAATTCTTTTGGGCCATAAAACATCTTATCAGATGGTTTCACAGCAAAATCTCCAGTGTTAAAATCCTGGTGTTAAGGACTCTCAGAGTAAAGTGTTACATTTCTGGTGTTGAATTAACACTGCTAGTGTAAACCGCACTCTCTGGCCGGTGAACATATGTAGAGTTAAATCTCAACACCGAGAGAGAGAGTAAAATTACATCCGGGGCATTTCGGCGACACAAGCTGAAACTTTTTTCCACAGACGCCATTTTTTTTGACTCGCGATGTGGACCACAGAAGGAGGGATAACGCTGATATTGCGTGTTTTATGCGGTTTCATCGTATTTACATATGTATTTTATTACATCATATTGGTTTATACCTATGAATGTGCTGTGCCCGGCTTAACAGCTCTCATACAGGCATTTTCGTTGACGTGTGATTCGGAGCAGACCGGAGGCGGTTGCTTTTTAACAGGGAAACGCCGTAAGTAAGTGTTTACCTAATTTACAATATGTATTTTATAACATATTGATTTAAAGCGATGTCTGGATTCTCTGCGAGCTTAAACGAGACAACTTTTCTCACATGCTGCATCTTTTCACTCGCGATACGGAGCGGACGACGTGGAGGGTTGCTTGTATAAGGGAAACACCCATAGGAAACACCGAAAGTAAGTGGTTTTGCCTAATTTGCAACACGTTTTTTTAGGAAATATTGTTTTATAACGATATACAACTTGACGCTTTAATAACGCGCCTAAA